>NW_028126060.1:0-510744 GCF_965194825.1 Balaenoptera physalus | reverse complement strand
CTAGTTGTGGCAAGTGGGGACCACTCTTCATCGCGGTGCGCGGGCCTCTCACCATCGTGGCCTCTCTTGTTGTGGAGCACAGGCCCCAGACGCGCAGGCTCAGTAATTGTGGCTCACGGGCCCAGTTGCTCCGAGGCATGTGGGATCTTCCCAGACCAGGGCTCGAACCCGTGTCCCCTGCATTGGCAGGCAGCTTCTCAACCACTGCGCCACAAGGGAAGCCCCAAGATTTTCAATGAATCTATGATAGTGTTTCTCTGTGGAAATATCTTTGTTTGTATCATTTTTTAGGTAACCCCTATAGGTGATATGATAGGATATGTGTCTTTCGCTTTCTCACTTACTCCAAGTTGTGTGATTACTTCTAGACTCATCTATGGTGGTGCAAATAACATTGTTTCATTTTTTCACTAGCTCATATTCCATCTGTACAGATAGCAGTTCTTCTTTGTCCACCCATCTGTCGGTGGACTTTTTGGTTACTTCCATATCTTGGCTATTGTAATAATATGCAATACAGATTTGCTTGCCTGTGTCCTTCCAATTTTGCCTTCTTAGGTTATAGGTCCAGGAATAGGACTGCTGGATCATACAGTAGCTCAATGTTTACCTTTTAAAGGCACCTCTATTCTGTTCTCCTTAGTGGCTCTTTCCAGGTTACGTCCCACTTAAAGTGGAGGGTATGTATTTCTTCCCAGCACCTTCACCATTTTTTCTTTGTAGTTTTTGCTGAGGGTTATTCTGAGTGGTGTGAGCTGATACCTCTTTGTGGTTGAATTTGCATGTGTCTCATAATGTGTTGAAATTGAGCTTTAAGACATGTCCTTTTTATTTTTCCAGCTGTGATTAGAGCTTATTTCTTCAAAGTGTTTTCTTAAAGTATGTGTCACCTTTTGAAATATTTTGGCCATTATCTCCCTCAAGACATTTTGAGGGCAGGTTTCATTTACAGCCCTGCAGTACTTGTTCATATGAAGTGACCATTAGCTCAGGCTTTAAACCTGCTTTTGCAGGTATCGGCCAAAGAGCGGCAGCCTTTCTATGTTCCCCTTGCTGGTACTAGGCAAACAGACCTACCGTCCAGTGGTGTTCTTCGGTTATAAATTAGAGTGAATGTGCCCGGATAAACCCACAAATGTTGATGTCTCCTTGCTTTTGTTTGTTTTTAAATTTAATTTATATTTATTATTAGAGTAATATACCATTGTGTACGTAGACCACTTCTTCTTGGTGCATTCCTCAGTTGATGGACATTTCCATTGCTTCCAAGTGCTGGCTATGGTAAATCTTGCTGGCGTACAGGTTTGCCAGCCTGTGACTTTTTGTTTCTCATTTTCTCAGGTGATAGGCCAAGCAGTTGTTGTGATTGATTGACTGGTAGCTCAATGTTTCCCTTTTCAATGCACCAACACTGTGTTTTCATTAGTGGCTCTTTACATGCCCCCCCTTACAACCGAGGGTACGCATTTCTCCACACTCCCTTCACCGTTTATTTTTTGCAGCATTTTTCCTAATGGCCATTCTGACTGCTGTGAGCTGATAGGTTTTTGTAATATGGGTATGCATGTCATTAAAATTTTTTAAATTCCTCATATTCCTACCCCTTTTTCTTTTCTTTTAAAATAAAACCCAGTGAGTACTATATAGCTCTTGAAATTGTCTTCTTCGAAGGTTGCCCTCTTGTGAAGTTTTTGGACGATTTTTGACCCCAAAAATTTTCTTGAGGGCAGGTGTCATTTACAGAACTGCAAGTTGGTGAAAATTTAGTGACCTTTTGCAGTGGGTTCAAAGCTGCTGTTGTGGGAAACGGCCAAAGGAGGTAGCATTTCTCCATTCCCCAATCTGGGTACTAGGGCAGCAGAGCCTTTCTGGAAGTCATTGTCCAAGTTTGTAAATTAGAATGGAATTTGCCAGGAGAAGTCCCCATAAGTTTATGTCTCATTACTTCTTGTTGGTTTTTAAATTTTTTTTAATCTGGGTAAAGTTTAGTATATTGTTTGTCCTCGGTGTACACAATCTGGTTCATTTGTACATTCTGCATGTCTATTAATGTACAGATCCTCTTCCCATGTAAACTATTACACTGTTCCCTCGACCTCCCTTGCTATATATTCGGTCTTTTTGATACATGTATATAATATGTATTTGTATATGTATAGTAACACTAATCTTCATTTCTCAATTTACCCCCCCCTTTCCTTTTCGATGAGCATAGTTTGTTTTCTAAGCCTGTGAGTGTCTTTCTCTTTGGAAATATGTTCATCTGTGTCAGTTACTAGATAATGCCATAAGTGATAATGTAGGATATAGGTCTTTTGCTTTCCGACCTACTTCATGTTTTGTGATTATCTCCAGGCTCATCTATGGTGCCTCAAAGAGCAGTGCTTCAATGTTTTCCATGGCTAATATTCCATTGTGTACATGGACCACTTCTTCTTGGTGCATTCCTCGGTTGATGGACATTTTCATTGCTTCCACGTGCTGGCTATGGTAAATCTTGCTGGCGTACAGGTTTGCCAGCCTGTGACTTTTTGATTCTCATTTTCTCAGGTGATAGGCCAAGCAGTGGTTGTGATTGATTGACTGGTAGCTCAATGTTTCCCTTTTCAAAGCACCTACAGTTTGTTTTCCTTAGTGGCTCTTTACATGCCACCCCTTACAAAAGAGGGTACGCATTTCTCCACACTCCCTTCACCGTTTATTTTTTGCAGCATTTTTCCTAATGGCCATTCTGACTGCTGTGAGCTGATAGGTTTTTGTATTATGGGTATGCATGTCATTAAATTTTTTTTAAATTCGTCATATTCCTACCCCTTTTTCTTTTCTCTTAAAAGAAAAACCCGTGAGTACAATAGAGCTCTTGAAATTGTCTTCTTCGAAGGTTGCCCTCTTGTGAAGTTTTTGGTCGATTTTTGACCCCAGAAATTTTCTGGAGGGCAAGTGTCATTTACAGAACGGCAAGTTGGTGAAAATTTAGTGACCTTTTGCAGTGGGTTCAAAGCTGCTGTTGTGGGAAACGGCCACAAGGAGGTAGCATTTCTCCATTCCCCAATCTGGGTACTAGGGCAGCAGAGCCTTTCTGGAAGTCATTGTCCTAGGTTGTAAATTAGAATGGAATTTGCCAGGAGAACTCCCCATAAGTTTATGTCTCATTACTTCTTCTTGGTTTTTAATTTTTTTTTAATCTGGGTAAAGTTTAGAATATTGTTTGTCTTTGTTGTACGCAGTCTGGTTCATTTGTACATTATGTATGTCTATTAATGTACAGATCCTCTTCCCATGTAAAATATTACAGTGTTCCGTTGACCTCCCTTGCTATATGTTCGGTCTTTTTGATACATGTATATAATATGTATTTGTATATGTATAGTAACACTACTCTTCATTTCTCAATTTCCCCCCTCCTTTCCTTTCAGATGAGCATAGTTTGATTTCTAAGCCTGTGAGTGTCTTTCTCTGTGGAAATATGTTCATCTGTGTCAGTTATTAGATAATGCCATAAGTGATAATATAGGATATAGGTGTTTTGCTGTCCGACCTACTTCATGTTTTGTGATTATCTCCAGGCTCATCTATGGTGCCTCAAAGAGCAGTGCTTCAATGTTTTCCATGGCTAATATTCCATTGTGTACATGGACCACTTCTTCTTGGTGCATTCCTCTGTTGATGGACATTTTCGTTGCTTCCAAGTGTTGCCTATGGTAAATATTGCTGGAGTGCAGGATTGCCAGCCAGTGATTTTTGATTTTCATTCTCAGGTGATAGACCCAGCAGTGGGTATGATTGATTGACTGGTATGGTATGTCAACGTTTACCTTTTCAAGGCACCTCAATTGTGCTTTCATTAGTGGCTCTTACCACGTCCCCCTTAGAATCGAGGGTACGCATTTCTCCAAAATCACGTCAGCATTTATTGTTTGCAGCATTTTTGTTGATGGCCGTTCTGACTGGTGTGAGCTGATAGGTTTTTGTAATTTAGGTTTACATGTCTGTAAAAATTCCTACAATTCATCATTTTTCCACGCCTTTTTCTTTTCTGTTAAAAGAAAAAAGCAAAAAAGTGTGACTATAATAAACCTCTTCAAATTTTCTTTTTGGAAGGTTGCACTCTGGAATTTTTTGCTCGATTTTCGACCTCAGTATTTTTTGGAGGGCCGGTGTCATTTACAGACCAGCAATTGGAGAATATTTAGTGACATTTTGCAGTGGGTTTAAAGCTGCTCTTGTGGGAAACGGCCACAAGGATGCAGCATTTCTCCATTCCCAAATCTGGGTACTAGGGCAGCAGAGCCGTTCTGGAAGTTGTTTGCCTAGGTTTTAAATTTGGATGGAATGTGCCAGGAAAACCCCCCATAAGTTTATGTCTCATTACTCCTAGTTCGTTGTTTTAATTTTTTCAATTGGGGTAATGGTTAGAATGTTGCTCGTCCAAGGTGTACACACTCTGGTTCATCTACATATTGTATGTAACTATTTATGTAGAGATCCTCTTCCCGTGTAAATTATTACAGAGTGTTCCATAATCCTTCCTTGCTATATGGTCTGTCTTTTTGATATATGTATATAATATGTATTTGTATACATATGGTAACGCTAATCTTCTTTTATCCATTCCCCCCACCTTTCCTTTTAGATAAGCATAGTTTTTTTCTAATAAGTCTGTGATTGACTTTCTGTGTGGAAATATGTTCATTTGTGTCAGTTATTAGATAACGGCTATAAGTGATATCATAGGATATAGGACTTTTGCTTTCCGACTTACCTCATGTTCTGTGATTATCTCCAAGATCATCTATGGTGCCTAAAAGAGCAGTGTTTCATTGTTTTCCATGGCTAGTATTCATTGTGTACATGGACCACTTCTTCTTTATCCTTTCATCTGTTGATGGACATTTTGGTTGCTTCACTGCCTTGTCTATTGTGAATCAGGCTGCAGTGCAGCTTTTGCAACCCGGGTTTTCTTCATTCTGTTCTTCTCAGGTGAGAGGCCCATTGGTGCGCCTGCTGGATGGAATGGTACCTCAATTTTTCCTTTTAAACGCAGCTCCTTTCTGTTCTAATTATTAGCGTTTAACCCTCTTACATCTCACCAGCAGCTAGAGGGTACACAGTTCTCTAAAACCTCTTCAGCATTTATTGTTTGTAGACTTTTTGCCAAAGGTCATTCGACTGGTGGAAGTTGAAAAGTTTTTGTAGATTAGATTGCATGAGTCTAATACTTCCTGAGGCTGAGCTTTTATCCATTTTCCTTTCTTTAAAAAGAGAGCGAGTAAAACTTACCTCTTCATACTATCTTCGTGAACATTTTGCCTGTTTTGAATTATTTTATCCATTCCCTACTTCAGCACAATTTTGAGGGCAGGTGTCCTTTACAGCCCTGAGTCCTTGTGAATGGTAAGTGACCATTAGCTGTGGGTTAAAAGCTGGTCTTGCGGGAATCGGCCACAAGTTGGCAGCATTTCTCCTTTACCAAATCTGGTTACTAGGGCAACAGAGCCTTACTGGAAGTGGTGTTCTAGGTGTTAATTAGAATAGAATGTGCGAGGAAAAAGCCCTTTAAGTTTATGTCTCATTATTTCTTGTTGGTATTTTTAACTTAATTTTTATTTTTTATCACAGCAAACTTGATTACAATGTTTTGTTTGTTCTAGGTGTGCAAGATATGGTTCTTTCACACATATACATATATCTATTCTTCTTCGGATCCTTTTCCCATGTAGGTTATGACACAATGTTGAGTAGTCTTCTCTTGGTATTGCGTAGGTCTTTGGTGATTATATATTTCACATGTGTTTGTATCTCCCTGTTAACCTCAATATGGTAATGTATCCAATCCTCACACCTGTCCATTTGGTGAACCATAAGTTTTTTTAATGAATCTATGATAGTGTTTGTGGAAATATCTTTGTTTGTATCATTTTTTAGGTAACCCCTATATGTGATATGATAGGATATGTGTCTTTCGTTTTGTCACTTACTCCAAGTTGCATGATTACTTCTAGACTCATCTATGGTGCTGCAAATGGCATTGTATCATTTTTTCAGTAGCTCATATTCCATCTGTACAGGTAGCAGTTCTTCTTTGTCCACCCATCTGTCGGTGGACTTTTTGGTTACTTCCATATCTTGGCTATTGTAATACTATGCAGTGCAGATTTGCGTGCCTGTGTCCTTCCAATTCTGTCTTCTTAGTTTATAGGTCCAGGAATAGGTCTGCTGGATCATATGCTAGCTCAATGTTTACCTTTTAAAGGCACCTCTCTTCTGTTCCCCTTAGTGGTTCTTTCCAGGTTATGTCCCACTTAATGTGGAGGGCATGTATTTCTTCCCAGCACCTTCAGGATTTATTCTTTGTAGTTTTGGGTGATGATTATTCTCAGTGGTGTGAGCTGATACCTCTTTGTGGTTGAATTTGCATGTGTCTCATAATGCGTTGAAATTGAGCTTTAAGACATGTCCTTTTAATTTTTCCAGCTGTGATTAGAGCTTATTTCTTCAAAGTGTTTTCTTAAAGTATGTGTCACCATTTGAAATATGTTGGCCATTATCTCCCTCAAGACATTTTGAGGGCAGGATTCATTTACAGCCCTGCAGTACTTGTTCATATGAAGTGACCACTAGCTCAGGCTTTAAACCTGCTTTTGCAGGTATCGGCCAAAGAGCGGCAACCTTTCTATGTTCCCCTTGCTGGTACTAGGCAAACAGACCTACCGTCCAGTGGTGTTCTTCGGTTATAAATTAGAGTGAATGTGCCCGGATAAACCCACAAATGTTGATGTCTCCTTGCTTTTGTTTGTTTTTAAATTTAATTTATATTTATTATTAGAGTAATATACCATTGTGTACGTAGACCACTTCTTCTTGGTGCATTCCTCAGTTGATGGACATTTTCATTGCTTCCAAGTGCTAGCTATGGTAAATCTTGCTGGCGTACAGGTTTGCCAGCCTGTGACTTTTTGTTTCTCATTTTCTCAGGTGATAGGCCAAGCAGTTGTTGTGATTGATTGACTGGTAGCTCAATGTTTCCCTTTTCAAAGCACCAACACTGTGTTTTCATTAGTGGCTCTTTACATGCCACCCCTTACAACCGAGTGTACGCATTTCTCCACACTCCCTTCACCGTTTATTTTTTGCAGCATTTTTCCTAATGGCCATTCTGACTGCTGTGAGCTGATAGGTTTTTGTAATATGGGTATGCATGTCATTAAAATTTTTTAAATTCCTCATATTCCTACCCCTTTTTCTTTTCTTTTAAAATAAAACCCAGTGAGTACTATATAGCTCTTGAAATTGTCTTCTTCGAAGGTTGCCCTCTTGTGAAGTTTTTGGACGATTTTTGACTCCAAAAATTTTCTTGAGGGCAGGTGTCATTTACAGAATGGTAAGTTGGTGAAAATTTAGTGACCTTTTGCAGTGGGTTCAAAGCTGCTGTTGTGGGAAACGGCCAAAGGAGGTAGCATTTCTCCATTCCCCAATCTGGGTACTAGGGCAGCAGAGCCTTTCTGGAAGTCATTGTCCAAGTTTGTAAATTAGAATGGAATTTGCCAGGAGAAGTCCCCATAAGTTTATGTCTCATTACTTCTTGTTGGTTTTTAAATTTTTTTTAATCTGGGTAAAGTTTAGAATATTGTTTGTCCTCGGTGTACACAATCTGGTTCATTTGTACATTCTGCATGTCTATTAATGTACAGATCCTCTTCCCATGTAAACTATTACACTGTTCCCTCGACCTCCCTTGCTATATATTCGGTCTTTTTGATACATGTATATAATATGTATTTGTATATGTATAGTAACACTAATCTTCATTTCTCAATTTACCCCCTCCTTTCCTTTTCGATGAGCATAGTTTGTTTTCTAAGCCTGTGAGTGTCTTTCTCTTTGGAAATATGTTCATCTGTGTCAGTTACTAGATAATGCCATAAGTGATAATGTAGGATATAGGTCTTTTGCTTTCCGACCTACTTCATGTTTTGTGATTATCTCCAGGCTCATCTATGGTGCCTCAAAGAGCAGTGCTTCAATGTTTTCCATGGCTAATATTCCATTGTGTACATGGACCACTTCTTCTTGGTGCATTCCTCTGTTGATGGACATTTTCGTTGCTTCCAAGTGTTGCCTATGGTAAATAATGCTGGAGTGCAGGATGGTCAGCCTGTGATTTTTGATTTTGATTTTCTCATGTGATAGACCCAGCAGTGGGTATGATTGATTGACTAGTATGGTAGCTCAACGTTTACCTTTTCAATGCACCTCAATTTTTCTTTCATTAGTGGCTGTTACCACGTCCCCCTTAGAATCGAGGGTACGCATTTCTCCTCAATCACGTCAGCATTTATTGTTTGCAGCATTTTTGTTGATGGCCATTCTGACTGGTGTGAGCTGACAGGTTTTTGTAATTTGGGTTTACATGTCTATAAAAATTCCTACAATTCATCATTTCTCCACGGCTTTATCTTTTCTGTTAAAAGAAAAAAGAAAAAAAGTGTTAGCATAATATACCTCTTCAAATATTCTTTTTGAAAGGTTGAACTCTAGAATTTGTTGGTCGATTTTCGACCTCAGTATTTTTTGGAGGGCAGGTGTCATTTACAGAACTGCAATTGCTGAATATTTAGTTACCTTTTGAAGTTGCTTTAAAGCTGCTGTTGTGGGAAACGGCAACAAGGATGCAGCATTTCTCCATTCCCAAATCTGGGTACTAGGGCAGCAGAGCCGTTCTGGAAGTCGTTTGCCTAGGTTGTAAATTTGAATGGAAAGTGCCAGGAAAACCCCCCATAAGTTTATGTCTCATTCCTCCTAGTTCGTTTTAATTTTTTCAATTGGGGTAATGGTTAGAATGTTGCTTGTCCAAGGTGTACACACTCTGGTTCATCTACATATCCTATATGCCTATTTATGTAGAGATCCTCTTCCCGTGTAAATTATTACAGAGTGTTCCGTAAACCTTCTTTGCTATATGGTCTGTCTTTTTGATATATGTATATAATATGTATTTGTATACATATGGTAACGCTAATCTTCATTTATCCATTCCCCCAACCTTTCCTTTTAGATAAGCATAGTTTTTTTTAATAAGTCTGTGATTGACTTTCTCTGTGGAAATATGTTCATTTGTGTCAGTTATTAGATAACACCTATAAGTGATATCATGGGATATAGGACTTTTGCTTTCCGACTTACCTCATGTTCTGTGATTATCTCCAAGATCATCTATGGTGCCTCAAAGACCAGTGTTTCATTGTTTTCCATGGCTAGTATTCATTGTGTACATGGACCACTTCTTCTTTATCCTTTCATCTGTTGATGGACATTTTGGTTGCTTCACTGTCTTGTCTATTGTGAAAAAGGCTGCAGTGCAGCTTTTGCAGCCCGGGTCTTCTTCAATCTGGTCTTCTCAGGTGAGAGGCCCATTGGTGCGCCTGCTGGATTGAATGGTACCTCAATTTTTCCTTTTAAACGCAGCTCCTTTCTGTTCTCATTATTAGCATTTAACCCTTTTACATCTCACCAGCAGCTAGAGGGTACACAGTTCTCTAAAACCTCTTCTGCCTTTATTGTTTGTAGACTTTTTTCCAATGGTCAGTCGACTGGTGTGAGTTGAAAACTTTTTGTAGATTAGATTGCATGAGTCTAATACTTCCTGAGGTTGAGCTTTTATCCATTTTCCTTTCTTTAAAAAGAGAGTGAGTAAAACTTGCCTCTTCATACTATGTTCTTGAAAATTCTGCCTGTTTTGAATTTTTTTTATCCATTTCTTACCTCAGCCAATTTTGGAGGCAGGTGTCCTTTAGAGCCCTGAGTCCTTGTGAATGGTAAGTGACCATTAGCTGCGGGTTAAAAGCTGCTCTTGCGGGAATCGGCCACAAGGCGGCAGCATTTCTGCTTTACCAAATCTGGTTACTAGGGCAACAGAGCCTTACTGGAAGTGCTGTTCTAGGTTGTAAATTAGAATGGAATGTGCAAGGAAAAAGCCCTTTAAGTGTATGTCTCCTTACTTCTTGTTGGTATTTTTAACTTAAATTTTATTTTTTATCACAGCAAACTTGATTACAATGTTTTGTTTGTTCTAGGTGTGCAAGATGTGGTTCTTTCACACATATACATATATCTATTCTTCTTTGTAGCCTTTTCCCATGTAGGTTATGACACAGTGTTGAGTAGTCTTCTCTTGGTATTGCATAGGTCTTTGGTGATTATATATTTCACATGTGTTTCTATCTCTCTGTTAACCTCAATATGGTAATGTATCCAATCCTCACACCTTTCTATTTGGTGAACCATAAGATTTATTTATTTATTTATTTATTTATTTATTTTATTTTATTTTTTTTTAAAGTTTGTTAACATTCAGATTCTTTTTTTAGAAATTCACGTTCTTTTATTTATTTATTTATTTATTTATTTATGACTGTGTTGGGTCTTCTTTTCTGTGCGAGGGCTTTCTCTAGTTGTGGCAAGTGGGGACCACTCTTCATCGCGGTGCACGGGCCTCTCACCATCGTGGCCTCTCTTGTTGTGGAGCACAGGCCCCAGACGCGCAGGCTCAGTAATTGTGGCTCACGGGCCCAGTTGCTCCGTGGCATGTGGGATCTTCCCAGACCAGGGCTCGAACCCCTGTCCCCTGCATTGGCAGGCAGATTCTCAACCACTGCTCCACCAGGGAAGCCCCAAGATTTTTAATGAATCTATGATAGTGTTTCTCTGTGGAAATATCTTTGTTTGTATCATTTCTTAGGTAACCCCTATATGTGATATGATAGGATATGTGTCTTTCGCTTTCTCACTTACTCCAAGTTGTGTGATTACTTCTAGACTCATCTATGGTGCTGCAAATGACATTGTTTCATTTTTTCACTAGCTCATATTCCATCTGTACAGATAGCAGTTCTTCTTTGTCCACCCATCTGTCGGTGGACTTTTTGGTTACTTCCATATCTTGGCTATTGTAATAATATGCAATACAGATTTGCGTGCCTGTGTCCTTCCAATTTTGCCTTCTTAGGTTGTAGGTCCAGGAATAGGTCTGCTGGATCATATGGTACCTCAATGTTTACCTTTTAAAGGCACCTCTGTTCTGTTCTCCTTAGTGGCTCTTTCCAGGTTACGTCCCACTTAAAGTGGAGGGTATGTATTTCTTCCCAGCACCTTCAGCATTTATTCTTTATAGTTTTTGCTGATGGTTATTCTGAGTGGTGTGAGCTGATACATCTTTGTGGTTGAATTTGCATGTGTCTCATAATGCGTTGTAATTGAGCTTTAAGACATATCCTTTTTATTTTTCCAGCTGTGATTAGAGCTTATTTCTTCAAAGTGTTTTCTTAAAGTATGTGTCACCATTTGAAATATTTTGGCCATTATCTCCCTCAATACATTTTGAGGGCAGGTTTCATTTACAGCCCTGCAGTACTTGTTCATATGAAGTGACCATTAGCTCAGGCTTTAAACCTGCTTTTGCAGGTAACGGCCAGAGAGCGGCAGCCTTTCTACATTCCCCTTGCTGGTACTAGGGAAACAGACCTACCGGCCAGTTGTGCTCTTCGGTTATAAATTAGAGTGCAATGTGCCCGGATAAACCCACAAATGTTGATGTCTCCTTTCTTTTGTTTGTTTTTAAATTTAATTTATATTTATTATTATAGTAATATTCCATTGTGTAGGTGGACCACTTCTTCTTGGTGCATTCCTCGGTTGATGGACATTTTCATTGCTTCCAAGTGCTGGCTATGGTAAATCTTGCTGGCGTACAGGTTTGCCAGCCTTTGACTTTTTGTTTCTCATTTTCTCAGGTGATAGGCCAAGCAGTGGTTGTGATTGATTGACTGGTAGCTCAATGTTTCCCTTTTCAAAGCACCAACACTGTGTTTTCATTAGTGGCTCTTTACATGTCCCCCCTTACAACCGAGGGTACGCATTTCTCCATACTCCCTTCACCATTTATTTTTTGCAGCATTTTTCCTAATGGCCATTCTGACTGCTGTGAGCTGATAGGTTTTTGTAATATGGGTATGCGTGTCATTAAAATTTTTAAAATTCATCATATTCCTACGCCTTTTTCTTTTCTCTTAAAAGAAAAAACCGTGAGTACAATATAGCTCTTGAAATTGTCTTTTTCGAAGGTTGCCCTCTTCTGAAGATTTTGGTCGATTTTTGACCCCAGAGATTTTCTTGAGGGCAGTTGCCATTTACAGAACTGCAAGTTGGTGAAAATTTACTGACCTTTTGCAGTGGGTTCAAAGCTGCTGTTGTGGGAAACGGCCACAAGGAGGTAGCATTTCTCCATTCCCCAATCTGGGTACTAGGGCAGCAGAGCCTTTCTGGAAGTCATTGTCTTAGGTTGTAAATTAGAATGGAATTTGCCAAGAGAAATCCCCATAAGTTTATGTCTCATTACTTCTTCTTGGTTTTTAAAATTTTTTTAATCTGGGTAAAGTTTAGAATATTGTTTGTCCTAGGTGTACACAATCTGGTTCATTTGTACATTATGTATGTCTATTAATGTACAGATCCTCTTCCCATGTAAAATATTACAGTGTTCCGTCGACCTCCCTTGCTATATGTTCAGTCTTTTTGATACATGTATATAATATGTATTTGTAAATGTATAGTAACACTAATCTTCATTTCTCAATTTCCCCCCTCCTTTCCTTTCAGATGAGCATAGTTTGATTTCTAAGCCTGTGAGTGTCTTTCTCTTTGGAAATATGTTCATCTGTGTCAGTTATTAGATAATGCCATAAGTGATAATATAGGATATAGCTCTTTTGCTTTCCGACCTACTTCATGTTTTGTGATTATCTCCAGGCTCATCTATGGTGCCTCAAAGAGCAGTGCTTCAATGTTTTCCATGGCTAGTATTCCATTGTGTACATGGACCACTTCTTCTTGGTGCATTCCTCTGTTGATGGACATTTTCGTTGCTTCCAAATATTGCCTATGGTAAATATTGCTGGAGTGCAGGATTGCCAGCCTGTGATTTTTGATTTTCATTTTCTCAGGTGATAGACCCAGCAGTGGGTATGATTGATTGACTGGTATGGTAGCTCGACGTTTACCTTTTCAAGGCAACTCAATTGTGCTTTCATTAGTGGCTCTTACCACGTCCCCCTTAGAATCGAGGATACGCATTTCTCCACAATCACGTCAGCATTTGTTGTTTGCAGCACTTTTGTTGATGGCCATTCTGACTGGAGTGAGCTGATAGGTTTTTGTAATTTGGGTTTACATGTCTGTAAAAATTCCTACAATTCATTATTTCTCCACGGCTTTTTCTTTTCTGTTAAAAGAAAAAAGCAAAAAATGTGACTATAATATACCTCTTCAAATTTTCTTTTTTGAAGGTTGCACTCTAGAATTTTTTGGTCGAATTTCGACCTCAGTATTTTTTGGAGGGCACGTTTCATTTACAGAGCTGCAATTGGTGAATATTTAGTGACCTTTTGCAGTGGGTTTAAAGCTGCTGTTGTGGGAAACGGCCACAAGGATGCAGCATTTCTCCATTACAAAATCTGGGCAATAGGGCATCAGAGCTGTTTTGGAAGTCGTTTGCCTAGGTTGTAAATTTGAATGGAATGTGCCAGGAAAACCCCCCATAAGTTTATGTCTCATTACTCCTAGTTCGTTGTTTTAATTTTTTCAATTGGGGTAATGGTTAGAATGTTGCTTGTGCAAGGTGTACACACTCTGGTTCATCTTCATATTCTATATACCTATTTATGTAGAGATCCTCTTCCCGTGTGAATTATTACAGAGTGTTTCGTAAACCTTCCTTGCTATATGGTCGGTCTCTTTGATATATGTATATAATATGTATTTGTATACATATGGTAATGCTAATCTTCATTTATCCATTCCCCCCACCTTTCCTTTTAGATAAGCATAGTTTTTTTTAATAAGTTTGTGATTGACTTTCTCTGTGGAAATATGTTCATTTGTGTCAGTTATTAGATAACGCCTATAAGTGATATCATAGGATATAGGACTTTTGCTTTCCGACTTACCTCATGTTCTGTGATTATCTCCAAGATCATCTATGGTGCCTCAAAGAGCAGTGTTTCATTGTTTTCCATGTCTAGTATTCATTGTGTACACGGACCACTTCTTCTTTATCCTTTCATCTGTTGATGGACATTTTGGTTGCTTCACTGTCTTGTATATTGTGAATAAGGCTGCAGTGCAGCTTTTGCAGCCCGGGTCTTCTGCATTCTGGTCTTCTCAGGTGAGAGGCCCATTGGTTCACCTGCTTGATTGAATGGTACCTCAATATTTCCTTTTAAACGCAGCTCCTTTCTGTTCTCATTATTAGCGTTTAACCCTTTTACATCTCACCAGCAGCTAGAGGGCATACAGTTCTCTAAAACCTCTTCAGCATTTATTGCTTGTAGACTTTTTGCCAATGGTCAGTCGACTGGTGTGAGTTGAAAAGTTTTAGTAGATTAGATTGCATGAGTCTAACACTTCCTGAGGTTGAGCTTTAACCATTTTCCTTTCTTTAAAAAGAGAGTGAGTAAAACTTGCCTCTTCATACTATGTTCTTGAAAATTCTGCCTGTTTTGAATTTTTTTTATCCATTCCTTACCTCAGCCAATTTTGGAGGCAGGTGTCCTTTAGAGCCCTGAGTCCTTGTGAATGGTAAGTGACCATTAGCTGCGGGTTAAAAGCTTCTCTTGCGGGAATCGGCCACAAGGCGGCAGCATTTCTGCTTTACCAAATCTGGTTACTAGGGCAACAGAGCCTTACTGGAAGTGGTGTTCTAGGTTGTAAATTAGAATGGAATGTGCGAGGAAAAAGCCCTTTAAGTGTATGTCTCCTTACTTCTTGTTGGTATTTTTAACTTAAATTTTATTTTTTATCACAGCAAACTTGATTACAATGTTTTGTTTGTTCTAGGTGTGCAAGATGTGGTTCTTTCACACATATACATATATCTATTCTTCTTTGGAGCCTCTTCCCATGTAGGTTATGACACAGTGTTGAGTAGTCTTCTCTTGGTATTGCGTAGGTCTTTGGTGATTATATATTTCACATGTGTTTCTATCTCTCTGTTAACCTCAATATGGTAATGTATCCAATCCTCACACCTTTCTATTTGGTGAACCATAAGATTTATTTATTTATTTATTTATTTATTTATTTATTTTATTTTTTTTTAAAGTTTGTTAACATTCTGATTCTTTTTTTAGAAATTCACGTTCTTTTATTTATTTATTTATTTATTTATTTATTTATGACTGTGTTGGGTCTTCTTTTCTGTGCGAGGGCTTTCTCTAGTTGTGGCAAGTGGGGACCACTCTTCATCGCGGTGCACAGGCCTCTCACCATCGTAGCCTCTCTTGTTGTGGAGCACAGGCCCCAGACGCGCAGGCTCAGTAATTGTGGCTCACGGGCCCAGTTGCTCCGTGGCATGTGGGATCTTCCCAGACCAGGGCTCGAAACCCTGTCCCCTGCATTGGCAGGCAGATTCTCAACCACTGCGCCACCAGGGAAGCCCCAAGATTTTTAATGAATCTATGATAGTGTTTCTCTGTGGAAATATCTTTGTTTGTATCATTTCTTAGGTAACCCCTATATGTGATATGATAGGATATGTGTCTTTCGCTTTCTCACTTACTCCAAGTTGTGTGATTACTTCTAGACTCATCTATGGTGCTGCAAATGACATTGTTTCATTTTTTCACTAGCTCATATTCCATCTGTACAGATAGCAGTTCTTCTTTGTCCACCCATCTGTCGATGGACTTTTTGGTTACTTCCATATCTTGGCTATTGTAATAATATGCAATACAGATTTGCGTGCCTGTGTCCTTCCAATTTTGCCTTCTTAGGTTGTAGGTCCAGGAATAGGTCTGCTGGATCATATGGTAGCTCAATGTTTACCTTTTAAAGGCACCTCTGTTCTGTTCTCCTTAGTGGCTCTTTCCAGGTTACGTCCCACTTAAAGTGGAGGGTATGTATTTCTTCCCAGCACCTTCAGCATTTATTCTTTATAGTTTTTGCTGATGGTTATTCTGAGTGGTGTGAGCTGATACCTCTTTGTGGTTGAATTTGCATGTGTCTCATAATGCGTTGTAATTGAGCTTTAAGACATATCCTTTTTATTTTTCCAGCTGTGATTAGAGCTTATTTCTTCAAAGTGTTTTCTTAAAGTATGTGTCACCATTTGAAATATTTTGGCCATTATCTCCCTCAATACATTTTGAGGGCAGGTTTCATTTACAGCCCTGCAGTACTTGTTCATATGAAGTGACCATTAGCTCAGGCTTTAAACCTGCTTTTGCAGGTAACGGCCAGAGAGCGGCAGCCTTTCTACATTCCCCTTGCTGGTACTAGGGAAACAGACCTACCGGCCAGTTGTGCTCTTCGGTTATAAATTAGAGTGCAATGTGCCCGGATAAACCCACAAATGTTGATGTCTCCTTTCTTTTGTTTGTTTTTAAATTTAATTTATATTTATTATTAGAGTAATATTCCATTGTGTAGGTGGACCACTTCTTCTTGGTGCATTCCTCGGTTGATGGACATTTTCATTGCTTCCAAGTGCTGGCTATGGTAAATCTTGCTGGCGTACATGTTTGCCAGCCTGTGACTTTTTGTTTCTCATTTTCTCAGGTGATAGGCCAAGCAGTGGTTGTGATTGATTGACTGGTAGCTCAATGTTTCCCTTTTCAAAGCACCAACACTGTGTTTTCATTAGTGGCTCTTTACATGCCCCCCCTTACAACCGAGGATACGCATTTCTCCATACTCCCTTCACCATTTATTTTTTGCAGCATTTTTCCTAATGGCCATTCTGACTGCTGTGAGCTGATAGGTTTTTGTAATATGGGTATGCGTGTCATTAAAATTTTAAAATTCATCATATTCCTACCCCTTTTTCTGTTCTTTTAAAATAAAACCCAGTGAGTACTATATAGCTCTTGAAATTGTCTTCTTCGAAGGTTGCCCTTCTTGTGAAGTTTTTGGACGATTTTTGACCCCAAAAATTTTCTTGAGGGCAGGTGTCATTTACAGAACTGCAAGTTGGTGAAAATTTAGTGACCTTTTGCAGTGGGTTCAAAGCTGCTGTTGTGGGAAACGGCCACAAGGAGGTAGCATTTCTCCATTCCCCAATCTGGGTACTAGGGCAGCAGAGCCTTTCTGGAAGTCATTGTCCTAGGTTGTAAATTAGAATGGAATTTGCCAGGAGAAGTCCCCATAAGTTTATGTCTCATTACTTCTTGGTTTTTAAAATTTTTTTAATCTGGGTAAAGTTTAGAATATTGTTTGTCCTAGGTGTACACAATCTGGTTCATTTGTACATTATGTATGTCTATTAATGTACAGATCCTCTTCCCATGTAAAATATTACAGTGTTCCGTCGACCTCCCTTGCTATATGTTCGGTCTTTTTGATACATGTATATAATATGTATTTGTATATGTATAGTAACACTAATCTTCATTTCTCAATTTCCCCCCTCCTTTGCTTTTCGATGAGCATAGTTTGTTTTCTAAGCCTGTGAGTGTCTTTCTCTTTGGAAATATGTTCTTCTGTGTCAGTTATTAGATAATGCCATAAGTGATAATATAGGATATAGGTCTTTTTCTTTCCGACCTACTTCATAATTTGTGATTATCTCCAGGGTCATCTATGGTGCCTCAAAGAGCAGTGCTTCAATGTTTTCCATGGCTAATATTCCATTGTGTACATGGACCACTTCTTCTTGGTGCATTCCTCTGTTGATGGACATTTTCGTTGCTTCCAAGTGTTGCCTATGGTAAATATTGCTGGAATGCAGGATTGCCAGCCTGTGATTTTTGATTTTCATTTTCTCAGGTGATAGACCCAGCAGTGGGTATGATTGATTGACTGGTATGGTAGCTCAACGTTTACCTTTTCAATGCACCTCAATTATTCTTTTATTAGTGGCTCTTACCACGTCCCCCTTAGAATCGAGGATACGCATTTCTCCACAATCACGTCAGCATTTATTGTTTGCACCATTTTTGTTGATGGCCATTCTGACTGGTGTGAGCTGACAGGTTTTTGTAACTTGGGTTTACATGTCTATAAAAATTCCTACAATTCATCATTTCTCCACGGCTTTATCTTTTCTGTTAAAAGAAAAAAGAAAAAAAGTGTTAGCATAATATACCTCTTCAAATATTCTTTTTGAAAGGTTGCACTCTAGAATTTTTTGGTCGATTTTCGACCTCAGTATTTTTTGGAGGGCAGGTGTCATTTACAGAACTGCAATTGCTGAATATTTAGTGACCTTTTGACTTTGCTTTAAAGCTGCTGTTGTGGGAAACGGCAAAAAGGATGCAGCATTTCTCCATTCCCAAATCTGGGTACTAGGGCAGCAGAGCCGTTCTGGAAGTCGTTTGCCTAGGTTGTAAATTTGAATGGAAAGTGCCAGGAAAACCCCCCATAAGTTTATGTCTCATTCCTCCTAGTTCGTTGTTTTAATTTTTTCAATTGGGGTAATGGTTAGAATGTTGCTTGTCCAAGGTGTACGCACTCTGGTTCATCTACATATCCTATATGCCTATTTATGTAGAGATCCTCTTCCCGTGTAAATTATTACAGAGTGTTCCGTAATCTTTCCTTGCTATATGGTCTGTCTATTTGATATATGTATATAATATGTATTTGTATACATATGGTAATGCTAATCTTCATTTATCCATTACCCCCACCTTTCCTTTAAATAAGCATAGTTTTTTTTTTTTAATAAATCTGTGATTGACTTTCTCTGTGGAAATATGTTCATTTGTGTCAGTTATTAGATAACGCCTATAAGTGATATCATGGGATATAGGACTTTTGCTTTCCGACTTACCTCATGTTCTGTGATTGTCTCCAAGATCATCTATGGTGCCTCAAAGAGCACTGTTTCATTGTTTTCCATGGCTAGTATTCATTGTGTACATGGACGACTTCTTCTTTATCCTTTCATCTGTTGATGGACATTTTGGTTGCTTCCTGTCTTCTCTATTGTGAATAAGGCTGCAGTTCAGCTTTTTCAGCCCGGGTCTTCTTCATTCTGGTCTTCTCAGGTGAGAGGACCATTGGTGCACCTGCTTGATTGAATGGTACCTCAATTTTTCCTTTTAAACGCAGCTCCTTTCTGTTCTCATTATTAACGTTTAACCCTCTTACATCTCACCAGCAGCTAGAGGGTACACAGTTCTCTAAAACCACTTCTGCATTTATTGTTTGTAGTCCTTTTGCCAATGGTCAGTCGACTGGTGTGAGTTGAAAATTTTTGTAGATTAGATTGCATGAGTCTAATAATACTTCCTGAGGTTGAGCCTTTATCCATTTTCCTTTCTTTAAAAAGAGAGTGAGTAAAACTTGCCTCTTCATACTATCTTATTGAAAATTCTGCCTGTTTTGAATTTTTTTTATCCATTCCCTACCTCAGCACAATTTTGAGGGCAGGTGTCCTTTACAGCCTTGAGTCATTTTGAATGGTAAGTGACCATAAGCTGTGGGTTAAAAGCTGCTCTTGCGGGAATTGGCCACATGGCGGCAGCATTTCTCCTTTACCAAATCTGGTTACTAGGGCAACAGAGCCTTACTGGAAGTGGTGTTCTAGGTTATAAATTAGAATGGAATTTGCGAGGAAAAAGCCCTTTAAGTTTATGTCTCATTACTTCTTATTGGTATTTTTAACTTAATTTTTATTTTTTATCACAGCAATCTTGATTACAATGTTTTGTTTGTTCTAGGTGTGCAAGATGTGGTTCTTTCACACATATACATATATCTATTCTTCTTCGGATCCTTTTCCCATGTAGGTTATGACACAATGTTGAGTAGTCTTCCCTTGGTATTGCGTAGGTCTTTGGTGATTATATATTTCACATGTCTTTGTATGTCTCTGTTAACCTCAATATGGTAATGTATCCAATCCTCACACCTTTCCATTTGGTGAACCATAAGTTTTTTTAATGAATCTATGATAGTGTTTGTCTGTGGAAATATCTTCGTGTGTATCATTTTTTAGGTAACCCCTATATGTGATATGATAGGATATGTGTCTTTCGCTTTCTCACTTACTCCAAGTTGCGTGATTACTTCTAGACTCATCTATGGTGCTGCAAATGGCATTGTTTCATTTTTTCACTAGCTCATATTCCATCTGTACAGGTAGCAGTCCTTCTTTGTCCACCCATCTGTCGGTGGACTTTTTGGTTACTTCCATATCTTGGCTATTGTAATACTATGCAATGCAGATTTGTGTGCCTGTGTCCTTCCAATTCTGTCTTCTTAGTTTATAGGTCCAGGAATAGGTCTGCTGGATCATATGGTAGCTCAATGTTTACCTTTTAAAGGCACCTCTGTTCTGTTCTCCTTAGTGGCTCTTTCCAGGTTACGTCCCACTTAAAGTGGAGGGCTTGTATTTCTTCCCAGCACCTTCAGGATTTATTCTTTGTAGTTTTTGCTGATGATTATTCTGAGTGGTGTGAGCTGATACCTCTTTGTGGTTGAATTTGCATGTGTCTCATAATGCGTAGAAATTGAGCTTTAAGACATGTCCTTTTTATTTTTCCAGCTGTGATTAGAGCTTATTTCTTCAAAGTGTTTTCTTAAAGTATGTGTCACCATTTGAAATATTTTGGCCATTATCTCCCTCAAGACATTTTGAGGGCAGGTTTAATTTACAGCCCTGCAGTACTTGTTCAT
The DNA here is from genome assembly GCF_965194825.1 of Balaenoptera physalus. Lineage (NCBI taxonomy): Eukaryota > Metazoa > Chordata > Mammalia > Artiodactyla > Balaenopteridae > Balaenoptera > Balaenoptera physalus. The sequence continues at coordinate 490,074 of NW_028126060.1, read as the reverse complement.
ATGAAGTGACCATTAGCTCAGGCTTTAAACCTGCTTTTGCAGGTAACTGCCTGAGGGTGGCAGCCTTTCAACGTTCCGCACTCTGGTAACTAGGGAAACAGTCCTTCTGGCCAGTGGTGGTCCTGGGTTATAAATTAGCATGGAATGTGCCCCGATAAACCCACAAAAGCTGATGTCTCCTTCCTTTTGTTTGTTTTTTAAATTTAATTTTTTTTATTGGAGTAATATTCCATTGTGTACATGGAGCCCATCTTTTTTGTGCATTCCTCTGGTGATGCACGTATTCATTGCTTCCAAATATTGGCTATGGTAAATGTTGCTGGAGGGCAGTATTGCCAACTCCTGTCTTTTTGATCCTCATCTTCTCAGGTGATAGACCCTGCAGTGGGCATGGAAAAATTCTCAACATCTTGAATTAATAAAACATGCTAATCCAATCTACAAAAACATTTACCTCACAACAGTCAGAATGATCATCACCAAAAAATCTACAAACGATAAATGCTGAACGGGTATAAGAGAACTGTGTACCCTCTAGCAGCCTATTGGATGTAAACTGGTAACAGTCAGTAGTGAGAACATAATGGAGGTGTGTTTAAAGGTAAACATTGAGCTACTATATGATCTGGAAAGCCCACTGCTGGGACTATCGCCTTAGAAGACCAGAATCAAAAAGACACAGGCTGGCAATCCTGCACTGCAGCAATATTTACCATAGCCAAAAGTTGGAAAGAACCAAAATGTTCTTCAACAGATGAATGCACAAAGAAGAAGTTTTCATTGTACACAGTGGAATATTAGCCATGGAAAAGAGTGAAACAGTGATGTTTGCAACACCATAGAAAGACCTAGAGATAATCACACAACTTGAAGTAACGAAGAAACTGAAAGACAAATATCCTATGATATCACTTTTAGGTTTTACCTAAAAATTGATACACATGAACTTATTTCCAAGACAAGGGCCCTAATGGATGAAGAAAACAAAATTATATTTAACCAAATGGAAATGTGTGAGGCATGTATAAATTAGGATATGCTGGATGACAGACCTATACTAATACATATGAAAAATATAAATCACCAAAACCTAGGCTATACCTACAGAGGTCTACTGAACACTCTGTAATAACCTACGTGGGATAGGATCCAAAGATCTATAGATACATATATATAATGAACCAGATTCTGTACACCTAGAAGAAACACAACATTTTAATCAAATTTGCTCTAATAAAAAATAAATTTAAAAATCAAACAGAAAGTAAGGAGATATAAGCTGTTGGGTGTTGTCTTGGCACATTCCACTCTAATTTTCAGCCTACTAACACGATTTCCAGGAAGGCTCTGTTGCCCAAGTGCCAAGAGTTGGAAATGCTGCCTCCTTGTGGCCATTTAATGCAAGACCAGCTTTAACCCCACAGCTAATGGTCAGTTAATATTCACAAGGACTCAGGGCTGTAAAGGACACCTGTCCTCAAAAAATGTCCTGGGGCAGGGAATGGGCAAAAAACTCAACACACAGCAAATTTTTCAAAAAGATCATTGGTAAGTTTTATTCACTTTTTTTTAAGGGGTAAGTTTTACTCACTTTTTTTAAAAAAGGAAAATAGATATAAACTAAACATAAAGAATTATTAGACTAATGCAATTCAAATCTACAAAAAGTTTCAACTCGCACCAGTCAAATAAACATTAGCAAAACGTCTACGAACAATAAATGCTGAAGGGGTTTTAGCCAACTCTGTGCCCTGTAGCGGCTGGTGAGATGTAAAGTGGTAAGAGCCAATAATGAGAAGAGAAAGGAGCTGCGTTTAAAACTAAAAATTTAGCCACCATTTGATCCAGCAGGACCAGAGCTGGGCCTATAACCAGAGAAGAGCAGAATCGAGAAGACACAGGCTGCAAAAGTTGCACTGCAGCAGTATTCACAATAGGCAAGACAAGGAAGCAACCAAAATGCCCATCAACATGAATAGACAAAGAAGAAGTGGTTGGGGTACACAATGGAATATTTGCCATGGGAAACAATAAAACACTGCTCTTTGCAGCACCGTAGATGAGCCTAGACATAATCACAGAACATGAGGTAATTCGGAAAGCAAAAGAAAAATATACTATGATATTACTTATAGGTATTATCTAACAACTGACACAAATGAACATATTTCCACAGAGAAAGACACTCACAGAGTTAGAAGACAAACTATGCTTATGTTTAATATAACAGTGAGCATACGTATAGAAATACATATTAAATACATATATCGAAAAGACCGAACATATAGAAATGGAGGTCTATGGAACACTCTATATAATTTACATGAGAAGGTGATCTGTACATGAAGAAATATATGTAATGTACAATTGAAACAGAACGTGTACACCTAGGAAAAACAATATTCTAAAAATTACAATAATGAACAAGAAGTAATGAGACATAAATTTCAGGGTCTTTTTCCTGGCACATTCCATTCTAATTTACAACCTAGAACACCACTTCCAGTAAGGCTCTGTTGCCCTAGTAACCAGACTGGTAAAGGAGAAATGCTGCCGCCTTGTGGCCGTTTCCAGCAAGAGCAGCTTTTAACCCACAGCTAATGGTCACTTAACATTCACAAGGACTCAGGGCTGTAAAGGACACTTGCCCTAAAAATTTGTGCTGAAGTAGGGAATGGACAAAAAAATTCAAAACAGGCAAATGTTTCAAGAACAGACTATGAAGAGTTAAGTTTTACTTACACTCTTCTTTTAAAAAAAGGAAAATGGATAAAAGCTCAACCTCAGGGAGTGTTAGACCCATGCAATCTAATCTACAAAAAGTTTCAACTTACACCAGTCGACTGACCATCAGCAAAAAGTCTACAAACAATAAATGCTGAAGGGGTTTTAGAAAACTGTGTACCCTCTACCTGCTGGTGAGACGTAAAGGGGTAAGAGCCAATAATGAGAAGAGAAAGGAGCTGTGTATAAAAGTAAAAATAGAGGTACCATTCAACCCAGCAGGCGCATCACTGGACCTCTCACCTGAGAAGACAAGTATCGAGAAGACACAGGCCACAAAAGCTGCAGGGCAGCCTTATTCACAATAGCCAAGACAGTGAAGCAATCAAAGTGTCCAACAACAGGTGAATGGATAAAGAATAAGTGGTCCATGTACACAATGGAATATTAGCCATGGAAGACAACGAACCATTGCTCTCGGAGGCACCACAAATGAGTCTAGAGATAATCACGAAATATGAGGTAAGTCCGAAAGCAAAACACCTATATTCTATGATGTCACTTATAGGCGTTATCTAATAACTGACACAAATGAACATATTTCCACAGAGAAAGACACTCACAGACTTAAAAAACAAACTATGCTCATCTAAAAGGAAAGGTGTGGGGTATGGATAAATTAAGATTAGTGTTACTATATTTATACAAACACATATTTTATACATATCTGAAAAAGACAGACCATATAGCAAGGGAGGTCTGTGGAACACTCTGTAATATTTTACATGGGCAGAGGATCTGTACTTGAATAGACATATATAATGTACAAATGAACCAGATTGCGTACACCTAGAACTAACAATATTCTAAGATTTACCCCAATTAAAACACTTTTAAAAACCAAGAAGAAATAATGAGACATAACCTTATGGGGGTTTCTCCACGCACATTCCAATGTAATTTACAACCTAGGAACACGACTTCCAGAAAGGTTCTGGTGCCCTACTACGCAGATTTGCGAATGGAGAAATGCTGCCTCCTTGAGGCCGCTTCCCACAACAGCAGCCTTAAACCCATTGCTAAAGGTCACTAAATATGCACCAAACTTGCAGTTCGGGAAATGAGACCTGCTCTCAAAAAAAACTCTGCGGTGGAAAATCGACCAAAACATTCAAAAGAGGGCAACCTTCCAAGAAGACAATTTCAAGAGTTATATTGTACTCCTAATTGTTTCCTTTTTTTAACAGAAAAGAAAACGGCGGAGAAAAATGATGAGTTTTACGAATTTTCAAAGACATGCAAACCCATATTACAAAACCCTATCAGCTCACAGCAGCCAGTAGGGCCATTAGCATAAATGCTGCAAATAATAAATGCTGAAGCGATTGAGGAGAAATGCGTACCCACGATTCTAAGGGGGACGAGGTAAGTGCCACTAATGAAAACACAAAGAAGGTGCTTTGAAAAGGGAAAAACGGTGCTACCAGTCAGTCAATCACACACACTGCTGGGCCTATCACCTGAGAAAATGAGAATCAAAAAGTCACAGGCTGGCAATCCTGCACTCCAACAATATTTACCATAGCCAACACTTGGAAGCAATGAAAATGTCCATTAACCGAGGAATGCACAAAGAAGAAGTGGTCCACGTACACAGTGGAAAATTACTCCAATAAAAAATAAAAATTAAATTTAAAAATCCAACAAAAGTAAGGAGACATCAGCTTGTGTGGGTTTGTCCGGGCACACTCCACTCTAATTTATGAACGAGAAACACCACAGGCCGCAAGGGCTTTTCCCTAGTTACCAGGGTGGGGAATATAGAAAGGCTACCGCCCTCTGGCAGTTACCTGCAAAAGCAGTTTTAAAGCTTGTGCTAATGGTCATTTCGTAGGAACAAGTACTGCAGAACTCTAAATGAAACCTGCCCTCAAAATGTCTTCAGGGAAGTAATGGCCAAAACATTTCAAAATGTCACACATACTTTAAGAGAACACTTTGAAGAACTAAGGGGTAATCACAGCTTGAAAAATAAAAAGGATATGCCTTAAAGCTCAATTTCAATGGATTATGAGGCACGTGCGAATTCAACGACAAAGATTTATCAGCTCACACTTGTCAGAATAACCATCAGCAAGAAAACTACAAACAATAAATGCTGAAGGTGTTGTGGAGAAATGCATACCCTCAACTTCAAGTGGGACGTAAGTTGGAACCGACCACGAACTAGAACAGAATGGAGGTGATTTAAAAACATTAACACTGAGCTACCATATGATCCAGCAGGCCCACTCCTCCACCTATAATCTAAGAAGAGAGAATTGGAAAGACACAGGGAGGCAAATCTGCATGGCACAGTATTACAATAGCCAAGATATGGAAGTAACCAAAAAGTCCACCAACAGATGGGTGGACAAAGAAGAACTCCTCCATGTACAACTGGAATATTCGCTAGTGAAAAAAATGAAACAATGCCTTTTGCAGCGCCGTAGATGAGTCTAGACGTAATCACGTGACATGTAGTCAGTGAGAAAGCAAAATACATATATCCTATGATATCACTTTCAGGAGTTACTTAAAAATTGATACCAATGAAGATATTTCCACAGAGAAAGGCAATCACAGATTCATTAAAAAACTTATGGTTCACCAAATAGAAAGGGATGAGGATTGGATACATTACCATATTGGGGTTAACAGAGATATACAAACCATGTGAAATATATAACCACCAAAGACGTATGGAAGACCAGGAGAAGACTACTCAACATTGTTTCATAACCTACATGGGAAAAGGATGCAAGGAAGAAAACATACACGTATATGTGTGAAAGACCCACATATTGCACACCAAGAGCAAAAAAACCAATGTAATCAAATCAGCTGGGATAAAAAATAAAAAGAAAATTATAAATATGAACAAGAAGTAATGAGACATAAACTTTAAGGGCTTTTTCCTGGCACATTCCATTCTAATTTACAACGTACAACACCACTTCTGTTAAGCCTCTGTTTCCCCAGTTACCAAATTAGGTAAAGAAGAAATGCTGACACCTTGTGGCGGATTCCTGCAAGAGAAGCTTTAAACTCACAGCTAATGGTTACTTAACATTCACAAGGACTCAGGGCTGTAAAGGACACCTCCCCTAAAAAATTGTGCTGAAGTAGTGAATGGACAAAAAAATTCAAAACAGGCAAATGTTTCAAAAAGAGAGCATGAAGTTTTATGTTTTACTCACTCTCTCTAAAAAAAAAAGGAAAATGGATAAAAGCTCAACCTCAAGGTGTGTTAGACCCATGCAATCTAATCTACAAAAAGTTTCAACTTACACCAGTCGACTGACCATCAGCAAAAAGTCTACAAACAATAAATGCTGAAGGGGATTTAGAGAACTGTGTACCCTCTACCTTCTGGTGAGACATAAAGGGGTAACAGCCAATAAGGAGAACAGAAAGGAGCTGTGTTTAAAAGTAAAAATGGAGGTACCATTCAATCCCCAGGCGCACAATTGGACCTCTAACCTGTGAAGACAAGAATCGAGAAGACACAGGCTGCAAAAGATGCAGTGCAGCCTTATTCACAATAGCCAAGACAGTGAAGGAATCAAAATGTCCAACAACAGGTGAATGGACAAAGAAGAAGTGGTCCATGTACACAATGGAATATTAGCAATGGAAGACAATGAACCATGGCTCTTTGAGGCACCACAAATGAGTCTGCAGATAATCATGAAAGATGAGGTAAGTTGGAAAGCAAAAGACCTGTATTCTATGATATCACTTATAGGCGTTAACTAATAACTGACACAAATGAACATATTTCCACAGAGAAAGACACTCACAGATTTAGAAAACAAACTATGCTCGTCTAAAATGAAAGGTGGGGGGGATGGATAAATTAAGATTAGTGTTACTATATGTATACAAACACATATTATATATATATATCTCAAAAAGACCGACCATATAACAAGGAAAGTCTGCGGAACCTTCTGTAACATTTTACATGGGAAGAGGATCTGTAGTTGAATAGATATATATAATGTACAAATGAACCAGATTGTGTACACCTAGGACAAACAATATTCTAAGCTTTACCCAAATTAAAAAAAAAAATTAAACCAAGAAGAAATAATGAGACATAAACTTATGGGGGTTTCTCCATGCACATTCCAATGTAATTTACAACCTAGGAACATGACTTCCAGAAAGGCTCTGCTGCCCTAGTACACAGATTTGTGAATGGAGGAATGCTGCCTGCGTGAGGCCACTTCCCACAACAGGAGCTTTAAAACCATTGCTAAAGGTCACTAAATATTCACCAAACTTGCAGTTCGGTAAATGACACCTGCTCTCTAAAAAAAGTCTGAGGTGGAAAATCGACCAAAAACTTCAAAAGAGGGCAACCTTCCAAGAAGACAATATCAAGAGTTATATTGTACTCCCAATTGTTTCCTTTTTTTAACAGAAAAGAAAACGGCGGTGAAAAATGATGAGTTTTACGAATTTTCAAAGCCATGCAAACACAAATTCCAAAACCCTATCAGCTCACAGCAGCCAGTAGGGGCATTAGCGTAAATGCTGCAAAAAATAAATGCTGAAGCGATTGTGGAGAAATGTGTACCCTCGATTCTAAGGGGGACGTGCTAAGTGCCACTAATGAAAACACAAAGAAGGTGCTTTGAAAAGGGAAAAACGGTGCTACCAGTCAGTCAATCACAACCACTGGTGGGCCTATCACCTTAGAAAATGAGAAGCAAAAAGTCACAGGCTGGCAATCCTGCACTCCAACAATATTTACCATAGCCAACACTTGGAAGCAATGAAAATGTCCATCAACCGAGGAATGCACAAAGTAGAAGTGGTCCACGTACACAGTGGAAAATTACTCCAATAAAAAATAAAAATTAATTTTAAAAATCCAACAAAGTAAAGAGACATCAGCTTGTGTGGGATTCTCCGGGCACACTCCACTCTAATTTATAACCGAAAAACACCACAGGCCGCAAGGGCATTTCCCTAGTTCCCAGGGTGGGGAACATAGAAAGGCTGCCACCCTCTGGCAGTTACCTGCAAAAACAGCTTTAAGGCCTGTGCTAATGGTCATTTCATAGGAAGAAGTAATGCAGGACTGTAAATGAAACCTGCCCTCAAAATGTCTTGAGGGAGGTAATGGCCAAAACATTTCAAAATGTGACACATACTTTAAGAGAACACTTTGAAGAACTAAGGGGTAATCACAGCTTGAAAAATAAAAAGGATATGCCTTAAAGCTCAGTTTCAACGGATTATGAGGCACATGCGAATTCAACCAAAAAGAGGTATCAGCTCACACTTGTCAGAAAAACCATCAGCAAGAAAACTACAAACAATAAATGCTGAAGCTGATGTGGAGAAATGCATACCCTCAACTTCAAGGGGGACGTAACTTGGAAAGGGCCACGAATGAGAACAGAATGGAGGTGCCTTAAAAAGGTAAACATTGAGCTACCATATGATCCAGCAGGCCCACTCCTCGACCTCTAATCTAAGAAGAGAGAATTGGAAAGACACAGGCAGGCAAATCTGCATTGCACAGTATTACAATAGCCAAGATATGGAGGCAACCAAAAAGTCCACCAACAGATGGGTGGACAAAGAAGAACTCCTCCATGTACAGATGGAATATTCGCCAGTGAAAAAAATGAAACAATGCAATTTGCAGCACCACAGATGAGTCTAGACGAAATCACACCAACTGTAGTAAGTGAGAAAGTAAAAGACACATATCCTATCATATCACTTTTAGGAGTTACATAAAAATTGATACCAATGAAGATATTTCCACAGAGAAAGGCAATCACAGATTCATTAAAAAACTTATGGTTCACCAAATAGAAAGTGATGAGGATTGGATAATTTACCATATTGGGGTTAACAGAGATATACAAACCATGTGAAATATATAATCACCAAAGACGTACGGAAGACCAGGAGAAGACTACTCAACATTGTGTCATAACCTACATGGGAAAAGGATGCGAGGAAGAATAGATACACGTATATGTGTGAAAGAACCACATTTGCCCACCTAGAACAAACAAACCATTGTAATCAAATTTGCTTGGATAAAAAATAAAAAGTAAATTATAAATATGAACAACAAGTAATGAGACATAAACATAAAGGGCTTTTTCCTGGCACATTCCATTCTAATTTACAACCTAGAACACCACTTCCATTAAGGCTCTGTTTCCCCAGTTACCAAATTTGGTAAAGGAGAAATGATGCCACCTTGTGGCCGTTTCCTGCAAGAGCAGCTTTAAACTCACAGCTAATGGTCACTTAACATTCACAAGGACTCAGGGCTGTAAAGGACACCTGCCCTAAAAAATTGTGCTGAAGTAGGGAATGGACAAAAATTTCAAAACAGGCAAATGTTTCCAGAAGAGAGTATGAATATTAACGTTTTACTCACGCTCTTTTAAAAAAAAGGAAAATGGATAAAAGCTCAACCTCAGGGAGTGTTAGACCCATGAAATCTAATCTACAAAAAGTTTTAACTTACACCAGTCGACTGACCATCAGCAAAAAGTCTACAAACAATAAATGCTGACGGGGTTTTAGAGAACTGTGTACCCTCTACCTGCTGGTGAGACGTAAAGGGGTAACGGCCAATAATGAGAACAGAAAGGAGCTGTGTTTAAAAGTAAAAATGGAGGTACCATTCAATCCAGCAGGCGCACCATTGGACCTCTCACCGGAGAAGACAAGAATCGAGAAGACACAGGCCGCAAAAGCTTCAGTGCAGCCTTATTCACAATAGCCAAGACAGTGAAGGAATCAAAATGTCCAACAACAGGTGAATAGATAAAGAAGAAGTGGTCCATGTACACAATGGAATATTAGCCATGGAAAACAATGAACCATTGTTCTTTGAGGCACCACAAATGAGTCTGGAGATAATCACGAAACATGAGGTAAGTCCGAAAGCAAAAGACCTATATTCTATGATATCACTTACAGGCGTTATCTAATAACTGACACAAATGAACATATTTCCAAAGAGAAAGACACTCACAGATTTAGAAAACAAACTATGCTCATCTAAAAGGAAAGGTGGGGGGAGTGGATAAATTAAGGTTAGTGTTACTATATGTATACAAACACATATTATATACATATCTCAAAAAGACCTACCATATAGAAGGGAGGTGTGCGGAACCCTCTGTAACATTTTACATGGGAAGGGGATCTGTACTTGAATAGACATATATAATGTACAAATGAACCAGATTGTGTACACCTCGGACAAACAATATTCTAAGCTTTACTCCAATTAAAGAAATTTTTAAAACCAAGAAGAAATAATGAGACATAAACTTATGGGGGTTTCTCCATGCACATTCCAATATAATTTACAACCTAGGAACACGACTTCCAGAAAGGCTCTGCTGCCCTAGTACCCAGATTTGGGAATGGAGGAATGCTGCCTGCTTGAGGCCACTTCCCACAACAGCAGCTTTTAACCCATTACTAAAGGTCACTAAATATGCACCTCACTTGCAGTTCGGGAAATGAGACCTGCTCTCTAAAAAAATTCTGGGCTGGAAAATCGACCAAAAAATTTAACAGAGGGCAAGCTTCCAAGAAGACAATTTCAAGAATTATATTGTACTCCCAACTGTTTCCTTTTTTTAGCAGAAAAGAAAACGGCAGAGAAAAATGATGAGTTTTATGAATTTTCAAAGACATGCAAACCCAAAGTACAAAAACCTATCAGCTCACACCAGCCAGAAGGGCCATTAGCATAAATGCTGCAAACAATAAATGCTGAAGCGATTGTGGAGAAATGCGTACCCTCGATTCTAAGGGGGACGTGGTAAGAGCCACTAATGAAAACACAAAGAAGGTGCTTTGATAAGGGTAACACGGTGCTACCAGTCAATCAATCACACCCACTGCTGGGGCTATCACCTGAGAAAATGAGAATCAAAAAGTCACAGGCTTGGGGCTTCCCTGGTGGTGCAGTGGTTGAGAGTCTGCCTGCCAATGCAGGGCACACGGGTTCGAGCCCCGGTCTGGGAAGATCCCACATGCCGCGGAGCAACTGGGCCCGTGAGCCACAACCACTGAGCCTGCGCGCATGGAGCCTGTGCTCCGCAACAAGAGAGGCCGCGATAGTGATAGACCCACGCACCGCGATGAAGAGTGGCCCCCGCTCGCCTCAACTACAGAAAGCCCACGCGCACAAACGAAGATCCAACACAGCCAAAAATAAATAAATAAATAAATAAATATTAAAAAAAAAAGTCACAGGCTGGCAATCCTGCACTCCAACAATACTTACCATAGCCAACACTTGGAAGCAATGAAAATGTCCATCAACCGAGGAATGCACAAAGTAGATGTGGTCCACGTACACAGTGGAAAATTACTCCAATAAAAAATAAAAATTAAATTTAAAAATCCAACAAAAGTAAAGAGACATCAGCTTGTGTGGTTTTGTTCGGGCACACTCTACTCTAATTTATAACCGAGAAACACCACAGGCCGCAAGGGCTTTTCCCTACTTACCAGGGTGGGGAACATAGAAAGGCTGCCGCTCTCTGCCAGTTACCTGCCAAAGCAGTTTGAAGGCCTGTGGTAATGATCATTTCATAGGAAGAAGTAATGCAGGACTGTAAATGAAACCTGCCCTCAAAATGTCTTGAGGGAGGTAATGGCCAAAACATTTCAAAATGTGACACATACTTTAAGAGAACACTTTGAAGAACTAAGGGGTAATCACAGCTTGAAAAGTAAAAAGGATATGCCTTCAAGCTCAATTTCAACGGATTATGAGGCACATGTGAATTCAACCAAAAAGAGTTGTCAGCTCACACTTGTCAGAAAAACCATCAGCAAGAAAACTACAAACAATAAGTGCTGAAGTTGTTGTGGAGAAATGCATACCCTCAACTTCAAGGGGGACGTAACTTGGAAAGGGCCACGAATGAGAACAGAATGGAGGTGCCTTTAAAAGGTAAACATTGAGCTACCATATGATCCAGCAGGCCCACTCCTCGACCTATAATCTAAGAAGAGAGAATTGGAAAGACACAGGCAGGCCAATCTCCATTGCACAGTATTACAATAGCCAAGATATGGAGGTAACCAAAAAGTCCACCAACAGATTGGTGGACAAAGAAGAACTCCTCCATGTATAGATGGAATATTCGCTAGAGAAAAAAATGAAACAATGCCATTTGCAGCACCATAGATGAGTCTAGACGTAATCACACCACCTGTAGTAAGTGAGAAAGTAAAAGACACATATCCTATCAAATCACTTTTAGGAGTTACATAAAAATTGATACTAATGCAGATATTTCCACAGAGAAAGGCAATCACAGATTCATTAAAAAACTTATGGTTCACCAAATAGAAAGGGATGAGAATTGGATAATTTACCATATTGGGGTTAACAGAGATATACAAACCATGTGAAATATATAATCACCAAAGACGTACGGAAGACCAGGAGAAGACTACTCAACATTGTGTCATAATCTATATGGGAAAAGGATGCGAGGAAGAATAGATACACGTATATGTGTGAAACAAGCACATTTGCACGCCTAGAACAAACAAAGCATTGTAATCAAATTGTCTTGGATAAAAAAATAAAAAGTAAATTATAAATATGAACAAGAAGTAATGAGTCATAAACATAAAGGGTTTTTCCTGGCACATTCCATTCTAATTTACAACATAGAACACCACTTCCATTAAGGCTCTGTTTCCCCAGTTACCAAATTTGGTAAAGGAGAAATGATGCCAACTTGTGGCCGTTTCCTGCAAGAGCAGCTTTAAACTCACAGCTAATGGTCACTTAACATTCACAAGGACTCAGGGCTGTAAAGGACACCTGCCCTAAAAAATTGTGCTGAAGTAGGGAATGGACAAAAAATTCAAAACAGGCAAAGGTTTCCAGAAGAGAGTATGAATATTAACGTTTTACTCACGCTCTTTTAAAAAAAAGGAAAATGGATAAAAGCTCAACCTCAGGGAGTGTTAGACCCATGCAATCTAATCTACAAAAAGTTTCAACTTACACCAGTCGACTGACCATCAGCAAAAAGTCTACAAACAATAAATGCTGAAGGGGTTTTAGAGAACTGTGTACCCTCTACCTGCTGGTGAGACGTAAAGGGGTAACGGCCAATAATGAGAACAGAAAGGAGCTGTGTTTAAAAGTAAAAATGGAGGTACCATTCAATCCAGCAGGCGCACCATTGGACCTCTCACCGGAGAAGACAAGAATCGAGAAGCCACAGGCCGCAAAAGCTTCAGTGCAGCCTTATTCACAATAGCCAAGACAGTGAAGGAATCAAAATGTCCAACAACAGGTGAATGGATAAAGAAGAAGTGGTCCATGTACACAATGGAATATTAGCCATGGAAAACAATGAACCATTGTTCTTTGAGGCACCACAAATGAGTCTGGAGATAATCACGAAACATGAGGTAAGTCCAAAAGCAAAAGACCTATATTCTATGATATCACTTATAGGCGTTATCTAATAACTGACACAAATGAATATATTTCCACAGAGAAAGACACTCACAGACTTAGAAAACAAACTATGCTCATCTAAAAGGAAAGGTGGGGGGAGTGGATAAATTAAGGTTAGTGTTACTATATGTATACAAACACATATTATATACATATCTCAAAAAGACCGACCATATACAAGGGAGGTGTGCGGAACCCTCTGTAACATTTTACATGGGAAGGGGATCTGTACTTGAATAGACATATATAATGTATAAATGAACCAGGTTGTGTACACCTCGGACAAACAATATTCTAAGCTTTACCCCAATTGAAATAATTTTTAAAACCAAGAAGAAATAATGAGACATAAACGTATGGTGGTTTCTCCATGCACATTCCAATATAATTTACAACCTAGGAACACGACTTCCAGCAAGGCTCTGCTGTCCTAGTACCCAGATTTGGGAATGGAGGAATGCTGCCTGCTTGAGGCCAATTCCCACAACAGCAGCTTTTAACCCATTGCTAAAGGTCACTAAATATTCAACAAACTTGCAGTTCGGTAAATGACACCTGCTCTCTAAAAAAACTCTGGGCTGGAAAATCGAACAAAAAATTAAACAGAGGGCAACCTTCCAAGAAGACAATTTCAACAGTTATATTGTACTCCCGACTGTTTCCTTTTTTTAATAGAAAAGAAAACGGCAGAGAAAAATGATGAGTTTTATGAATTTTCAAAGACATGCAAACCCAAAGTACAAAAACCTATCAGCTCACACCAGCCAGAAGGGCCATTAGCATAAATGCTGCAAACAATAAATGCTGAAGCGATTGTGGAGAAATGCGTACCCTCGATTCTAAGGGGGACGTGGTAAGAGCCACTAATGAAAACACAAAGAAGGTGCTTTGATAAGGGTAACACGGTGCTACCAGTCAATCAATCACACCCACTGCTGGGCCTATCACCTGAGAAAATGAGAATCAAAACGTCACAGGCTTGGTGCTTCCCTGGTGGTGCAGTGGTTGAGAGTCTGCCTGCCAATGCAGGGCACACGGGTTCGAGCCCCGGTCTGGGAAGATCCCACATGCCGCGGAGCAACTGGGCCCGTGAGCCAAAACCACTGAGCCTGCGCGCCTGGAGCCTCTGCTCCGCAACAAGAGAGGCCGCGATAGTGAGAGACTCACGCACCGCGATGAAGAGTGGCCTCTGCTCGCCGCAACTACAGAAAGCCCACGCGCACAAACGAAGATCCAACACAGCCAGAAATAAATAAATAAATAAATAAATATTTAAAAAAAAAAAGTCACCGGCTGGCAATCCTGCACTCCAACAATATTTACAATAGCCAACGCTTGGAAGCAATGAAAATGTCCATCAACCGAGGAATGCACAAAGTAGAAGTGGTCCACATACACAGTGGAAAATTACTCCAATAAAAAATAAAAATTAAATTTAAAAATCCAACAAAAGTAAAGAGACATCAGCTTGTGTGGGTTTGTCCGGACACACTCCACTCTAACTTATAACCGAGAAACACCACAGGCCGCAAGGGCTTTTCCCTAGTTACCAGGGTGGGGAACATAGAAAGGCTGCCGCCCTCTGGCAGTTACCTGCAAAAGCAGTTTTAAGGCCTGTGGTAATGATCATTTCATAGGAAGAAGTAATGCAGGACTGTAAATGAAACCTGCTCTCAAAATGTCTTGAGGGAGGTAATGGCCAAAACATTTCAAAATGTGACACATACTTTAAGAGAACACTTTGAAGAACTAAGGGGTAATCACAGCTTGAAAAATAAAAAGGATATGCCTTCAAGCTCAATTTCAACGGATTATGAGGCACATGTGAATTCAACCAAAAAGAGTTGTCAGCTCACACTTGTCAGAAAAACCATCAGCAAGAAAACTACAAACAATAAGTGCTGAAGTTGTTGTGGAGAAATGCATACCCTCAACTTCAAGGGGGACGTAACTTGGAAAGGGCCACGAATGAGAACAGAATGGAGGTGCCTTTAAAAGGTAAACATTGAGCTACCATATGATCCAGCAGGCCCACTCCTCGACCTATAATCTAAGAAGAGAGAATTGGAAAGACACAGGCAGGCCAATCTCCATTGCACAGTATTACAATAGCCAAGATATGGAGGTAACCAAAAAGTCCACCAACAGATTGGTGGACAAAGAAGAACTCCTCCATGTATAGATGGAATATTCGCTAGAGAAAAAAATGAAACAATGCCATTTGCAGCACCATAGATGAGTCTAGACGTAATCACACCACCTGTAGTAAGTGAGAAAGTAAAAGACACATATCCTATCAAATCACTTTTAGGAGTTACATAAAAATTGATACTAATGCAGATATTTCCACAGAGAAAGGCAATCACAGATTCATTAAAAAACTTATGGTTCACCAAATAGAAAGGGATGAGAATTGGATAATTTACCATATTGGGGTTAACAGAGATATACAAACCATGTGAAATATATAATCACCAAAGACGTACGGAAGACCAGGAGAAGACTACTCAACATTGTGTCATAATCTATATGGGAAAAGGATGCGAGGAAGAATAGATACACGTATATGTGTGAAACAAGCACATTTGCACGCCTAGAACAAACAAAGCATTGTAATCAAATTGTCTTGGATAAAAAAATAAAAAGTAAATTATAAATATGAACAAGAAGTAATGAGTCATAAACATAAAGGGTTTTTCCTGGCACATTCCATTCTAATTTACAACCTAGAACACCACTTCCATTAAGGCTCTGTTTCCCCAGTTACCAAATTTGGTAAAGGAGAAATGATGCCAACTTGTGGCCGTTTCCTGCAAGAGCAGCTTTAAACTCACAGCTAATGGTCACTTAACATGCACAAGGACTCAGGGCTGTAAAGGACACCTGCCCTAAAAAATTGTGCTGAAGTAGGGAATGGACAAAAAATTCAAAACAGGCAAAGGTTTCCAGAAGAGAGTATGAATATTAACGTTTTACTCACGCTCTTTTAAAAAAAAGGAAAATGGATAAAAGCTCAACCTCAGGGAGTGTTAGACCCATGCAATCTAATCTACAAAAAGTTTCAACTTACACCAGTCGACTGACCATCAGCAAAAAGTCTACAAACAATAAATGCTGAAGGGGTTTTAGAGAACTGTGTACCCTCTACCTGCTGGTGAGACGTAAAGGGGTAACGGCCAATAATGAGAACAGAAAGGAGCTGTGTTTAAAAGTAAAAATGGAGGTACCATTCAATCCAGCAGGCGCACCATTGGACCTCTCACCGGAGAAGACAAGAATCGAGAAGCCACAGGCCGCAAAAGCTTCAGTGCAGCCTTATTCACAATAGCCAAGACAGTGAAGGAATCAAAATGTCCAACAACAGGTGAATGGATAAAGAAGAAGTGGTCCATGTACACAATGGAATATTAGCCATGGAAAACAATGAACCATTGTTCTTTGAGGCACCACAAATGAGTCTGGAGATAATCACGAAACATGAGGTAAGTCCAAAAGCAAAAGACCTATATTCTATGATATCACTTATAGGCGTTATCTAATAACTGACACAAATGAATATATTTCCACAGAGAAAGACACTCACAGACTTAGAAAACAAACTATGCTCATCTAAAAGGAAAGGTGGGGGGAGTGGATAAATTAAGGTTAGTGTTACTATATGTATACAAACACATATTATATACATATCTCAAAAAGACCGACCATATACAAGGGAGGTGTGCGGAACCCTCTGTAACATTTTACATGGGAAGGGGATCTGTACTTGAATAGACATATATAATGTATAAATGAACCAGGTTGTGTACACCTCGGACAAACAATATTCTAAGCTTTACCCCAATTGAAATAATTTTTAAAACCAAGAAGAAATAATGAGACATAAACGTATGGTGGTTTCTCCATGCACATTCCAATATAATTTACAACCTAGGAACACGACTTCCAGCAAGGCTCTGCTGTCCTAGTACCCAGATTTGGGAATGGAGGAATGCTGCCTGCTTGAGGCCAATTCCCACAACAGCAGCTTTTAACCCATTGCTAAAGGTCACTAAATATTCAACAAACTTGCAGTTCGGTAAATGACACCTGCTCTCTAAAAAAACTCTGGGCTGGAAAATCGAACAAAAAATTAAACAGAGGGCAACCTTCCAAGAAGACAATTTCAACAGTTATATTGTACTCCCGACTGTTTCCTTTTTTTAATAGAAAAGAAAACGGCAGAGAAAAATGATGAGTTTTATGAATTTTCAAAGACATGCAAACCCAAAGTACAAAAACCTATCAGCTCACACCAGCCAGAAGGGCCATTAGCATAAATGCTGCAAACAATAAATGCTGAAGCGATTGTGGAGAAATGCGTACCCTCGATTCTAAGGGGGACGTGGTAAGAGCCACTAATGAAAACACAAAGAAGGTGCTTTGATAAGGGTAACACGGTGCTACCAGTCAATCAATCACACCCACTGCTGGGCCTATCACCTGAGAAAATGAGAATCAAAACGTCACAGGCTTGGTGCTTCCCTGGTGGTGCAGTGGTTGAGAGTCTGCCTGCCAATGCAGGGCACACGGGTTCGAGCCCCGGTCTGGGAAGATCCCACATGCCGCGGAGCAACTGGGCCCGTGAGCCAAAACCACTGAGCCTGCGCGCCTGGAGCCTCTGCTCCGCAACAAGAGAGGCCGCGATAGTGAGAGACTCACGCACCGCGATGAAGAGTGGCCTCCGCTCGCCGCAACTACAGAAAGCCCACGCGCACAAACGAAGATCCAACACAGCCAGAAATAAATAAATAAATAAATAAATATTTAAAAAAAAAAAGTCACCGGCTGGCAATCCTGCACTCCAACAATATTTACAATAGCCAACGCTTGGAAGCAATGAAAATGTCCATCAACCGAGGAATGCACAAAGTAGAAGTGGTCCACATACACAGTGGAAAATTACTCCAATAAAAAATAAAAATTAAATTTAAAAATCCAACAAAAGTAAAGAGACATCAGCTTGTGTGGGTTTGTCCGGACACACTCCACTCTAACTTATAACCGAGAAACACCACAGGCCGCAAGGGCTTTTCCCTAGTTACCAGGGTGGGGAACATAGAAAGGCTGCCGCCCTCTGGCAGTTACCTGCAAAAGCAGTTTTAAGGCCTGTGGTAATGATCATTTCATAGGAAGAAGTAATGCAGGACTGTAAATGAAACCTGCTCTCAAAATGTCTTGAGGGAGGTAATGGCCAAAACATTTCAAAATGTGACACATACTTTAAGAGAACACTTTGAAGAACTAAGGGGTAATCACAGCTTGAAAAATAAAAAGGATATGCCTTCAAGCTCAATTTCAACGGATTATGAGGCACATGTGAATTCAACCAAAAAGAGTTGTCAGCTCACACTTGTCAGAAAAACCATCAGCAAGAAAACTACAAACAATAAGTGCTGAAGTTGTTGTGGAGAAATGCATACCCTCAACTTCAAGGGGGACGTAACTTGGAAAGGGCCACGAATGAGAACAGAATGGAGGTGCCTTTAAAAGGTAAACATTGAGCTACCATATGATCCAGCAGGCCCACTCCTCGACCTATAATCTAAGAAGAGAGAATTGGAAAGACACAGGCAGGCCAATCTGCATTGCACAGTATTACAATAGCCAAGATATGGAGGTAACCAAAAAGTCCAACAACAGATGGGTGGACAAAGAAGAACTCCTCCATGTATAGATGGAATATTCGCTAGTGAAAAAAATGAAACAATGCCATTTGCAGCACCATAGATGAGTCTAGACGTAATCACACCACCTGTAGTAAGTGAGAAAGTAAAAGACACATATCCTATCAAATCACTTTTAGGAGTTACATAAAAATTGATACTAATGCAGATATTTCCACAGAGAAAGGCAATCACAGATTCATTAAAAAACTTATGGTTCACCAAATAGAAAGGGATGAGAATTGGATAATTTACCATATTGGGGTTAACAGAGATATACAAACCATGTGAAATATATAATCACCAAAGACGTACGGAAGACCAGGAGAAGACTACTCAACATTGTGTCATAATCTATATGGGAAAAGGATGCGAGGAAGAATAGATACACGTATATGTGTGAAACAAGCACATTTGCACGCCTAGAACAAACAAAGCATTGTAATCAAATTGTCTTGGATAAAAAAATAAAAAGTAAATTATAAATATGAACAAGAAGTAATGAGTCATAAACATAAAGGGTTTTTCCTGGCACATTCCATTCTAATTTACAACATAGAACACCACTTCCATTAAGGCTCTGTTTCCCCAGTTACCAAATTTGGTAAAGGAGAAATGATGCCAACTTGTGGCCGTTTCCTGCAAGAGCAGCTTTAAACTCACAGCTAATGGTCACTTAACATTCACAAGGACTCAGGGCTGTAAAGGACACCTGCCCTAAAAAATTGTGCTGAAGTAGGGAATGGACAAAAAATTCAAAACAGGCAAAGGTTTCCAGAAGAGAGTATGAATATTAACGTTTTACTCACGCTCTTTTAAAAAAAAGGAAAATGGATAAAAGCTCAACCTCAGGGAGTGTTAGACCCATGCAATCTAATCTACAAAAAGTTTCAACTTACACCAGTCGACTGACCATCAGCAAAAAGTCTACAAACAATAAATGCTGAAGGGGTTTTAGAGAACTGTGTACCCTCTACCTGCTGGTGAGACGTAAAGGGGTAACGGCCAATAATGAGAACAGAAAGGAGCTGTGTTTAAAAGTAAAAATGGAGGTACCATTCAATCCAGCAGGCGCACCATTGGACCTCTCACCGGAGAAGACAAGAATCGAGAAGCCACAGGCCGCAAAAGCTTCAGTGCAGCCTTATTCACAATAGCCAAGACAGTGAAGGAATCAAAATGTCCAACAACAGGTGAATGGATAAAGAAGAAGTGGTCCATGTACACAATGGAATATTAGCCATGGAAAACAATGAACCATTGTTCTTTGAGGCACCACAAATGAGTCTGGAGATAATCACGAAACATGAGGTAAGTCCAAAAGCAAAAGACCTATATTCTATGATATCACTTATAGGCGTTATCTAATAACTGACACAAATGAATATATTTCCACAGAGAAAGACACTCACAGACTTAGAAAACAAACTATGCTCATCTAAAAGGAAAGGTGGGGGGAGTGGATAAATTAAGGTTAGTGTTACTATATGTATACAAACACATATTATATACATATCTCAAAAAGACCGACCATATACAAGGGAGGTGTGCGGAACCCTCTGTAACATTTTACATGGGAAGGGGATCTGTACTTGAATAGACATATATAATGTATAAATGAACCAGGTTGTGTACACCTCGGACAAACAATATTCTAAGCTTTACCCCAATTGAAATAATTTTTAAAACCAAGAAGAAATAATGAGACATAAACGTATGGTGGTTTCTCCATGCACATTCCAATATAATTTACAACCTAGGAACACGACTTCCAGCAAGGCTCTGCTGTCCTAGTACCCAGATTTGGGAATGGAGGAATGCTGCCTGCTTGAGGCCAATTCCCACAACAGCAGCTTTTAACCCATTGCTAAAGGTCACTAAATATTCAACAAACTTGCAGTTCGGTAAATGACACCTGCTCTCTAAAAAAACTCTGGGCTGGAAAATCGAACAAAAAATTAAACAGAGGGCAACCTTCCAAGAAGACAATTTCAACAGTTATATTGTACTCCCGACTGTTTCCTTTTTTTAATAGAAAAGAAAACGGCAGAGAAAAATGATGAGTTTTATGAATTTTCAAAGACATGCAAACCCAAAGTACAAAAACCTATCAGCTCACACCAGCCAGAAGGGCCATTAGCATAAATGCTGCAAACAATAAATGCTGAAGCGATTGTGGAGAAATGCGTACCCTCGATTCTAAGGGGGACGTGGTAAGAGCCACTAATGAAAACACAAAGAAGGTGCTTTGATAAGGGTAACACGGTGCTACCAGTCAATCAATCACACCCACTGCTGGGCCTATCACCTGAGAAAATGAGAATCAAAACGTCACAGGCTTGGTGCTTCCCTGGTGGTGCAGTGGTTGAGAGTCTGCCTGCCAATGCAGGGCACACGGGTTCGAGCCCCGGTCTGGGAAGATCCCACATGCCGCGGAGCAACTGGGCCCGTGAGCCAAAACCACTGAGCCTGCGCGCCTGGAGCCTCTGCTCCGCAACAAGAGAGGCCGCGATAGTGAGAGACTCACGCACCGCGATGAAGAGTGGCCTCTGCTCGCCGCAACTACAGAAAGCCCACGCGCACAAACGAAGATCCAACACAGCCAGAAATAAATAAATAAATAAATAAATATTTAAAAAAAAAAAGTCACCGGCTGGCAATCCTGCACTCCAACAATATTTACAATAGCCAACGCTTGGAAGCAATGAAAATGTCCATCAACCGAGGAATGCACAAAGTAGAAGTGGTCCACATACACAGTGGAAAATTACTCCAATAAAAAATAAAAATTAAATTTAAAAATCCAACAAAAGTAAAGAGACATCAGCTTGTGTGGGTTTGTCCGGACACACTCCACTCTAACTTATAACCGAGAAACACCACAGGCCGCAAGGGCTTTTCCCTAGTTACCAGGGTGGGGAACATAGAAAGGCTGCCGCCCTCTGGCAGTTACCTGCAAAAGCAGTTTTAAGGCCTGTGGTAATGATCATTTCATAGGAAGAAGTAATGCAGGACTGTAAATGAAACCTGCTCTCAAAATGTCTTGAGGGAGGTAATGGCCAAAACATTTCAAAATGTGACACATACTTTAAGAGAACACTTTGAAGAACTAAGGGGTAATCACAGCTTGAAAAATAAAAAGGATATGCCTTCAAGCTCAATTTCAACGGATTATGAGGCACATGTGAATTCAACCAAAAAGAGTTGTCAGCTCACACTTGTCAGAAAAACCATCAGCAAGAAAACTACAAACAATAAGTGCTGAAGTTGTTGTGGAGAAATGCATACCCTCAACTTCAAGGGGGACGTAACTTGGAAAGGGCCACGAATGAGAACAGAATGGAGGTGCCTTTAAAAGGTAAACATTGAGCTACCATATGATCCAGCAGGCCCACTCCTCGACCTATAATCTAAGAAGAGAGAATTGGAAAGACACAGGCAGGCCAATCTCCATTGCACAGTATTACAATAGCCAAGATATGGAGGTAACCAAAAAGTCCACCAACAGATTGGTGGACAAAGAAGAACTCCTCCATGTATAGATGGAATATTCGCTAGAGAAAAAAATGAAACAATGCCATTTGCAGCACCATAGATGAGTCTAGACGTAATCACACCACCTGTAGTAAGTGAGAAAGTAAAAGACACATATCCTATCAAATCACTTTTAGGAGTTACATAAAAATTGATACTAATGCAGATATTTCCACAGAGAAAGGCAATCACAGATTCATTAAAAAACTTATGGTTCACCAAATAGAAAGGGATGAGAATTGGATAATTTACCATATTGGGGTTAACAGAGATATACAAACCATGTGAAATATATAATCACCAAAGACGTACGGAAGACCAGGAGAAGACTACTCAACATTGTGTCATAATCTATATGGGAAAAGGATGCGAGGAAGAATAGATACACGTATATGTGTGAAACAAGCACATTTGCACGCCTAGAACAAACAAAGCATTGTAATCAAATTGTCTTGGATAAAAAAATAAAAAGTAAATTATAAATATGAACAAGAAGTAATGAGTCATAAACATAAAGGGTTTTTCCTGGCACATTCCATTCTAATTTACAACCTAGAACACCACTTCCATTAAGGCTCTGTTTCCCCAGTTACCAAATTTGGTAAAGGAGAAATGATGCCAACTTGTGGCCGTTTCCTGCAAGAGCAGCTTTAAACTCACAGCTAATGGTCACTTAACATGCACAAGGACTCAGGGCTGTAAAGGACACCTGCCCTAAAAAATTGTGCTGAAGTAGGGAATGGACAAAAAATTCAAAACAGGCAAAGGTTTCCAGAAGAGAGTATGAATATTAACGTTTTACTCACGCTCTTTTAAAAAAAAGGAAAATGGATAAAAGCTCAACCTCAGGGAGTGTTAGACCCATGCAATCTAATCTACAAAAAGTTTCAACTTACACCAGTCGACTGACCATCAGCAAAAAGTCTACAAACAATAAATGCTGAAGGGGTTTTAGAGAACTGTGTACCCTCTACCTGCTGGTGAGACGTAAAGGGGTAACGGCCAATAATGAGAACAGAAAGGAGCTGTGTTTAAAAGTAAAAATGGAGGTACCATTCAATCCAGCAGGCGCACCATTGGACCTCTCACCGGAGAAGACAAGAATCGAGAAGCCACAGGCCGCAAAAGCTTCAGTGCAGCCTTATTCACAATAGCCAAGACAGTGAAGGAATCAAAATGTCCAACAACAGGTGAATGGATAAAGAAGAAGTGGTCCATGTACACAATGGAATATTAGCCATGGAAAACAATGAACCATTGTTCTTTGAGGCACCACAAATGAGTCTGGAGATAATCACGAAACATGAGGTAAGTCCAAAAGCAAAAGACCTATATTCTATGATATCACTTATAGGCGTTATCTAATAACTGACACAAATGAATATATTTCCACAGAGAAAGACACTCACAGACTTAGAAAACAAACTATGCTCATCTAAAAGGAAAGGTGGGGGGAGTGGATAAATTAAGGTTAGTGTTACTATATGTATACAAACACATATTATATACATATCTCAAAAAGACCGACCATATACAAGGGAGGTGTGCGGAACCCTCTGTAACATTTTACATGGGAAGGGGATCTGTACTTGAATAGACATATATAATGTATAAATGAACCAGGTTGTGTACACCTCGGACAAACAATATTCTAAGCTTTACCCCAATTGAAATAATTTTTAAAACCAAGAAGAAATAATGAGACATAAACGTATGGTGGTTTCTCCATGCACATTCCAATATAATTTACAACCTAGGAACACGACTTCCAGCAAGGCTCTGCTGTCCTAGTACCCAGATTTGGGAATGGAGGAATGCTGCCTGCTTGAGGCCAATTCCCACAACAGCAGCTTTTAACCCATTGCTAAAGGTCACTAAATATTCAACAAACTTGCAGTTCGGTAAATGACACCTGCTCTCTAAAAAAACTCTGGGCTGGAAAATCGAACAAAAAATTAAACAGAGGGCAACCTTCCAAGAAGACAATTTCAACAGTTATATTGTACTCCCGACTGTTTCCTTTTTTTAATAGAAAAGAAAACGGCAGAGAAAAATGATGAGTTTTATGAATTTTCAAAGACATGCAAACCCAAAGTACAAAAACCTATCAGCTCACACCAGCCAGAAGGGCCATTAGCATAAATGCTGCAAACAATAAATGCTGAAGCGATTGTGGAGAAATGCGTACCCTCGATTCTAAGGGGGACGTGGTAAGAGCCACTAATGAAAACACAAAGAAGGTGCTTTGATAAGGGTAACACGGTGCTACCAGTCAATCAATCACACCCACTGCTGGGCCTATCACCTGAGAAAATGAGAATCAAAACGTCACAGGCTTGGTGCTTCCCTGGTGGTGCAGTGGTTGAGAGTCTGCCTGCCAATGCAGGGCACACGGGTTCGAGCCCCGGTCTGGGAAGATCCCACATGCCGCGGAGCAACTGGGCCCGTGAGCCAAAACCACTGAGCCTGCGCGCCTGGAGCCTCTGCTCCGCAACAAGAGAGGCCGCGATAGTGAGAGACTCACGCACCGCGATGAAGAGTGGCCTCCGCTCGCCGCAACTACAGAAAGCCCACGCGCACAAACGAAGATCCAACACAGCCAGAAATAAATAAATAAATAAATAAATATTTAAAAAAAAAAAGTCACCGGCTGGCAATCCTGCACTCCAACAATATTTACAATAGCCAACGCTTGGAAGCAATGAAAATGTCCATCAACCGAGGAATGCACAAAGTAGAAGTGGTCCACATACACAGTGGAAAATTACTCCAATAAAAAATAAAAATTAAATTTAAAAATCCAACAAAAGTAAAGAGACATCAGCTTGTGTGGGTTTGTCCGGACACACTCCACTCTAACTTATAACCGAGAAACACCACAGGCCGCAAGGGCTTTTCCCTAGTTACCAGGGTGGGGAACATAGAAAGGCTGCCGCCCTCTGGCAGTTACCTGCAAAAGCAGTTTTAAGGCCTGTGGTAATGATCATTTCATAGGAAGAAGTAATGCAGGACTGTAAATGAAACCTGCTCTCAAAATGTCTTGAGGGAGGTAATGGCCAAAACATTTCAAAATGTGACACATACTTTAAGAGAACACTTTGAAGAACTAAGGGGTAATCACAGCTTGAAAAATAAAAAGGATATGCCTTCAAGCTCAATTTCAACGGATTATGAGGCACATGTGAATTCAACCAAAAAGAGTTGTCAGCTCACACTTGTCAGAAAAACCATCAGCAAGAAAACTACAAACAATAAGTGCTGAAGTTGTTGTGGAGAAATGCATACCCTCAACTTCAAGGGGGACGTAACTTGGAAAGGGCCACGAATGAGAACAGAATGGAGGTGCCTTTAAAAGGTAAACATTGAGCTACCATATGATCCAGCAGGCCCACTCCTCGACCTATAATCTAAGAAGAGAGAATTGGAAAGACACAGGCAGGCCAATCTGCATTGCACAGTATTACAATAGCCAAGATATGGAGGTAACCAAAAAGTCCAACAACAGATGGGTGGACAAAGAAGAACTCCTCCATGTATAGATGGAATATTCGCTAGTGAAAAAAATGAAACAATGCCATTTGCAGCACCATAGATGAGTCTAGACGTAATCACACCACCTGTAGTAAGTGAGAAAGTAAAAGACACATATCCTATCAAATCACTTTTAGGAGTTACATAAAAGTTGATACTAACGAAGATATTTCCACAGAGAAAGGCAATCACAGATTCATTAAAAAACTTATGGTTCACCAAATAGAAAGGGATGAGAATTGGATAATTTACCATATTGGGGTTAACAGAGATATACAAACCATGTGAAATATATAATCACCAAAGACGTACGGAAGACCAGGAGAAGACTACTCAACATTGTGTCATAACCTATATGGGAAAAGGATGCGAGGAAGAATAGATACACGTATATGTGTGAAACAACCACATTTGCACGCCTAGAACAAACAAACCATTGTAATCAAATTGTCTTGGATAAAAAAATAAAAAGTAAATTATAAATATGAACAAGAAGTAATGAGACATAAACATAAAGGGTTTTTCCTGGCACATTCCATTCTAATTTACAACCTAGAACACCACTTCCATTAAGGCTCTGTTTCCCCATTTACCAAATTTGGTAAAGGAGAAATGATGCCACCTTGTGGCCGTTTCCTGCAAGAGCAGCTTTAAACTCACAGCTAATGGTCACTTATCATGCACAAGGACTCAGGGCTGTAAAGCACACCTGCCCTAAAAAATTGTGCTGAAGTAGGGAATGGACAAAAAATTCAAAACAGGCAAAGGTTTCCAGAAGAGAGTATGAATATTAACGTTTTACTCACGCTCTTTTAAAAAAAAGGAAAATGGATAAAAGCTCAACCTCAGGGAGTGTTAGACCCATGCAATCTAATCTACAAAAAGTTTCAACTTACACCAGTCGACTGACCATCAGCAAAAAGTCTACAAACAATAAATGCTGAAGGGGTTTTAGAGAACTGTGTACCCTCTACCTGCTGGTGAGACGTAAAGGGGTAACGGCCAATAATGAGAACAGAAAGGAGCTGTGTTTAAAAGTAAAAATGGAGGTACCATTCAATCCAGCAGGCGCACCATTGGACCTCTCACCGGAGAAGACAAGAATCGAGAAGACACAGGCCGCAAAAGCTTCAGTGCAGCCTTATTCACAATAGCCAAGACAGTGAAGGAATCAAAATGTCCAACAACAGGTGAATGGATAAAGAAGAAGTGGTCCATGTACACAATGGAATATTAGCCATGGAAAACAATGAACCATTGTTCTTTGAGGCACCACAAATGAGTCTGGAGATAATCACGAAACATGAGGTAAGTCCAAAAGCAAAAGACCTATATTCTATGATATCACTTATAGGCGTTATCTAATAACTGACACAAATGAATATATTTCCACAGAGAAAGACACTCACAGACTTAGAAAACAAACTATGCTCATCTAAAAGGAAAGGTGGGGGGAGTGGATAAATTAAGGTTAGTGTTACTATATGTATACAAACACATATTATATACATATCTCAAAAAGACCGACCATATACAAGGGAGGTGTGCGGAACCCTCTGTAACATTTTACATGGGAAGGGGATCTGTACTTGAATAGACATATATAATATATAAATGAACCAGGTTGTGTACACCTCGGACAAACAATATTCTAAGCTTTACCCCAATTGAAATAATTTTTAAAACCAAGAAGAAATAATGAGACATAAACGTATGGTGGTTTCTCCATGCACATTCCAATATAATTTACAACCTAGGAACACGACTTCCAGCAAGGCTCTGCTGTCCTAGTACCCAGATTTGGGAATGGAGGAATGCTGCCTGCTTGAGGCCAATTCCCACAACAGCAGCTTTTAACCCATTGCTAAAGGTCACTAAATATTCAACAAACTTGCAGTTCGGTAAATGACACCTGCTCTCTAAAAAAATTCTGGGCTGGAAAATCGACCAAAAAATTTAACAGAGGGCAAGCTTCCAAGAAGACAATTTCAAGAGTTATATTGTACTCCCGACTGTTTCCTTTTTTTAACAGAAAAGAAAACGGTGGAGAAAAATGATGAGTTTTATGAATTTTCAAAGACATGCAAACCCAAAGTACAAAAACCTATCAGCTCACACCAGCCAGAAGGGCCATTAGCATTAATGCTGCAAACAATAAATGCTGAAGCGATTGTGGAGAAATGCGTACCCTCGATTCTAAGGGGGACGTGGTAAGAGCCACTAATGAAAACACAAAGAAGGTGCTTTGATAAGGGTAACACGGTGCTACCAGTCAATCAATCACACCCACTGCTGGGCCTATCACCTGAGAAAATGAGAATCAAAAAGTCACAGGCTTGGGGCTTCCCTGGTGGTGCAGTGGTTGAGAGTCTGCCTGCCAATGCAGGGCACACTGGTTCGAGCCCCGGTCTGGGAAGATCCCACATGCCGCGGAGCAACTGGGCCCGTGAGCCACAACCACTGATCCTGCGCGCCTGGATCCTGTGCTCCACAACAAGAGAGGCCGCGATAGTGAGAGACCCACGCACCGCGATGAAGAGTGGCCCCCGCTCGCCGCAACTACAGAAAGCCCTCGCGCACAAACGAAGATCCAACACAGCCAAAAATAAATAAATAAATAAATAAATATTAAAAAAAAAAAGTCACAGGCTGGCAATCCTTCACTCCAACAATATTTACCATAGCCAACACTTGGAAGCAATGAAAATATCCATCAACCGAGGAATGCACAAAGTAGAAGTGGTCCACGTACACAGTGGAAAATTACTCCAATAAAAAATAAAAATTAAATTTAAAAATCCAACAAAAGTAAAGAGACATCAGCTTGTGTGGGTTTGTCCGGGCACACTCCACTCTAATTTATAACCGAGAAACACCACAGGCCGCAAGGGCTTTTCCCTACTTACCAGGGTGGGGAACATAGAAAGGCTGCCGCTCTCTGGAAGCTACCTGCAAAAGCAGTTTTAAGGCCTGTGGTAATGATCATTTCATAGGAAGAAGTAATGCAGGACTGTAAATGAAACCTGTCCTCAAAATGTCTTGAGGGAGGTAATGGCCAAAACATTTCAAAAT
The DNA here is from genome assembly GCF_965194825.1 of Balaenoptera physalus. Lineage (NCBI taxonomy): Eukaryota > Metazoa > Chordata > Mammalia > Artiodactyla > Balaenopteridae > Balaenoptera > Balaenoptera physalus. Next base: position 460,974 of record NW_028126060.1, on the reverse strand, counting down.
GTGACACATACTTTAAGAGAACACTTTGAAGAACTAAGGGGTAATCACAGCTTGAAAAATAAAAAGGATATGCCTTAAAGCTCAATTTCAACGGATTATGAGGCACATGTGAATTCAACCAAAAAGAGTTGTCAGCTCACACTTGTCAGAAAAACCATCAGCAAGAAAACTACAAACAATAAGTGCTGAAGTTGTTGTGGAGAAATGCATACCCTCAACTTCAAGGGGGACGTAACTTGGAAAGGGCCACGAATGAGAACAGAATGGAGGTGCCTTAAAAAGGTAAACATTGAGCTACCATATGATCCAGCAGGCCCACTCCTCGACCTATAATCTAAGAAGAGAGAATTGGAAAGACACAGGCAGGCAAATCTGCATTGCACAGTATTACAATAGCCAAGATATGGAGGTAACCAAAAAGTCCACCAACAGATGGGTGGACAAAGAAGAACTCCTCCATGTATAGATGGAATATTCGCTAGTGAAAAAAATGAAACAATGCCATTTGCAGCACCATAGATGAGTCTAGACGTAATCACACCACCTGTAGTAAGTGAGAAAGTAAAAGACACATATCCTATCAAATCACTTTTAGGAGTTACATAAAAGTTGATACTAACGAAGATATTTCCACAGAGAAAGGCAATCACAGATTCATTAAAAAACTTATGGTTCACCAAATAGAAAGGGATGAGAATTGGATAATTTACCATATTGGGATTAACAGAGATATACAAACCATGTGAAATATATAATCACCAAAGACGTACGGAAGACCAGGAGAAGACTACTCAACATTGTGTCATAACCTATATGGGAAAAGGATGCGAGGAAGAATAGATACACGTATATGTGTGAAACAACCACATTTGCACGCCTAGAACAAACAAACCATTGTAATCAAATTTGCTTGGATAAAAAAATAAAAAGTAAATTATAAATATGAACAAGAAGTAATGAGACATAAACATAAAGGGTTTTTCCTGGCACATTCCATTCTAATTTACAACCTAGAACACCACTTCCATTAAGGCTCTGTTTCCCCAGTTACCAAATTTGGTAAAGGAGAAATGATGCCACCTTGTGGCCGTTTCCTGCAAGAGCAGCTTTAAACTCACAGCTAATGGTCACTTAACATGCACAAGGACTCAGGGCTGTAAAGGACACCTGCCCTAAAAAATTGTGCTGAAGTAGGGAATGGACAAAAATTTCAAAACAGGCAAATGTTTCCAGAAGAGAGTATGAATATTAACGTTTTACTCACGCTCTTTTAAAACAAAGGAAAACGGATAAAAGCTCAACCTCAGGGAGTGTTAGACCCATGCAATCTAATCTACAAAAAGTTTCAACTTACACCAGTCGACTGACCATCAGCAAAAAGTCTACAAACAATAAATGCTGACGGGGTTTTAGAGAACTGTGTACCCTCTACCTGCTGGTGAGACGTAAAGGGGTAACGGCCAATAATGAGAACAGAAAGGAGCTGTGTTTAAAAGTAAAAATGGAGGTACCATTCAATCCAGCAGGCGCACCATTGGACCTCTCACCGGAGAAGACAAGAATCGAGAAGACACAAGCCGCAAAAGCTTCAGTGCAGCCTTATTCACAATAGCCAAGACAGTGAAGGAATCAAAATGTCCAACAACAGGTGAATGGATAAAGAAGAAGTGGTCCATGTACACAATGGAATATTAGCCATGGAAAACAATGAACCATTGTTCTTTGAGGCACCACAAATGAGTCTGGAGATAATCACGAAACATGAGGTAAGTCCGAAAGCAAAAGACCTATATTCTATGATATCACTTATAGGCGTTATCTAATAACTGACACAAATGAATATATTTCCACAGAGAAAGACACTCACAGACGTAGAAAACAAACTATGCTCATCTAAAAGGAAAGGTGGGGGGAGTGGATAAATTAAGGTTAGTGTTACTATATGTATACAAACATATATTATATACATATCTCAAAAAGACCGACCATATAGAAGGGAGGTGTGCGGAACGCTCTGTAACATTTTACATGGGAAGGGGATCTGTACTTGAATAGACATATATAATGTATAAATGAACCAGGTTGTGTACACCTCGGACAAACAATATTCTAAGCTTTACCCCAATTAAAATAATTTTTAAAACCAAGAAGAAATAATGAGACATAAACGTATGGTGGTTTCTCCATGCACATTCCAATATAATTTACAACCTAGGAACACGACTTCCAGCAAGGCTCTGCTGTCCTAGTACCCAGGTTCGGGAATGGAGGAATGCTGCCTGCTTGAGGCCAATTCCCACAACAGCAACTTTTAACCCATTGCTAAAGGTCACTAAATATTCAACAAACTTGCAGTTCGGTAAATGACACCTGCTCTCTAAAAAATTTCTGGGCTGGAAAATCGACCAAAAAATTTAACAGAGGGCGAGCTTCCAAGAAGACAATTTCAAGAGTTATATTGTACTCCCGACTGTTTCCTTTTTTTAACAGAAAAGAAAACGGTGGAGAAAAATGATGAGTTTTATGAATTTTCAAAGACATGCAAACCCAAAGTACAAAAACCTATCAGCTCACACCAGCCAGAAGGGCCATTAGCATTAATGCTGCAAACAATAAATGCTGAAGCGATTGTGGAGAAATGCGTACCCTCGATTCTAAGGGGGACGTGGTAAGAGCCACTAATGAAAACACAAAGAAGGTGCTTTGATAAGGGTAACACGGTGCTACCAGTCAATCAATCACACCCACTGCTGGGCCTATCACCTGAGAAAATGAGAATCAAAAAGTCACAGGCTTGGGGCTTCCCTGGTGGTGCAGTGGTTGAGAGTCTGCCTGCCAATGCAGGGCACACGGGTTCGAGTCCCGGTCTGGGAAGATCCCACATGCCGCGGAGGAACTGGTCCTGTGAGCCACAACCACTGAGCCTGCGCGCCGAGAGCCTGTGCTCCGCAAAAAGAGAGGCCGCGATAGTGAGAGACCCACGCACCGCGATGAAGAGTGGCCCCCGCTCGCCGCAACTACAGAAAGCCCTCGCACACAAACGAAGATCCAACACAGCCAAAAATAAATAAATAAATAAATAAATAAATATTAAAAAAAAAGTCACAGGCTGGCAATCCTGCACTCCAACAATACTGACCATAGCCAACACTTGGAAGCAATGAAAATGTCTATCAACCGAGGAATGCACAAAGTAGATGTGGTCCACGTACACAGTGGAAAATTACTCCAATAAAAAATAAAAATTAAATTTAAAAATCCAACAAAAGTAAAGAGACATCAGCTTGTGTGGGTTTGTCCGGACACACTCCACTCTAATTTATAACCGAGAAACACCACAGGCCGCAAGGGCATTTCCCTAGTTGCCAGGGTGGGGAACATAGAAAGGCTGCGACCCTCTGGCAGTTACCTGCAAAAACAGCTTTAAGGCCTGTGCTAATGGTCATTTCATAGGAAGGAGTAATGCAGGACTGTAAATGAAACATGCCCTCAATATGTCTTGAGGGAGGTAATGGCCAAAACATTTCAAAATGTGACACATACTTTAAGAGAACACTTTGAAGAACTAAGGGGTAATCACAGCTTGAAAAATAAAAAGGATATGCCTTAAAGCTCAGTTTCAACGGATTATGAGGCACATGAGAATTCAACCAAAAAGAGGTATCAGCTCACACTTGTCAGAAAAACCATCAGCAAGAAAACTACAAACAATAAATGCTGAAGCTGTTGTGGAGAAATGCATACCCTCAACTTCAAGGGGGACGTAACTTGGAAAGGGCCACAAATGAGAACAGAATGGAGGTGCCTTAAAAAGGTAAACATTGAGCTACCATATGATCCAGCAGGCCCACTCCTCGACCTATAATCTAAGAAGAGAGAATTGGAAGGACACAGGCAGGCAAATCTGCATTGCACAGTATTACAATAGCCAAGATATGGAGGTAACCAAAAAGTCCACCAACAGATGGGTGGACAAAGAAGAACTCCTCCATGTATAGATGGAATATTCGCTAGTGAAAAAAATGAAACAATGCCATTTGCAGCACCATAGATGAGTCTAGACGTAATCACACCACCTGTAGTAAGTGAGAAAGTAAAAGACACATATCCTATCATATCACTTTTAGGAGTTACATAAAAATTGATACTAATGAAGATATTTCCACAGAGAAAGGCAATCACAGATTCATTAAAAAACTTATGGTTCATCAAATAGAAAGGGATGAGGATTGGATAATTTACCATATTGGGGTTAACAGAGATATACAAACCATGTGAAATATATAATCACCAAAGACGTACGGAAGACCAGGAGAAGACTACTCAACATTGTGTCATAACCTATATGGGAAAAGGATGCGAGGAAGAATAGATACACGTATATGTGTGAAAGAACCACATTTGCACACCTAGAACAAACAAACCATTGTAATCAAATTTGCTTGGATAAAAAATAAAAAGTAAATTATAAATATGAACAACAAGTAATGAGACATAAACATAAAGGGCTTTTTCCTGGCACATTCCATTCTAATTTACAACCTAGAACACCACTTCCATTAAGGCTCTGTTTCCCCAGTTACCAAATTTGGTAAAGGAGAAATGATGCCACCTTGTGGCCGTTTCCTGCAAGAGCAGCTTTAAACTCACAGCTAATGGTCACTTAACATGCACAAGGACTCAGGGCTGTAAAGGACACCTGCCCTAAAAAATTGTGCTGAAGTAGGGAATGGACAAAAATTTCAAAACAGGCAAATGTTTCCAGAAGAGAGTATGAATATTAACGTTTTACTCACGCTCTTTTAAAACAAAGGAAAACGGATAAAAGCTCAACCTCAGGGAGTGTTAGACCCATGCAATCTAATCTACAAAAAGTTTCAACTTACACCAGTCGACTGACCATCAGCAAAAAGTCTACAAACAATAAATGCTGACGGGGTTTTAGAGAACTGTGTACCCTCTACCTGCTGGTGAGACGTAAAGGGGTAACGGCCAATAATGAGAACAGAAAGGAGCTGTGTTTAAAAGTAAAAATGGAGGTACCATTCAATCCAGCAGGCGCACCATTGGACCTCTCACCGGAGAAGACAAGAATCGAGAAGACACAAGCCGCAAAAGCTTCAGTGCAGCCTTATTCACAATAGCCAAGACAGTGAAGGAATCAAAATGTCGAACAACAGGTGAATGGATAAAGAAGAAGTGGTCCATGTACACAATGGAATATTAGCCATGGAAAACAATGAACCATTGTTCTTTGAGGCACCACAAATGAGTCTGGAGATAATCACGAAACATGAGGTAAGTCCGAAAGCAAAAGACCTATATTCTATGATATCACTTATAGGCGTTATCTAATAACTGACACAAATGAATATATTTCCACAGAGAAAGACACTCACAGACGTAGAAAACAAACTATGCTCATCTAAAAGGAAAGGTGGGGGGAGTGGATAAATTAAGGTTAGTGTTACTATATGTATACAAACATATATTATATACATATCTCAAAAAGACCGACCATATAGAAGGGAGGTGTGCGGAACGCTCTGTAACATTTTACATGGGAAGGGGATCTGTACTTGAATAGACATATATAATGTATAAATGAACCAGGTTGTGTACACCTCGGACAAACAATATTCTAAGCTTTACCCCAATTAAAATAATTTTTAAAACCAAGAAGAAATAATGAGACATAAACGTATGGTGGTTTCTCCATGCACATTCCAATATAATTTACAACCTAGGAACACGACTTCCAGCAAGGCTCTGCTGTCCTAGTACCCAGGTTCGGGAATGGAGGAATGCTGCCTGCTTGAGGCCAATTCCCACAACAGCAACTTTTAACCCATTGCTAAAGGTCACTAAATATTCAACAAACTTGCAGTTCGGTAAATGACACCTGCTCTCTAAAAAATTTCTGGGCTGGAAAATCGACCAAAAAATTTAACAGAGGGCGAGCTTCCAAGAAGACAATTTCAAGAGTTATATTGTACTCCCGACTGTTTCCTTTTTTTAACAGAAAAGAAAACGGTGGAGAAAAATGATGAGTTTTATGAATTTTCAAAGACATGCAAACCCAAAGTACAAAAACCTATCAGCTCACACCAGCCAGAAGGGCCATTAGCATTAATGCTGCAAACAATAAATGCTGAAGCGATTGTGGAGAAATGCGTACCCTCGATTCTAAGGGGGACGTGGTAAGAGCCACTAATGAAAACACAAAGAAGGTGCTTTGATAAGGGTAACACGGTGCTACCAGTCAATCAATCACACCCACTGCTGGGCCTATCACCTGAGAAAATGAGAATCAAAAAGTCACAGGCTTGGGGCTTCCCTGGTGGTGCAGTGGTTGAGAGTCTGCCTGCCAATGCAGGGCACACGGGTTCGAGCCCCGGTCTGGGAAGATCCCACATGCCGCGGAGGAACTGGGCCCGTGAGCCACAACCACTGAGCCTGCGCGCCGAGAGCCTGTGCTCCGCAAAAAGAGAGGCCGCGATAGTGAGAGACCCACGCACCGCGATGAAGAGTGGCCCCCGCTCGCCGCAACTACAGAAAGCCCTCGCACACAAACGAAGATCCAACACAGCCAAAAATAAATAAATAAATAAATAAATAAATATTAAAAAAAAAAAGTCACAGGCTGGCAATCCTGCACTCCAACAATACTGACCATAGCCAACACTTGGAAGCAATGAAAATGTCTATCAACCGAGGAATGCACAAAGTAGATGTGGTCCACGTACACAGTGGAAAATTACTCCAATAAAAAATAAAAATTAAATTTAAAAATCCAACAAAAGTAAAGAGACATCAGCTTGTGTGGGTTTGTCCGGACACACTCCACTCTAATTTATAACCGAGAAACACCACAGGCCGCAAGGGCATTTCCCTAGTTGCCAGGGTGGGGAACATAGAAAGGCTGCGACCCTCTGGCAGTTACCTGCAAAAACAGCTTTAAGGCCTGTGCTAATGGTCATTTCATAGGAAGGAGTAATGCAGGACTGTAAATGAAACATGCCCTCAATATGTCTTGAGGGAGGTAATGGCCAAAACATTTCAAAATGTGACACATACTTTAAGAGAACACTTTGAAGAACTAAGGGGTAATCACAGCTTGAAAAATAAAAAGGATATGCCTTAAAGCTCAGTTTCAACGGATTATGAGGCACATGAGAATTCAACCAAAAAGAGGTATCAGCTCACACTTGTCAGAAAAACCATCAGCAAGAAAACTACAAACAATAAATGCTGAAGCTGTTGTGGAGAAATGCATACCCTCAACTTCAAGGGGGACGTAACTTGGAAAGGGCCACAAATGAGAACAGAATGGAGGTGCCTTAAAAAGGTAAACATTGAGCTACCATATGATCCAGCAGGCCCACTCCTCGACCTATAATCTAAGAAGAGAGAATTGGAAAGACACAGGCAGGCAAATCTGCATTGCACAGTATTACAATAGCCAAGATATGGAGGTAACCAAAAAGTCCACCAACAGATGGGTGGACAAAGAAGAACTCCTCCATGTATAGATGGAATATTCGCTAGTGAAAAAAATGAAACAATGCCATTTGCAGCACCATAGATGAGTCTAGACGTAATCACACCACCTGTAGTAAGTGAGAAAGTAAAAGACACATATCCTATCATATTACTTTTAGGAGTTACTTAAAAATTGATACCAATGAAGATATTTCCACAGAGAAAGGCAATCACAGATTCATTAAAAAACTTATGGTTCACCAAATAGAAAGGGATGAGGATTGGATACATTACCATATTGGGGTTAACAGAGATATACAAACCATGTGAAATATATAATCACCAAAGACGTACGGAAGACCAGGAGAAGACTACTCAACATTGTGTCATAACCTATATGGGAAAAGGATGCGAGGAAGAATAGATACACGTATATGTGTGAAACAACCACATTTGCACGCCTAGAACAAACAAACCATTGTAATCAAATTTGCTTGGATAAAAAAATAAAAAGTAAATTATAAATAAGAACAAGAAGTAATGAGACATAAATATAAAGGGTTTTTCCTGGCACATTCCATTCTAATTTACAACCTAGAACACCACTTCCAGTAAGGCTCTGTTTCCCCAGTTACCAAATTTGGTAAAGGAGAAATGATGCCACCTTGTGGCCGATTCCTGCAAGAGCAGCTTTAAACTCACAGCTAATGGTCACTTAACATGCACAAGGACTCAGGGCTGTAAAGGACACCTCCCCTAAAAAATTGTGCTGAAGTAGGGAATGGACAAAAAATTCAAAGCAGGCAAATGTTTCCAGAAGAGAGTATGAATATTAACGTTTTACTCACGCTCTTTTAAAAAAAAGGAAAATGGATAAAAGCTCAACCTCAGGGAGTGTTAGACCCATGCAATCTAATCTACAAAAAGTTTCAACTTACACCAGTCGACTGACCATCAGCAAAAAGTCTACAAACAATAAATGCTGATGGGGTTTTAGAGAACTGAGTACCCTCTACCTGCTGGTGAGACGTAAAGGGGTAACGGCCAATAATGAGAACAGAAAGGAGCTGTGTTTAAAAGTAAAAATGGAGGTACCATTCAATCCAGCAGGCGCACCATTGGACCTCTCACCGGAGAAGACAAGAAACGAGAAGATACAGGCCGCAAAAGCTTCAGTGCAGCCTTATTCACAATAGCCAAGACAGTGAAGGAATCAAAATGTCCAACAACAGGTGAATGGATAAAGAAGAAGTGGTCCATGTACACAATGGAATATTAGCCATGGAAAACAATGAACCATTGTTCTTTGAGGCACCACAAATGAGTCTGTAGATAATCACGAAACATGAGGTAAGTCCGAAAGCAAAAGACCTATATTCTATGATATCACTTATAGGCGTTATCTAATAACTGACACAAATGAATATATTTCCACAGAGAAAGACACTCACAGACTTAGAAAACAAACTATGCTCATCTGAAAGGAAAGGTGGGGGGAGTGGATAAATTAAGGTTAGTGTTACTATATGTATACAAACACATATTATATACATATCTCAAAAAGACCGACCATATAGAAGGGAGGTGTGCGGAACGCTCTGTAACATTTTACATGGGAAGGGGATCTGTACTTGAATAGACATATATAATGTATAAATGAACCAGGTTGTGTACACCTCGGACAAACAATATTCTAAGCTTTACCCCAATTAAAATAATTTTTAAAACCAAGAAGAAATAATGAGACATAAACGTATGGTGGTTTCTCCATGCACATTCCAATATAATTTACAACCTAGGAACACGACTTCCAGCAAGGCTCTGCTGTCCTAGTACCCAGGTTCGGGAATGGAGGAATGCTGCCTGCTTGAGGCCAATTCCTACAACAGCAGCTTTTAACCCATTGCTAAAGGTCACTAAATATTCAACAAACTTGCAGTTCGGTAAATGACACCTGCTCTCTAAAAAAATTCTGGGCTGGAAAATCGACCAAAAAATTTAACAGAGGGCGAGCTTCCAAGAAGACAATTTCAAGAGTTATATTGTACTCCCGACTGTTTCCTTTTTTTAACAGAAAAGAAAACGGTGGAGAAAAATGATGAGTTTTATGAATTTTCAAAGACATGCAAACCCAAAGTACAAAAACCTATCAGCTCACACCAGCCAGAAGGGCCATTAGCATTAATGCTGCAAACAATAAATGCTGAAGCGATTGTGGAGAAATGCGTACCCTCGATTCTAAGGGGGACGTGGTAAGAGCCACTAATGAAAACACAAAGAAGGTGCTTTGATAAGGGTAACACGGTGCTACCAGTCAATCAATCACACCCACTGCTGGGCCTATCACCTGAGAAAATGAGAATCAAAAAGTCACAGGCTTGGGGCTTCCCTGGTGGTGCAGTGGTTGAGAGTCTGCCTGCCAATGCAGGGCACACGGGTTCGAGCCCCGGTCTGGGAAGATCCCACATGCCGCGGAGGAACTGGGCCCGTGAGCCACAACCACTGAGCCTGCGCGCCGAGAGCCTGTGCTCCGCAAAAAGAGAGGCCGCGATAGTGAGAGACCCACGCACCGCGATGAAGAGTGGCCCCCGCTCGCCGCAACTACAGAAAGCCCTCGCACACAAACGAAGATCCAACACAGCCAAAAATAAATAAATAAATAAATAAATAAATATTAAAAAAAAAAAGTCACAGGCTGGCAATCCTGCACTCCAACAATACTGACCATAGCCAACACTTGGAAGCAATGAAAATGTCTATCAACCGAGGAATGCACAAAGTAGATGTGGTCCACGTACACAGTGGAAAATTACTCCAATAAAAAATAAAAATTAAATTTAAAAATCCAACAAAAGTAAAGAGACATCAGCTTGTGTGGGTTTGTCCGGACACACTCCACTCTAATTTATAACTGAGAAACACCACAGGCCGCAAGGGCATTTCCCTAGTTACCAGGGTGGGGAACATAGAAAGGCTGCGACCCTCTGGCAGTTACCTGCAAAAACAGCTTTAAGGCCTGTGCTAATGGTCATTTCATAGGAAGGAGTAATGCAGGACTGTAAATGAAACATGCCCTCAATATGTCTTGAGGGAGGTAATGGCCAAAACATTTCAAAATGTGACACATACTTTAAGAGAACACTTTGAAGAACTAAGGGGTAATCACAGCTTGAAAAATAAAAAGGATATGCCTTAAAGCTCAGTTTCAACGGATTATGAGGCACATGCGAATTCAACCAAAAAGAGGTATCAGCTCACACTTGTCAGAAAAACCATCAGCAAGAAAACTACAAACAATAAATGCTGAAGCTGTTGTGGAGAAATGCATACCCTCAACTTCAAGGGGGACGTAACTTGGAAAGGGCCACAAATGAGAACAGAATGGAGGTGCCTTAAAAAGGTAAACATTGAGCTACCATATGATCCAGCAGGCCCACTCCTCGACCTATAATCTAAGAAGAGAGAATTGGAAAGACACAGGCAGGCAAATCTGCATTGCACAGTATTACAATAGCCAAGATATGGAGGTAACCAAAAAGTCCACCAACAGATGGGTGGACAAAGAAGAACTCCTCCATGTATAGATGGAATATTCGCTAGTGAAAAAAATGAAACAATGCCATTTGCAGCACCATAGATGAGTCTAGACGTAATCACACCACCTGTAGTAAGTGAGAAAGTAAAAGACACATATCCTATCATATCACTTTTAGGAGTTACATAAAAATTGATACTAATGAAGATATTTCCACAGAGAAAGGCAATCACAGATTCATTAAAAAACTTATGGTTCATCAAATAGAAAGGGATGAGGATTGGATAATTTACCATATTGGGGTTAACAGAGATATACAAACCATGTGAAATATATAATCACCAAAGACGTACGGAAGACCAGGAGAAGACTACTCAACATTGTGTCATAACCTATATGGGAAAAGGATGCGAGGAAGAATAGATACACGTATATGTGTGAAAGAACCACATTTGCACACCTAGAACAAACAAACCATTGTAATCAAATTTGCTTGGATAAAAAATAAAAAGTAAATTATAAATATGAACAACAAGTAATGAGACATAAACATAAAGGGCTTTTTCCTGGCACATTCCATTCTAATTTACAACCTAGAACACCACTTCCATTAAGGCTCTGTTTCCCCAGTTACCAAATTTGGTAAAGGAGAAATGATGCCACCTTGTGGCCGTTTCCTGCAAGAGCAGCTTTAAACTCACAGCTAATGGTCACTTAACATGCACAAGGACTCAGGGCTGTAAAGGACACCTGCCCTAAAAAATTGTGCTGAAGTAGGGAATGGACAAAAATTTCAAAACAGGCAAATGTTTCCAGAAGAGAGTATGAATATTAACGTTTTACTCACGCTCTTTTAAAACAAAGGAAAATGGATAAAAGCTCAACCTCAGGGAGTGTTAGACCCATGCAATCTAATCTACAAAAAGTTTCAACTTACACCAGTCGACTGACCATCAGCAAAAAGTCTACAAACAATAAATGCTGACGGGGTTTTAGAGAACTGTGTACCCTCTACCTGCTGGTGAGACGTAAAGGGGTAACGGCCAATAATGAGAACAGAAAGGAGCTGTGTTTAAAAGTAAAAATGGAGGTACCATTCAATCCAGCAGGCGCACCATTGGACCTCTCACCGGAGAAGACAAGAATCGAGAAGACACAAGCCGCAAAAGCTTCAGTGCAGCCTTATTCACAATAGCCAAGACAGTGAAGGAATCAAAATGTCCAACAACAGGTGAATGGATAAAGAAGAAGTGGTCCATGTACACAATGGAATATTAGCCATGGAAAACAATGAACCATTGTTCTTTGAGGCACCACAAATGAGTCTGGAGATAATCACGAAACATGAGGTAAGTCCGAAAGCAAAAGACCTATATTCTATGATATCACTTATAGGCGTTATCTAATAACTGACACAAATGAATGTATTTCCACAGAGAAAGACACTCACAGACGTAGAAAACAAACTATGCTCATCTAAAAGGAAAGGTGGGGGGAGTGGATAAATTAAGGTTAGTGTTACTATATGTATACAAACATATATTATATACATATCTCAAAAAGACCGACCATATAGAAGGGAGGTGTGCGGAACGCTCTGTAACATTTTACATGGGAAGGGGATCTGTACTTGAATAGACATATATAATGTATAAATGAACCAGGTTGTGTACACCTCGGACAAACAATATTCTAAGCTTTACCCCAATTAAAATAATTTTTAAAACCAAGAAGAAATAATGAGACATAAACGTATGGTGGTTTCTCCATGCACATTCCAATATAATTTACAACCTAGGAACACGACTTCCAGCAAGGCTCTGCTGTCCTAGTACCCAGGTTCGGGAATGGAGGAATGCTGCCTGCTTGAGGCCAATTCCCACAACAGCAACTTTTAACCCATTGCTAAAGGTCACTAAATATTCAACAAACTTGCAGTTCGGTAAATGACACCTGCTCTCTAAAAAATTTCTGGGCTGGAAAATCGACCAAAAAATTTAACAGAGGGCGAGCTTCCAAGAAGACAATTTCAAGAGTTATATTGTACTCCCGACTGTTTCCTTTTTTGAACAGAAAAGAAAACGGTGGAGAAAAATGATGAGTTTTATGAATTTTCAAAGACATGCAAACCCAAAGTACAAAAACCTATCAGCTCACACCAGCCAGAAGGGCCATTAGCATTAATGCTGCAAACAATAAATGCTGAAGCGATTGTGGAGAAATGCGTACCCTCGATTCTAAGGGGGACGTGGTAAGAGCCACTAATGAAAACACAAAGAAGGTGCTTTGATAAGGGTAACACGGTGCTACCAGTCAATCAATCACACCCACTGCTGGGCCTATCACCTGAGAAAATGAGAATCAAAAAGTCACAGGCTTGGGGCTTCCCTGGTGGTGCAGTGGTTGAGAGTCTGCCTGCCAATGCAGGGCACACGGGTTCGAGCCCCGGTCTGGGAAGATCCCACATGCCGCGGAGGAACTGGGCCCGTGAGCCACAACCACTGAGCCTGCGCGCCGAGAGCCTGTGCTCCGCAACAAGAGAGGCCGCGATAGTGAGAGACCCACGCACCGCGATGAAGAGTGGCCCCCGCTCGCCGCAACTACAGAAAGCCCTCGCACACAAACGAAGATCCAACACAGCCAAAAATAAATAAATAAATAAATAAATAAATATTAAAAAAAAAAGTCACAGGCTGGCAATCCTGCACTCCAACAATACTGACCATAGCCAACACTTGGAAGCAATGAAAATGTCTATCAACCGAGGAATGCACAAAGTAGATGTGGTCCACGTACACAGTGGAAAATTACTCCAATAAAAAATAAAAATTAAATTTAAAAATCCAACAAAAGTAAAGAGACATCAGCTTGTGTGGGTTTGTCCGGACACACTCCACTCTAATTTATAACCGAGAAACACCACAGGCCGCAAGGGCATTTCCCTAGTTACCAGGGTGGGGAACATAGAAATGCTGCGACCCTCTGGCAGTTACCTGCAAAAACAGCTTTAAGGCCTGTGCTAATGGTCATTTCATAGGAAGGAGTAATGCAGGACTGTAAATGAAACATGCCCTCAATATGTCTTGAGGGAGGTAATGGCCAAAACATTTCAAAATGTGACACATACTTTAAGAGAACACTTTGAAGAACTAAGGGGTAATCACAGCTTGAAAAATAAAAAGGATATGCCTTAAAGCTCAGTTTCAACGGATTATGAGGCACATGAGAATTCAACCAAAAAGAGGTATCAGCTCACACTTGTCAGAAAAACCATCAGCAAGAAAACTACAAACAATAAATGCTGAAGCTGTTGTGGAGAAATGCATACCCTCAACTTCAAGGGGGACGTAACTTGGAAAGGGCCACAAATGAGAACAGAATGGAGGTGCCTTAAAAAGGTAAACATTGAGCTACCATATGATCCAGCAGGCCCACTCCTCGACCTATAATCTAAGAAGAGAGAATTGGAAAGACACAGGCAGGCAAATCTGCATTGCACAGTATTACAATAGCCAAGATATGGAGGTAACCAAAAAGTCCACCAACAGATGGGTGGACAAAGAAGAACTCCTCCATGTATAGATGGAATATTCGCTAGTGAAAAAAATGAAACAATGCCATTTGCAGCACCATAGATGAGTCTAGACGTAATCACACCACCTGTAGTAAGTGAGAAAGTAAAAGACACATATCCTATCATATCACTTTTAGGAGTTACATAAAAATTGATACTAATGAAGATATTTCCACAGAGAAAGGCAATCACAGATTCATTAAAAAACTTATGGTTCATCAAATAGAAAGGGATGAGGATTGGATAATTTACCATATTGGGGTTAACAGAGATATACAAACCATGTGAAATATATAATCACCAAAGACGTACGGAAGACCAGGAGAAGACTACTCAACATTGTGTCATAACCTATATGGGAAAAGGATGCGAGGAAGAATAGATACACGTATATGTGTGAAAGAACCACATTTGCACACCTAGAACAAACAAACCATTGTAATCAAATTTGCTTGGATAAAAAATAAAAAGTAAATTATAAATATGAACAACAAGTAATGAGACATAAACATAAAGGGCTTTTTCCTGGCACATTCCATTCTAATTTACAACCTAGAACACCACTTCCATTAAGGCTCTGTTTCCCCAGTTACCAAATTTGGTAAAGGAGAAATGATGCCACCTTGTGGCCGTTTCCTGCAAGAGCAGCTTTAAACTCACAGCTAATGGTCACTTAACATGCACAAGGACTCAGGGCTGTAAAGGACACCTGCCCTAAAAAATTGTGCTGAAGTAGGGAATGGACAAAAATTTCAAAACAGGCAAATGTTTCCAGAAGAGAGTATGAATATTAACGTTTTACTCACGCTCTTTTAAAACAAAGGAAAATGGATAAAAGCTCAACCTCAGCTAGTGTTAGACCCATGCAATCTAATCTACAAAAAGTTTCAACTTACACCAGTCGACTGACCATCAGCAAAAAGTCTACAAACAATAAATGCTGACGGGGTTTTAGAGAACTGAGTACCCTCTACCTGCTGGTGAGACGTAAAGGGGTAACGGCCAATAATGAGAACAGAAAGGAGCTGTGTTTAAAAGTAAAAATGGAGGTACCATTCAATCCAGCAGGCGCACCATTGGACCTCTCACCGGAGAAGACAAGAAACGAGAAGACACAGGCCGCAAAAGCTTCAGTGCAGCCTTATTCACAATAGCCAAGACAGTGAAGGAATCAAAATGTCCAACAACAGGTGAATGGATAAAGAAGAAGTGGTCCATGTACACAATGGAATATTAGCCATGGAAAACAATGAACCATTGTTCTTTGAGGCACCACAAATGAGTCTGTAGATAATCACGAAACATGAGGTAAGTCCGAAAGCAAAAGACCTATATTCTATGATATCACTTATAGGCGTTATCTAATAACTGACACAAATGAATATATTTCCACAGAGAAAGACACTCACAGACTTAGAAAACAAACTATGCTCATCTGAAAGGAAAGGTGGGGGGAGTGGATAAATTAAGGTTAGTGTTACTATATGTATACAAACACATATTATATACATATCTCAAAAAGACCGACCATATAGAAGGGAGGTGTGCGGAACGCTCTGTAACATTTTACATGGGAAGGGGATCTGTACTTGAATAGACATATATAATGTATAAATGAACCAGGTTGTGTACACCTCGGACAAACAATATTCTAAGCTTTACCCCAATTAAAATAATTTTTAAAACCAAGAAGAAATAATGAGACATAAACGTATGGTGGTTTCTCCATGCACATTCCAATATAATTTACAACCTAGGAACACGACTTCCAGCAAGGCTCTGCTGTCCTAGTACCCAGGTTCGGGAATGGAGGAATGCTGCCTGCTTGAGGCCAATTCCTACAACAGCAGCTTTTAACCCATTGCTAAAGGTCACTAAATATTCAACAAACTTGCAGTTCGGTAAATGACACCTGCTCTCTAAAAAAATTCTGGGCTGGAAAATCGACCAAAAAATTTAACAGAGGGCGAGCTTCCAAGAAGACAATTTCAAGAGTTATATTGTACTCCCGACTGTTTCCTTTTTTTAACAGAAAAGAAAACGGTGGAGAAAAATGATGAGTTTTATGAATTTTCAAAGACATGCAAACCCAAAGTACAAAAACCTATCAGCTCACACCAGCCAGAAGGGCCATTAGCATTAATGCTGCAAACAATAAATGCTGAAGCGATTGTGGAGAAATGCGTACCCTCGATTCTAAGGGGGACGTGGTAAGAGCCACTAATGAAAACACAAAGAAGGTGCTTTGATAAGGGTAACACGGTGCTACCAGTCAATCAATCACACCCACTGCTGGGCCTATCACCTGAGAAAATGAGAATCAAAAAGTCACAGGCTTGGGGCTTCCCTGGTGGTGCAGTGGTTGAGAGTCTGCCTGCCAATGCAGGGCACACGGGTTCGAGCCCCGGTCTGGGAAGATCCCACATGCCGCGGAGGAACTGGGCCCGTGAGCCACAACCACTGAGCCTGCGCGCCGAGAGCCTGTGCTCCGCAACAAGAGAGGCCGCGATAGTGAGAGACCCACGCACCGCGATGAAGAGTGGCCCCCGCTCGCCGCAACTACAGAAAGCCCTCGCACACAAACGAAGATCCAACACAGCCAAAAATAAATAAATAAATAAATAAATAAATATTAAAAAAAAAAAGTCACAGGCTGGCAATCCTGCACTCCAACAATACTGACCATAGCCAACACTTGGAAGCAATGAAAATGTCTATCAACCGAGGAATGCACAAAGTAGATGTGGTCCACGTACACAGTGGAAAATTACTCCAATAAAAAATAAAAATTAAATTTAAAAATCCAACAAAAGTAAAGAGACATCAGCTTGTGTGGGTTTGTCCGGACACACTCCACTCTAATTTATAACCGAGAAACACCACAGGCCGCAAGGGCATTTCCCTAGTTACCAGGGTGGGGAACATAGAAAGGCTGCGACCCTCTGGCAGTTACCTGCAAAAACAGCTTTAAGGCCTGTGCTAATGGTCATTTCATAGGAAGGAGTAATGCAGGACTGTAAATGAAACATGCCCTCAATATGTCTTGAGGGAGGTAATGGCCAAAACATTTCAAAATGTGACACATACTTTAAGAGAACACTTTGAAGAACTAAGGGGTAATCACAGCTTGAAAAATAAAAAGGATATGCCTTAAAGCTCAGTTTCAACGGATTATGAGGCACATGAGAATTCAACCAAAAAGAGGTATCAGCTCACACTTGTCAGAAAAACCATCAGCAAGAAAACTACAAACAATAAATGCTGAAGCTGTTGTGGAGAAATGCATACCCTCAACTTCAAGGGGGACGTAACTTGGAAAGGGCCACAAATGAGAACAGAATGGAGGTGCCTTAAAAAGGTAAACATTGAGCTACCATATGATCCAGCAGGCCCACTCCTCGACCTATAATCTAAGAAGAGAGAATTGGAAAGACACAGGCAGGCAAATCTGCATTGCACAGTATTACAATAGCCAAGATATGGAGGTAACCAAAAAGTCCACCAACAGATGGGTGGACAAAGAAGAACTCCTCCATGTATAGATGGAATATTCGCTAGTGAAAAAAATGAAACAATGCCATTTGCAGCACCATAGATGAGTCTAGACGTAATCACACCACCTGTAGTAAGTGAGAAAGTAAAAGACACATATCCTATCATATTACTTTTAGGAGTTACTTAAAAATTGATACCAATGAAGATATTTCCACAGAGAAAGGCAATCACAGATTCATTAAAAAACTTATGGTTCACCAAATAGAAAGGGATGAGTATTGGATACATTACCATATTGGGGTTAACAGAGATATACAAACCATGTGAAATATATAATCACCAAAGACGTACGGAAGACCAGGAGAAGACTACTCAACATTGTGTCATAACCTATATGGGAAAAGGATGCGAGGAAGAATAGATACACGTATATGTGTGAAACAACCACATTTGCACGCCTAGAACAAACAAACCATTGTAATCAAATTTGCTTGGATAAAAAAATAAAAAGTAAATTATAAATAAGAACAAGAAGTAATGAGACATAAATATAAAGGGTTTTTCCTGGCACATTCCATTCTAATTTACAACCTAGAACACCACTTCCAGTAAGGCTCTGTTTCCCCAGTTACCAAATTTGGTAAAGGAGAAATGATGCCACCTTGTGGCCGATTCCTGCAAGAGCAGCTTTAAACTCACAGCTAATGGTCACTTAACATGCACAAGGACTCAGGGCTGTAAAGGACACCTGCCCTAAAAAATTGTGCTGAAGTAGGGAATGGACAAAAAATTCAAAGCAGGCAAATGTTTCCAGAAGAGAGTATGAATATTAACGTTTTACTCACGCTCTTTTAAAACAAAGGAAAATGGATAAAAGCTCAACCTCAGGGAGTGTTAGACCCATGCAATCTAATCTACAAAAAGTTTCAACTTACACCAGTCGACTGACCATCAGCAAAAAGTCTACAAACAATAAATGCTGATGGGGTTTTAGAGAACTGTGTACCCTCTACCTGCTGGTGAGACGTAAAGGGGTAACGGCCAATAATGAGAACAGAAAGGAGCTGTGTTTAAAAGTAAAAATGGAGGTACCATTCAATCCAGCAGGCGCACCATTGGACCTCTCACCGGAGAAGACAAGAAACGAGAAGACACAGGCCGCAAAAGCTTCAGTGCAGCCTTATTCACAATAGCCAAGACAGTGAAGGAATCAAAATGTCCAACAACAGGTGAATGGATAAAGAAGAAGTGGTCCATGTACACAATGGAATATTAGCCATGGAAAACAATGAACCATTGTTCTTTGAGGCACCACAAATGAGTCTGTAGATAATCACGAAACATGAGGTAAGTCCGAAAGCAAAAGACCTATATTCTATGATATCACTTATAGGCGTTATCTAATAACTGACACAAATGAATATATTTCCACAGAGAAAGACACTCACAGACTTAGAAAACAAACTATGCTCATCTGAAAGGAAAGGTGGGGGGAGTGGATAAATTAAGGTTAGTGTTACTATATGTATACAAACACATATTATATACATATCTCAAAAAGACCGACCATATAGAAGGGAGGTGTGCGGAACGCTCTGTAACATTTTACATGGGAAGGGGATCTGTACTTGAATAGACATATATAATGTATAAATGAACCAGGTTGTGTACACCTCGGACAAACAATATTCTAAGCTTTACCCCAATTAAAATAATTTTTAAAACCAAGAAGAAATAATGAGACATAAACGTATGGTGGTTTCTCCATGCACATTCCAATATAATTTACAACCTAGGAACACGACTTCCAGCAAGGCTCTGCTGTCCTAGTACCCAGGTTCGGGAATGGAGGAATGCTGCCTGCTTGAGGCCAATTCCTACAACAGCAGCTTTTAACCCATTGCTAAAGGTCACTAAATATTCAACAAACTTGCAGTTCGGTAAATGACACCTGCTCTCTAAAAAAATTCTGGGCTGGAAAATCGACCAAAAAATTTAACAGAGGGCGAGCTTCCAAGAAGACAATTTCAAGAGTTATATTGTACTCCCGACTGTTTCCTTTTTTTAACAGAAAAGAAAACGGTGGAGAAAAATGATGAGTTTTATGAATTTTCAAAGACATGCAAACCCAAAGTACAAAAACCTATCAGCTCACACCAGCCAGAAGGGCCATTAGCATTAATGCTGCAAACAATAAATGCTGAAGCGATTGTGGAGAAATGCGTACCCTCGATTCTAAGGGGGACGTGGTAAGAGCCACTAATGAAAACACAAAGAAGGTGCTTTGATAAGGGTAACACGGTGCTACCAGTCAATCAATCACACCCACTGCTGGGCCTATCACCTGAGAAAATGAGAATCAAAAAGTCACAGGCTTGGGGCTTCCCTGGTGGTGCAGTGGTTGAGAGTCTGCCTGCCAATGCAGGGCACACGGGTTCGAGCCCCGGTCTGGGAAGATCCCACATGCCGCGGAGGAACTGGGCCCGTGAGCCACAACCACTGAGCCTGCGCGCCGAGAGCCTGTGCTCCGCAAAAAGAGAGGCCGCGATAGTGAGAGACCCACGCACCGCGATGAAGAGTGGCCCCCGCTCGCCGCAACTACAGAAAGCCCTCGCACACAAACGAAGATCCAACACAGCCAAAAATAAATAAATAAATAAATAAATAAATATTAAAAAAAAAAAGTCACAGGCTGGCAATCCTGCACTCCAACAATACTGACCATAGCCAACACTTGGAAGCAATGAAAATGTCTATCAACCGAGGAATGCACAAAGTAGATGTGGTCCACGTACACAGTGGAAAATTACTCCAATAAAAAATAAAAATTAAATTTAAAAATCCAACAAAAGTAAAGAGACATCAGCTTGTGTGGGTTTGTCCGGACACACTCCACTCTAATTTATAACCGAGAAACACCACAGGCCGCAAGGGCATTTCCCTAGTTACCAGGGTGGGGAACATAGAAAGGCTGCGACCCTCTGGCAGTTACCTGCAAAAACAGCTTTAAGGCCTGTGCTAATGGTCATTTCATAGGAAGGAGTAATGCAGGACTGTAAATGAAACATGCCCTCAATATGTCTTGAGGGAGGTAATGGCCAAAACATTTCAAAATGTGACACATACTTTAAGAGAACACTTTGAAGAACTAAGGGGTAATCACAGCTTGAAAAATAAAAAGGATATGCCTTAAAGCTCAGTTTCAACGGATTATGAGGCACATGAGAATTCAACCAAAAAGAGGTATCAGCTCACACTTGTCAGAAAAACCATCAGCAAGAAAACTACAAACAATAAATGCTGAAGCTGTTGTGGAGAAATGCATACCCTCAACTTCAAGGGGGACGTAACTTGGAAAGGGCCACAAATGAGAACAGAATGGAGGTGCCTTAAAAAGGTAAACATTGAGCTACCATATGATCCAGCAGGCCCACTCCTCGACCTATAATCTAAGAAGAGAGAATTGGAAAGACACAGGCAGGCAAATCTGCATTGCACAGTATTACAATAGCCAAGATATGGAGGTAACCAAAAAGTCCACCAACAGATGGGTGGACAAAGAAGAACTCCTCCATGTATAGATGGAATATTCGCTAGTGAAAAAAATGAAACAATGCCATTTGCAGCACCATAGATGAGTCTAGACGTAATCACACCACCTGTAGTAAGTGAGAAAGTAAAAGACACATATCCTATCATATCACTTTTAGGAGTTACATAAAAATTGATACTAATGAAGATATTTCCACAGAGAAAGGCAATCACAGATTCATTAAAAAACTTATGGTTCATCAAATAGAAAGGGATGAGGATTGGATAATTTACCATATTGGGGTTAACAGAGATATACAAACCATGTGAAATATATAATCACCAAAGACGTACGGAAGACCAGGAGAAGACTACTCAACATTGTGTCATAACCTATATGGGAAAAGGATGCGAGGAAGAATAGATACACGTATATGTGTGAAAGAACCACATTTGCACACCTAGAACAAACAAACCATTGTAATCAAATTTGCTTGGATAAAAAATAAAAAGTAAATTATAAATATGAACAACAAGTAATGAGACATAAACATAAAGGGCTTTTTCCTGGCACATTCCATTCTAATTTACAACCTAGAACACCACTTCCATTAAGGCTCTGTTTCCCCAGTTACCAAATTTGGTAAAGGAGAAATGATGCCACCTTGTGGCCGTTTCCTGCAAGAGCAGCTTTAAACTCACAGCTAATGGTCACTTAACAGGCACAAGGACTCAGGGCTGTAAAGGACACCTGCCCTAAAAAATTGTGCTGAAGTAGGGAATGGACAAAAATTTCAAAACAGGCAAATGTTTCCAGAAGAGAGTATGAATATTAACGTTTTACTCACGCTCTTTTAAAACAAAGGAAAATGGATAAAAGCTCAACCTCAGGGAGTGTTAGACCCATGCAATCTAATCTACAAAAAGTTTCAACTTACACCAGTCGACTGACCATCAGCAAAAAGTCTACAAACAATAAATGCTGACGGGGTTTTAGAGAACTGAGTACCCTCTACCTGCTGGTGAGACGTAAAGGGGTAACGGCCAATAATGAGAACAGAAAGGAGCTGTGTTTAAAAGTAAAAATGGAGGTACCATTCAATCCAGCAGGCGCACCATTGGACCTCTCACCGGAGAAGACAAGAAACGAGAAGACACAGGCCGCAAAAGCTTCAGTGCAGCCTTATTCACAATAGCCAAGACAGTGAAGGAATCAAAATGTCCAACAACAGGTGAATGGATAAAGAAGAAGTGGTCCATGTACACAATGGAATATTAGCCATGGAAAACAATGAACCATTGTTCTTTGAGGCACCACAAATGAGTCTGTAGATAATCACGAAACATGACGTAAGTCCGAAAGCAAAAGACCTATATTCTATGATATCACTTATAGGCGTTATCTAATAACTGACACAAATGAATATATTTCCACAGAGAAAGACACTCACAGACTTAGAAAACAAACTATGCTCATCTGAAAGGAAAGGTGGGGGGAGTGGATAAATTAAGGTTAGTGTTACTATATGTATACAAACACATATTATATACATATCTCAAAAAGACCGACCATATAGAAGGGAGGTGTGCGGAACGCTCTGTAACATTTTACATGGGAAGGGGATCTGTACTTGAATAGACATATATAATGTATAAATGAACCAGGTTGTGTACACCTCGGACAAACAATATTCTAAGCTTTACCCCAATTAAAATAATTTTTAAAACCAAGAAGAAATAATGAGACATAAACGTATGGTGGTTTCTCCATGCACATTCCAATATAATTTACAACCTAGGAACACGACTTCCAGCAAGGCTCTGCTGTCCTAGTACCCAGGTTCGGGAATGGAGGAATGCTGCCTGCTTGAGGCCAATTCCTACAACAGCAGCTTTTAACCCATTGCTAAAGGTCACTAAATATTCAACAAACTTGCAGTTCGGTAAATGACACCTGCTCTCTAAAAAAATTCTGGGCTGGAAAATCGACCAAAAAATTTAACAGAGGGCGAGCTTCCAAGAAGACAATTTCAAGAGTTATATTGTACTCCCGACTGTTTCCTTTTTTTAACAGAAAAGAAAACGGTGGAGAAAAATGATGAGTTTTATGAATTTTCAAAGACATGCAAACCCAAAGTACAAAAACCTATCAGCTCACACCAGCCAGAAGGGCCATTAGCATTAATGCTGCAAACAATAAATGCTGAAGCGATTGTGGAGAAATGCGTACCCTCGATTCTAAGGGGGACGTGGTAAGAGCCACTAATGAAAACACAAAGAAGGTGCTTTGATAAGGGTAACACGGTGCTACCAGTCAATCAATCACACCCACTGCTGGGCCTATCACCTGAGAAAATGAGAATCAAAAAGTCACAGGCTTGGGGCTTCCCTGGTGGTGCAGTGGTTGAGAGTCTGCCTGCCAATGCAGGGCACACGGGTTCGAGCCCCGGTCTGGGAAGATCCCACATGCCGCGGAGGAACTGGGCCCGTGAGCCACAACCACTGAGCCTGCGCGCCGAGAGCCTGTGCTCCGCAAAAAGAGAGGCCGCGATAGTGAGAGACCCACGCACCGCGATGAAGAGTGGCCCCCGCTCGCCGCAACTACAGAAAGCCCTCGCACACAAACGAAGATCCAACACAGCCAAAAATAAATAAATAAATAAATAAATAAATATTAAAAAAAAAAAGTCACAGGCTGGCAATCCTGCACTCCAACAATACTGACCATAGCCAACACTTGGAAGCAATGAAAATGTCTATCAACCGAGGAATGCACAAAGTAGATGTGGTCCACGTACACAGTGGAAAATTACTCCAATAAAAAATAAAAATTAAATTTAAAAATCCAACAAAAGTAAAGAGACATCAGCTTGTGTGGGTTTGTCCGGACACACTCCACTCTAATTTATAACCGAGAAACACCACAGGCCGCAAGGGCATTTCCCTAGTTACCAGGGTGGGGAACATAGAAAGGCTGCGACCCTCTGGCAGTTACCTGCAAAAACAGCTTTAAGGCCTGTGCTAATGGTCATTTCATAGGAAGGAGTAATGCAGGACTGTAAATGAAACATGCCCTCAATATGTCTTGAGGGAGGTAATGGCCAAAACATTTCAAAATGTGACACATACTTTAAGAGAACACTTTGAAGAACTAAGGGGTAATCACAGCTTGAAAAATAAAAAGGATATGCCTTAAAGCTCAGTTTCAACGGATTATGAGGCACATGAGAATTCAACCAAAAAGAGGTATCAGCTCACACTTGTCAGAAAAACCATCAGCAAGAAAACTACAAACAATAAATGCTGAAGCTGTTGTGGAGAAATGCATACCCTCAACTTCAAGGGGGACGTAACTTGGAAAGGGCCACAAATGAGAACAGAATGGAGGTGCCTTAAAAAGGTAAACATTGAGCTACCATATGATCCAGCAGGCCCACTCCTCGACCTATAATCTAAGAAGAGAGAATTGGAAAGACACAGGCAGGCAAATCTGCATTGCACAGTATTACAATAGCCAAGATATGGAGGTAACCAAAAAGTCCACCAACAGATGGGTGGACAAAGAAGAACTCCTCCATGTATAGATGGAATATTCGCTAGTGAAAAAAATGAAACAATGCCATTTGCAGCACCATAGATGAGTCTAGACGTAATCACACCACCTGTAGTAAGTGAGAAAGTAAAAGACACATATCCTATCATATCACTTTTAGGAGTTACATAAAAATTGATACTAATGAAGATATTTCCACAGAGAAAGGCAATCACAGATTCATTAAAAAACTTATGGTTCATCAAATAGAAAGGGATGAGGATTGGATAATTTACCATATTGGGGTTAACAGAGATATACAAACCATGTGAAATATATAATCACCAAAGACGTACGGAAGACCAGGAGAAGACTACTCAACATTGTGTCATAACCTATATGGGAAAAGGATGCGAGGAAGAATAGATACACGTATATGTGTGAAAGAACCACATTTGCACACCTAGAACAAACAAACCATTGTAATCAAATTTGCTTGGATAAAAAATAAAAAGTAAATTATAAATATGAACAACAAGTAATGAGACATAAACATAAAGGGCTTTTTCCTGGCACATTCCATTCTAATTTACAACCTAGAACACCACTTCCATTAAGGCTCTGTTTCCCCAGTTACCAAATTTGGTAAAGGAGAAATGATGCCACCTTGTGGCCGTTTCCTGCAAGAGCAGCTTTAAACTCACAGCTAATGGTCACTTAACAGGCACAAGGACTCAGGGCTGTAAAGGACACCTGCCCTAAAAAATTGTGCTGAAGTAGGGAATGGACAAAAATTTCAAAACAGGCAAATGTTTCCAGAAGAGAGTATGAATATTAACGTTTTACTCACGCTCTTTTAAAACAAAGGAAAATGGATAAAAGCTCAACCTCAGGGAGTGTTAGACCCATGCAATCTAATCTACAAAAAGTTTCAACTTACACCAGTCGACTGACCATCAGCAAAAAGTCTACAAACAATAAATGCTGACGGGGTTTTAGAGAACTGAGTACCCTCTACCTGCTGGTGAGACGTAAAGGGGTAACGGCCAATAATGAGAACAGAAAGGAGCTGTGTTTAAAAGTAAAAATGGAGGTACCATTCAATCCAGCAGGCGCACCATTGGACCTCTCACCGGAGAAGACAAGAAACGAGAAGACACAGGCCGCAAAAGCTTCAGTGCAGCCTTATTCACAATAGCCAAGACAGTGAAGGAATCAAAATGTCCAACAACAGGTGAATGGATAAAGAAGAAGTGGTCCATGTACACAATGGAATATTAGCCATGGAAAACAATGAACCATTGTTCTTTGAGGCACCACAAATGAGTCTGTAGATAATCACGAAACATGACGTAAGTCCGAAAGCAAAAGACCTATATTCTATGATATCACTTATAGGCGTTATCTAATAACTGACACAAATGAATATATTTCCACAGAGAAAGACACTCACAGACTTAGAAAACAAACTATGCTCATCTGAAAGGAAAGGTGGGGGGAGTGGATAAATTAAGGTTAGTGTTACTATATGTATACAAACACATATTATATACATATCTCAAAAAGACCGACCATATAGAAGGGAGGTGTGCGGAACGCTCTGTAACATTTTACATGGGAAGGGGATCTGTACTTGAATAGACATATATAATGTATAAATGAACCAGGTTGTGTACACCTCGGACAAACAATATTCTAAGCTTTACCCCAATTAAAATAATTTTTAAAACCAAGAAGAAATAATGAGACATAAACGTATGGTGGTTTCTCCATGCACATTCCAATATAATTTACAACCTAGGAACACGACTTCCAGCAAGGCTCTGCTGTCCTAGTACCCAGGTTCGGGAATGGAGGAATGCTGCCTGCTTGAGGCCAATTCCTACAACAGCAGCTTTTAACCCATTGCTAAAGGTCACTAAATATTCAACAAACTTGCAGTTCGGTAAATGACACCTGCTCTCTAAAAAAATTCTGGGCTGGAAAATCGACCAAAAAATTTAACAGAGGGCGAGCTTCCAAGAAGACAATTTCAAGAGTTATATTGTACTCCCGACTGTTTCCTTTTTTTAACAGAAAAGAAAACGGTGGAGAAAAATGATGAGTTTTATGAATTTTCAAAGACATGCAAACCCAAAGTACAAAAACCTATCAGCTCACACCAGCCAGAAGGGCCATTAGCATTAATGCTGCAAACAATAAATGCTGAAGCGATTGTGGAGAAATGCGTACCCTCGATTCTAAGGGGGACGTGGTAAGAGCCACTAATGAAAACACAAAGAAGGTGCTTTGATAAGGGTAACACGGTGCTACCAGTCAATCAATCACACCCACTGCTGGGCCTATCACCTGAGAAAATGAGAATCAAAAAGTCACAGGCTTGGGGCTTCCCTGGTGGTGCAGTGGTTGAGAGTCTGCCTGCCAATGCAGGGCACACGGGTTCGAGCCCCGGTCTGGGAAGATCCCACATGCCGCGGAGGAACTGGGCCCGTGAGCCACAACCACTGAGCCTGCGCGCCGAGAGCCTGTGCTCCGCAAAAAGAGAGGCCGCGATAGTGAGAGACCCACGCACCGCGATGAAGAGTGGCCCCCGCTCGCCGCAACTACAGAAAGCCCTCGCACACAAACGAAGATCCAACACAGCCAAAAATAAATAAATAAATAAATAAATAAATATTAAAAAAAAAAAGTCACAGGCTGGCAATCCTGCACTCCAACAATACTGACCATAGCCAACACTTGGAAGCAATGAAAATGTCTATCAACCGAGGAATGCACAAAGTAGATGTGGTCCACGTACACAGTGGAAAATTACTCCAATAAAAAATAAAAATTAAATTTAAAAATCCAACAAAAGTAAAGAGACATCAGCTTGTGTGGGTTTGTCCGGACACACTCCACTCTAATTTATAACCGAGAAACACCACAGGCCGCAAGGGCATTTCCCTAGTTACCAGGGTGGGGAACATAGAAAGGCTGCGACCCTCTGGCAGTTACCTGCAAAAACAGCTTTAAGGCCTGTGCTAATGGTCATTTCATAGGAAGGAGTAATGCAGGACTGTAAATGAAACATGCCCTCAATATGTCTTGAGGGAGGTAATGGCCAAAACATTTCAAAATGTGACACATACTTTAAGAGAACACTTTGAAGAACTAAGGGGTAATCACAGCTTGAAAAATAAAAAGGATATGCCTTAAAGCTCAGTTTCAACGGATTATGAGGCACATGAGAATTCAACCAAAAAGAGGTATCAGCTCACACTTGTCAGAAAAACCATCAGCAAGAAAACTACAAACAATAAATGCTGAAGCTGTTGTGGAGAAATGCATACCCTCAACTTCAAGGGGGACGTAACTTGGAAAGGGCCACAAATGAGAACAGAATGGAGGTGCCTTAAAAAGGTAAACATTGAGCTACCATATGATCCAGCAGGCCCACTCCTCGACCTATAATCTAAGAAGAGAGAATTGGAAAGACACAGGCAGGCAAATCTGCATTGCACAGTATTACAATAGCCAAGATATGGAGGTAACCAAAAAGTCCACCAACAGATGGGTGGACAAAGAAGAACTCCTCCATGTATAGATGGAATATTCGCTAGTGAAAAAAATGAAACAATGCCATTTGCAGCACCATAGATGAGTCTAGACGTAATCACACCACCTGTAGTAAGTGAGAAAGTAAAAGACACATATCCTATCATATCACTTTTAGGAGTTACATAAAAATTGATACTAATGAAGATATTTCCACAGAGAAAGGCAATCACAGATTCATTAAAAAACTTATGGTTCATCAAATAGAAAGGGATGAGGATTGGATAATTTACCATATTGGGGTTAACAGAGATATACAAACCATGTGAAATATATAATCACCAAAGACGTACGGAAGACCAGGAGAAGACTACTCAACATTGTGTCATAACCTATATGGGAAAAGGATGCGAGGAAGAATAGATACACGTATATGTGTGAAAGAACCACATTTGCACACCTAGAACAAACAAACCATTGTAATCAAATTTGCTTGGATAAAAAATAAAAAGTAAATTATAAATATGAACAACAAGTAATGAGACATAAACATAAAGGGCTTTTTCCTGGCACATTCCATTCTAATTTACAACCTAGAACACCACTTCCATTAAGGCTCTGTTTCCCCAGTTACCAAATTTGGTAAAGGAGAAATGATGCCACCTTGTGGCCGTTTCCTGCAAGAGCAGCTTTAAACTCACAGCTAATGGTCACTTAACATGCACAAGGACTCAGGGCTGTAAAGGACACCTGCCCTAAAAAATTGTGCTGAAGTAGGGAATGGACAAACATTTCAAAACAGGCAAATGTTTCCAGAAGAGAGTATGAATATTAACGTTTTACTCACGCTCTTTTAAAACAAAGGAAAATGGATAAAAGCTCAACCTCAGGGAGTGTTAGACCCATGCAATCTAATCTACAAAAAGTTTCAACTTACACCAGTCGACTGACCATCAGCAAAAAGTCTACAAACAATAAATGCTGACGGGGTTTTAGAGAACTGTGTACCCTCTACCTGCTGGTGAGACGTAAAGGGGTAACGGCCAATAATGAGAACAGAAAGGAGCTGTGTTTAAAAGTAAAAATGGAGGTACCATTCAATCCAGCAGGCGCACCATTGGACCTCTCACCGGAGAAGACAAGAATCGAGAAGACACAAGCCGCAAAAGCTTCAGTGCAGCCTTATTCACAATAGCCAAGACAGTGAAGGAATCAAAATGTCCAACAACAGGTGAATGGATAAAGAAGAAGTGGTCCATGTACACAATGGAATATTAGCCATGGAAAACAATGAACCATTGTTCTTTGAGGCACCACAAATGAGTCTGGAGATAATCACGAAACATGAGGTAAGTCCGAAAGCAAAAGACCTATATTCTATGATATCACTTATAGGCGTTATCTAATAACTGACACAAATGAATGTATTTCCACAGAGAAAGACACTCACAGACGTAGAAAACAAACTATGCTCATCTAAAAGGAAAGGTGGGGGGAGTGGATAAATTAAGGTTAGTGTTACTATATGTATACAAACATATATTATATACATATCTCAAAAAGACCGACCATATAGAAGGGAGGTGTGCGGAACGCTCTGTAACATTTTACATGGGAAGGGGATCTGTACTTGAATAGACATATATAATGTATAAATGAACCAGGTTGTGTACACCTCGGACAAACAATATTCTAAGCTTTACCCCAATTAAAATAATTTTTAAAACCAAGAAGAAATAATGAGACATAAACGTATGGTGGTTTCTCCATGCACATTCCAATATAATTTACAACCTAGGAACACGACTTCCAGCAAGGCTCTGCTGTCCTAGTACCCAGGTTCGGGAATGGAGGAATGCTGCCTGCTTGAGGCCAATTCCCACAACAGCAACTTTTAACCCATTGCTAAAGGTCACTAAATATTCAACAAACTTGCAGTTCGGTAAATGACACCTGCTCTCTAAAAAATTTCTGGGCTGGAAAATCGACCAAAAAATTTAACAGAGGGCGAGCTTCCAAGAAGACAATTTCAAGAGTTATATTGTACTCCCGACTGTTTCCTTTTTTTAACAGAAAAGAAAACGGTGGAGAAAAATGATGAGTTTTATGAATTTTCAAAGACATGCAAACCCAAAGTACAAAAACCTATCAGCTCACACCAGCCAGAAGGGCCATTAGCATTAATGCTGCAAACAATAAATGCTGAAGCGATTGTGGAGAAATGCGTACCCTCGATTCTAAGGGGGACGTGGTAAGAGCCACTAATGAAAACACAAAGAAGGTGCTTTGATAAGGGTAACACGGTGCTACCAGTCAATCAATCACACCCACTGCTGGGCCTATCACCTGAGAAAATGAGAATCAAAAAGTCACAGGCTTGGGGCTTCCCTGGTGGTGCAGTGGTTGAGAGTCTGCCTGCCAATGCAGGGCACACGGGTTCGAGCCCCGGTCTGGGAAGATCCCACATGCCGCGGAGGAACTGGGCCCGTGAGCCACAACCACTGAGCCTGCGCGCCGAGAGCCTGTGCTCCGCAAAAAGAGAGGCCGCGATAGTGAGAGACCCACGCACCGCGATGAAGAGTGGCCCCCGCTCGCCGCAACTACAGAAAGCCCTCGCACACAAACGAAGATCCAACACAGCCAAAAATAAATAAATAAATAAATAAATAAATATTAAAAAAAAAAAGTCACAGGCTGGCAATCCTGCACTCCAACAATACTGACCATAGCCAACACTTGGAAGCAATGAAAATGTCTATCAACCGAGGAATGCACAAAGTAGATGTGGTCCACGTACACAGTGGAAAATTACTCCAATAAAAAATAAAAATTAAATTTAAAAATCCAACAAAAGTAAAGAGACATCAGCTTGTGTGGGTTTGTCCGGACACACTCCACTCTAATTTATAACCGAGAAACACCACAGGCCGCAAGGGCATTTCCCTAGTTACCAGGGTGGGGAACATAGAAAGGCTGCGACCCTCTGGCAGTTACCTGCAAAAACAGCTTTAAGGCCTGTGCTAATGGTCATTTCATAGGAAGGAGTAATGCAGGACTGTAAATGAAACATGCCCTCAATATGTCTTGAGGGAGGTAATGGCCAAAACATTTCAAAATGTGACACATACTTTAAGAGAACACTTTGAAGAACTAAGGGGTAATCACAGCTTGAAAAATAAAAAGGATATGCCTTAAAGCTCAGTTTCAACGGATTATGAGGCACATGAGAATTCAACAAAAAAGAGGTATCAGCTCACACTTGTCAGAAAAACCATCAGCAAGAAAACTACAAACAATAAATGCTGAAGCTGTTGTGGAGAAATGCATACCCTCAACTTCAAGGGGGACGTAACTTGGAAAGGGCCACAAATGAGAACAGAATGGAGGTGCCTTAAAAAGGTAAACATTGAGCTACCATATGATCCAGCAGGCCCACTCCTCGACCTATAATCTAAGAAGAGAGAATTGGAAAGACACAGGCAGGCAAATCTGCATTGCACAGTATTACAATAGCCAAGATATGGAGGTAACCAAAAAGTCCACCAACAGATGGGTGGACAAAGAAGAGCTCCTCCATGTATAGATGGAATATTCGCTAGTGAAAAAAATGAAACAATGCCATTTGCAGCACCATAGATGAGTCTAGACGTAATCACACCACCTGTAGTAAGTGAGAAAGTAAAAGACACATATCCTATCATATCACTTTTAGGAGTTACATAAAAATTGATACTAATGAAGATATTTCCACAGAGAAAGGCAATCACAGATTCATTAAAAAACTTATGGTTCATCAAATAGAAAGGGATGAGGATTGGATAATTTACCATATTGGGGTTAACAGAGATATACAAACCATGTGAAATATATAATCACCAAAGACGTACGGAAGACCAGGAGAAGACTACTCAACATTGTGTCATAACCTATATGGGAAAAGGATGCGAGGAAGAATAGATACACGTATATGTGTGAAAGAACCACATTTGCACACCTAGAACAAACAAACCATTGTAATCAAATTTGCTTGGATAAAAAATAAAAAGTAAATTATAAATATGAACAACAAGTAATGAGACATAAACATAAAGGGCTTTTTCCTGGCACATTCCATTCTAATTTACAACCTAGAACACCACTTCCATTAAGGCTCTGTTTCCCCAGTTACCAAATTTGGTAAAGGAGAAATGATGCCACCTTGTGGCCGTTTCCTGCAAGAGCAGCTTTAAACTCACAGCTAATGGTCACTTAACATTCACAAGGACTCAGGGCTGTAAAGGACACCTGCCCTAAAAAATTGTGCTGAAGTAGGGAATGGACAAAAATTTCAAAACAGGCAAATGTTTCCAGAAGAGAGTATGAATATTAACGTTTTACTCACGCTCTTTTAAAACAAAGGAAAATGGATAAAAGCTCAACCTCAGGGAGTGTTAGGCCCATGCAATCTAATCTACAAAATGTTTCAACTTACACCAGTCGACTGACCATCAGCAAAAAGTCTACAAACAATAAATGCTGACGGGGTTTTAGAGAACTGTGTACCCTCTACCTGCTGGTGAGACGTAAAGGGGTAACGGCCAATAATGAGAACAGAAAGGAGCTGTGTTTAAAAGTAAAAATGGAGGTACCATTCAATCCAGCAGGCGCACCATTGGACCTCTCACCGGAGAAGACAAGAATCGAGAAGACACAAGCCGCAAAAGCTTCAGTGCAGCCTTATTCACAATAGCCAAGACAGTGAAGGAATCAAAATGTCCAACAACAGGTGAATGGATAAAGAAGAAGTGGTCCATGTACACAATGGAATATTAGCCTTGGAAAACAATGAACCATTGTTCTTTGAGGCACCACAAATGAGTCTGGAGATAATCACGAAACATGAGGTAAGTCCGAAAGCAAAAGACCTATATTCTATGATATCACTTATAGGCGTTATCTAATAACTGACACAAATGAATGTATTTCCACAGAGAAAGACACTCACAGACGTAGAAAACAAACTATGCTCATCTAAAAGGAAAGGTGGGGGGAGTGGATAAATTAAGGTTAGTGTTACTATATGTATACAAACACATATTATATACATATCTCAAAAAGACCGACCATATAGAAGGGAGGTGTGCGGAACGCTCTGTAACATTTTACATGGGAAGGGGATCTGTACTTGAATAGACATATATAATGTATAAATGAACCAGGTTGTGTACACCTCGGACAAACAATATTCTAAGCTTTACCCCAATTAAAATAATTTTTAAAACCAAGAAGAAATAATGAGACATAAACGTATGGTGGTTTCTCCATGCACATTCCAATATAATTTACAACCTAGGAACACGACTTCCAGCAAGGCTCTGCTGTCCTAGTACCCAGGTTCGGGAATGGAGGAATGCTGCCTGCTTGAGGCCAATTCCCACAACAGCAACTTTTAACCCATTGCTAAAGGTCACTAAATATTCAACAAACTTGCAGTTCGGTAAATGACACCTGCTCTCTAAAAAATTTCTGGGCTGGAAAATCGACCAAAAAATTTAACAGAGGGCGAGCTTCCAAGACGACAATTTCAAGAGTTATATAGTACTCCCGACTGTTTCCTTTTTTTAACAGAAAAGAAAACGGTGGAGAAAAATGATGAGTTTTATGAATTTTCAAAGACATGCAAACCCAAAGTACAAAAACCTATCAGCTCACACCAGCCAGAAGGGCCATTAGCATTAATGCTGCAAACAATAAATGCTGAAGCGATTGTGGAGAAATGCGTACCCTCGATTCTAAGGGGGACGTGGTAAGAGCCACTAATGAAAACACAAAGAAGGTGCTTTGATAAGGGTAACACGGTGCTACCAGTCAATCAATCACACCCACTGCTGGGCCTATCACCTGAGAAAATGAGAATCAAAAAGTCACAGGCTTGGGGCTTCCCTGGTGGTGCAGTGGTTGAGAGTCTGCCTGCCAATGCAGGGCACACGGGTTCGAGCCCCGGTCTGGGAAGATCCCACATGCCGCGGAGGAACTGGGCCCGTGAGCCACAACCACTGAGCCTGCGCGCCGAGAGCCTGTGCTCCGCAAAAAGAGAGGCCGCGATAGTGAGAGACCCACGCACCGCGATGAAGAGTGGCCCCCGCTCGCCGCAACTACAGAAAGCCCTCGCACACAAACGAAGATCCAACACAGCCAAAAATAAATAAATAAATAAATAAATAAATATTAAAAAAAAAAAGTCACAGGCTGGCAATCCTGCACTCCAACAATACTGACCATAGCCAACACTTGGAAGCAATGAAAATGTCTATCAACCGAGGAATGCACAAAGTAGATGTGGTCCACGTACACAGTGGAAAATTACTCCAATAAAAAATAAAAATTAAATTTAAAAATCCAACAAAAGTAAAGAGACATCAGCTTGTGTGGGTTTGTCCGGACACACTCCACTCTAATTTATAACCGAGAAACACCACAGGCCGCAAGGGCATTTCCCTAGTTACCAGGGTGGGGAACATAGAAAGGCTGCGACCCTCTGGCAGTTACCTGCAAAAACAGCTTTAAGGCCTGTGCTAATGGTCATTTCATAGGAAGGAGTAATGCAGGACTGTAAATGAAACATGCCCTCAATATGTCTTGAGGGAGGTAATGGCCAAAACATTTCAAAATGTGACACATACTTTAAGAGAACACTTTGAAGAACTAAGGGGTAATCACAGCTTGAAAAATAAAAAGGATATGCCTTAAAGCTCAGTTTCAACGGATTATGAGGCACATGAGAATTCAACAAAAAAGAGGTATCAGCTCACACTTGTCAGAAAAACCATCAGCAAGAAAACTACAAACAATAAATGCTGAAGCTGTTGTGGAGAAATGCATACCCTCAACTTCAAGGGGGACGTAACTTGGAAAGGGCCACAAATGAGAACAGAATGGAGGTGCCTTAAAAAGGTAAACATTGAGCTACCATATGATCCAGCAGGCCCACTCCTCGACCTATAATCTAAGAAGAGAGAATTGGAAAGACACAGGCAGGCAAATCTGCATTGCACAGTATTACAATAGCCAAGATATGGAGGTAACCAAAAAGTCCACCAACAGATGGGTGGACAAAGAAGAGCTCCTCCATGTATAGATGGAATATTCGCTAGTGAAAAAAATGAAACAATGCCATTTGCAGCACCATAGATGAGTCTAGACGTAATCACACCACCTGTAGTAAGTGAGAAAGTAAAAGACACATATCCTATCATATCACTTTTAGGAGTTACATAAAAATTGATACTAATGAAGATATTTCCACAGAGAAAGGCAATCACAGATTCATTAAAAAACTTATGGTTCATCAAATAGAAAGGGATGAGGATTGGATAATTTACCATATTGGGGTTAACAGAGATATACAAACCATGTGAAATATATAATCACCAAAGACGTACGGAAGACCAGGAGAAGACTACTCAACATTGTGTCATAACCTATATGGGAAAAGGATGCGAGGAAGAATAGATACACGTATATGTGTGAAAGAACCACATTTGCACACCTAGAACAAACAAACCATTGTAATCAAATTTGCTTGGATAAAAAATAAAAAGTAAATTATAAATATGAACAACAAGTAATGAGACATAAACATAAAGGGCTTTTTCCTGGCACATTCCATTCTAATTTACAACCTAGAACACCACTTCCATTAAGGCTCTGTTTCCCCAGTTACCAAATTTGGTAAAGGAGAAATGATGCCACCTTGTGGCCGTTTCCTGCAAGAGCAGCTTTAAACTCACAGCTAATGGTCACTTAACATTCACAAGGACTCAGGGCTGTAAAGGACACCTGCCCTAAAAAATTGTGCTGAAGTAGGGAATGGACAAAAATTTCAAAACAGGCAAATGTTTCCAGAAGAGAGTATGAATATTAACGTTTTACTCACGCTCTTTTAAAACAAAGGAAAATGGATAAAAGCTCAACCTCAGGGAGTGTTAGGCCCATGCAATCTAATCTACAAAATGTTTCAACTTACACCAGTCGACTGACCATCAGCAAAAAGTCTACAAACAATAAATGCTGACGGGGTTTTAGAGAACTGTGTACCCTCTACCTGCTGGTGAGACGTAAAGGGGTAACGGCCAATAATGAGAACAGAAAGGAGCTGTGTTTAAAAGTAAAAATGGAGGTACCATTCAATCCAGCAGGCGCACCATTGGACCTCTCACCGGAGAAGACAAGAATCGAGAAGACACAAGCCGCAAAAGCTTCAGTGCAGCCTTATTCACAATAGCCAAGACAGTGAAGGAATCAAAATGTCCAACAACAGGTGAATGGATAAAGAAGAAGTGGTCCATGTACACAATGGAATATTAGCCTTGGAAAACAATGAACCATTGTTCTTTGAGGCACCACAAATGAGTCTGGAGATAATCACGAAACATGAGGTAAGTCCGAAAGCAAAAGACCTATATTCTATGATATCACTTATAGGCGTTATCTAATAACTGACACAAATGAATGTATTTCCACAGAGAAAGACACTCACAGACGTAGAAAACAAACTATGCTCATCTAAAAGGAAAGGTGGGGGGAGTGGATAAATTAAGGTTAGTGTTACTATATGTATACAAACACATATTATATACATATCTCAAAAAGACCGACCATATAGAAGGGAGGTGTGCGGAACGCTCTGTAACATTTTACATGGGAAGGGGATCTGTACTTGAATAGACATATATAATGTATAAATGAACCAGGTTGTGTACACCTCGGACAAACAATATTCTAAGCTTTACCCCAATTAAAATAATTTTTAAAACCAAGAAGAAATAATGAGACATAAACGTATGGTGGTTTCTCCATGCACATTCCAATATAATTTACAACCTAGGAACACGACTTCCAGCAAGGCTCTGCTGTCCTAGTACCCAGGTTCGGGAATGGAGGAATGCTGCCTGCTTGAGGCCAATTCCCACAACAGCAACTTTTAACCCATTGCTAAAGGTCACTAAATATTCAACAAACTTGCAGTTCGGTAAATGACACCTGCTCTCTAAAAAATTTCTGGGCTGGAAAATCGACCAAAAAATTTAACAGAGGGCGAGCTTCCAAGACGACAATTTCAAGAGTTATATAGTACTCCCGACTGTTTCCTTTTTTTAACAGAAAAGAAAACGGTGGAGAAAAATGATGAGTTTTATGAATTTTCAAAGACATGCAAACCCAAAGTACAAAAACCTATCAGCTCACACCAGCCAGAAGGGCCATTAGCATTAATGCTGCAAACAATAAATGCTGAAGCGATTGTGGAGAAATGCGTACCCTCGATTCTAAGGGGGACGTGGTAAGAGCCACTAATGAAAACACAAAGAAGGTGCTTTGATAAGGGTAACACGGTGCTACCAGTCAATCAATCACACCCACTGCTGGGCCTATCACCTGAGAAAATGAGAATCAAAAAGTCACAGGCTTGGGGCTTCCCTGGTGGTGCAGTGGTTGAGAGTCTGCCTGCCAATGCAGGGCACACGGGTTCGAGTCCCGGTCTGGGAAGATCCCACATGCCGCGGAGGAACTGGGCCCGTGAGCCACAACCACTGAGCCTGCGCGCCGAGAGCCTGTGCTCCGCAAAAAGAGAGGCCGCGATAGTGAGAGACCCACGCACCGCGATGAAGAGTGGCCCCCGCTCGCCGCAACTACAGAAAGCCCTCGCACACAAACGAAGATCCAACACAGCCAAAAATAAATAAATAAATAAATAAATAAATATTAAAAAAAAAAAGTCACAGGCTGGCAATCCTGCACTCCAACAATACTGACCATAGCCAACACTTGGAAGCAATGAAAATGTCTATCAACCGAGGAATGCACAAAGTAGATGTGGTCCACGTACACAGTGGAAAATTACTCCAATAAAAAATAAAAATTAAATTTAAAAATCCAACAAAAGTAAAGAGACATCAGCTTGTGTGGGTTTGTCCGGACACACTCCACTCTAATTTATAACCGAGAAACACCACAGGCCGCAAGGGCATTTCCCTAGTTACCAGGGTGGGGAACATAGAAAGGCTGCGACCCTCTGGCAGTTACCTGCAAAAACAGCTTTAAGGCCTGTGCTAATGGTCATTTCATAGGAAGGAGTAATGCAGGACTGTAAATGAAACATGCCCTCAATATGTCTTGAGGGAGGTAATGGCCAAAACATTTCAAAATGTGACACATACTTTAAGAGAACACTTTGAAGAACTAAGGGGTAATCACAGCTTGAAAAATAAAAAGGATATGCCTTAAAGCTCAGTTTCAACGGATTATGAGGCACATGAGAATTCAACCAAAAAGAGGTATCAGCTCACACTTGTCAGAAAAACCATCAGCAAGAAAACTACAAACAATAAATGCTGAAGCTGTTGTGGAGAAATGCATACCCTCAACTTCAAGGGGGACGTAACTTGGAAAGGGCCACAAATGAGAACAGAATGGAGGTGCCTTAAAAAGGTAAACATTGAGCTACCATATGATCCAGCAGGCCCACTCCTCGACCTATAATCTAAGAAGAGAGAATTGGAAAGACACAGGCAGGCAAATCTGCATTGCACAGTATTACAATAGCCAAGATATGGAGGTAACCAAAAAGTCCACCAACAGATGGGTGGACAAAGAAGAACTCCTCCATGTATAGATGGAATATTCGCTAGTGAAAAAAATGAAACAATGCCATTTGCAGCACCATAGATGAGTCTAGACGTAATCACACCACCTGTAGTAAGTGAGAAAGTAAAAGACACATATCCTATCATATTACTTTTAGGAGTTACTTAAAAATTGATACCAATGAAGATATTTCCACAGAGAAAGGCAATCACAGATTCATTAAAAAACTTATGGTTCACCAAATAGAAAGGGATGAGGATTGGATACATTACCATATTGGGGTTAACAGAGATATACAAACCATGTGAAATATATAATCACCAAAGACGTACGGAAGACCAGGAGAAGACTACTCAACATTGTGTCATAACCTATATGGGAAAAGGATGCGAGGAAGAATAGATACACGTATATGTGTGAAACAACCACATTTGCACGCCTAGAACAAACAAACCATTGTAATCAAATTTGCTTGGATAAAAAAATAAAAAGTAAATTATAAATAAGAACAAGAAGTAATGAGACATAAATATAAAGGGTTTTTCCTGGCACATTCCATTCTAATTTACAACCTAGAACACCACTTCCAGTAAGGCTCTGTTTCCCCAGTTACCAAATTTGGTAAAGGAGAAATGATGCCACCTTGTGGCCGATTCCTGCAAGAGCAGCTTTAAACTCACAGCTAATGGTCACTTAACATGCACAAGGACTCAGGGCTGTAAAGGACACCTGCCCTAAAAAATTGTGCTGAAGTAGGGAATGGACAAAAAATTCAAAGCAGGCAAATGTTTCCAGAAGAGAGTATGAATATTAACGTTTTACTCACGCTCTTTTAAAAAAAAGGAAAATGGATAAAAGCTCAACCTCAGGGAGTGTTAGACCCATGCAATCTAATCTACAAAAAGTTTCAACTTACACCAGTCGACTGACCATCAGCAAAAAGTCTACAAACAATAAATGCTGACGGGGTTTTAGAGAACTGAGTACCCTCTACCTGCTGGTGAGACGTAAAGGGGTAACGGCCAATAATGAGAACAGAAAGGAGCTGTGTTTAAAAGTAAAAATGGAGGTACCATTCAATCCAGCAGGCGCACCATTGGACCTCTCACCGGAGAA
The DNA here is from genome assembly GCF_965194825.1 of Balaenoptera physalus. Classification (NCBI taxonomy): domain Eukaryota; kingdom Metazoa; phylum Chordata; class Mammalia; order Artiodactyla; family Balaenopteridae; genus Balaenoptera; species Balaenoptera physalus. The sequence continues at coordinate 420,549 of NW_028126060.1, read as the reverse complement.
GACAAGAAACGAGAAGACACAGGCCGCAAAAGCTTCAGTGCAGCCTTATTCACAATAGCCAAGACAGTGAAGGAATCAAAATGTCCAACAACAGGTGAATGGATAAAGAAGAAGTGGTCCATGTACACAATGGAATATTAGCCATGGAAAACAATGAACCATTGTTCTTTGAGGCACCACAAATGAGTCTGTAGATAATCACGAAACATGAGGTAAGTCCGAAAGCAAAAGACCTATATTCTATGATATCACTTATAGGCGTTATCTAATAACTGACACAAATGAATATATTTCCACAGAGAAAGACACTCACAGACTTAGAAAACAAACTATGCTCATCTGAAAGGAAAGGTGGGGGGAGTGGATAAATTAAGGTTAGTGTTACTATATGTATACAAACACATATTATATACATATCTCAAAAAGACCGACCATATAGAAGGGAGGTGTGCGGAACGCTCTGTAACATTTTACATGGGAAGGGGATCTGTACTTGAATAGACATATATAATGTATAAATGAACCAGGTTGTGTACACCTCGGACAAACAATATTCTAAGCTTTACCCCAATTAAAATAATTTTTAAAACCAAGAAGAAATAATGAGACATAAACGTATGGTGGTTTCTCCATGCACATTCCAATATAATTTACAACCTAGGAACACGACTTCCAGCAAGGCTCTGCTGTCCTAGTACCCAGGTTCGGGAATGGAGGAATGCTGCCTGCTTGAGGCCAATTCCTACAACAGCAGCTTTTAACCCATTGCTAAAGGTCACTAAATATTCAACAAACTTGCAGTTCGGTAAATGACACCTGCTCTCTAAAAAAATTCTGGGCTGGAAAATCGACCAAAAAATTTAACAGAGGGCGAGCTTCGAAGAAGACAATTTCAAGAGTTATATTGTACTCCCAACTGTTTCCTTTTTTTAGCAGAAAAGAAAACGGTGGAGAAAAATGATGAGTTTTATGAATTTTCAAAGACATGCAAACCCAAAGTACAAAAACCTATCAGCTCACACCAGCCAGAAGGGCCATTAGCATTAATGCTGCAAACAATAAATGCTGAAGCGATTGTGGAGAAATGCGTACCCTCGATTCTAAGGGGGACGTGGTAAGAGCCACTAATGAAAACACAAAGAAGGTGCTTTGATAAGGGTAACACGGTGCTACCAGTCAATCAATCACACCCACTGCTGGGCCTATCACCTGAGAAAATGAGAATCAAAAAGTCACAGGCTTGGGGCTTCCCTGGTGGTGCAGTGGTTGAGAGTCTGCCTGCCAATGCAGGGCACACGGGTTCGAGCCCCGGTCTGGGAAGATCCCACATGCCGCGGAGGAACTGGGCCCGTGAGCCACAACCACTGAGCCTGCGCGCCGAGAGCCTGTGCTCCGCAAAAAGAGAGGCCGCGATAGTGAGAGACCCACGCACCGCGATGAAGAGTGGCCCCCGCTCGCCGCAACTACAGAAAGCCGTCGCACACAAACGAAGATCCAACACAGCCAAAAATAAATAAATAAATAAATAAATAAATATTAAAAAAAAAAAGTCACAGGCTGGCAATCCTGCACTTCAACAATACTGACCATAGCCAACACTTGGAAGCAATGAAAATGTCTATCAACCGAGGAATGCACAAAGTAGATGTGGTCCACGTACACAGTGGAAAATTACTCCAATAAAAAATAAAAATTAAATTTAAAAATCCAACAAAAGTAAAGAGACATCAGCTTGTGTGGGTTTGTCCGGACACACTCCACTCTAATTTATAACCGAGAAACACCACAGGCCGCAAGGGCATTTCCCTAGTTACCAGGGTGGGGAACATAGAAAGGCTGCGACCCTCTGGCAGTTACCTGCAAAAACAGCTTTAAGGCCTGTGCTAATGGTCATTTCATAGGAAGGAGTAATGCAGGACTGTAAATGAAACATGCCCTCAATATGTCTTGAGGGAGGTAATGGCCAAAACATTTCAAAATGTGACACATACTTTAAGAGAACACTTTGAAGAACTAAGGGGTAATCACAGCTTGAAAAATAAAAAGGATATGCCTTAAAGCTCAGTTTCAACGGATTATGAGGCACATGAGAATTCAACCAAAAAGAGGTATCAGCTCACACTTGTCAGAAAAACCATCAGCAAGAAAACTACAAACAATAAATGCTGAAGCTGTTGTGGAGAAATGCATACCCTCAACTTCAAGGGGGACGTAACTTGGAAAGGGCCACAAATGAGAACAGAATGGAGGTGCCTTAAAAAGGTAAACATTGAGCTACCATATGATCCAGCAGGCCCACTCCTCGACCTATAATCTAAGAAGAGAGAATTGGAAAGACACAGGCAGGCAAATCTGCATTGCACAGTATTACAATAGCCAAGATATGGAGGTAACCAAAAAGTCCACCAACAGATGGGTGGACAAAGAAGAGCTCCTCCATGTATAGATGGAATATTCGCTAGTGAAAAAAATGAAACAATGCCATTTGCAGCACCATAGATGAGTCTAGACGTAATCACACCACCTGTAGTAAGTGAGAAAGTAAAAGACACATATCCTATCATATCACTTTTAGGAGTTACATAAAAATTGATACTAATGAAGATATTTCCACAGAGAAAGGCAATCACAGATTCATTAAAAAACTTATGGTTCACCAAATAGAAAGGGATGAGGATTGGATACATTACCATATTGGGGTTAACAGAGATATACAAACCATGTGAAATATATAATCACCAAAGACGTACGGAAGACCAGGAGAAGACTACTCAACATTGTGTCATAACCTATATGGGAAAAGGATGCGAGGAAGAATAGATACACGTATATGTGTGAAACAACCACATTTGCACGCCTAGAACAAACAAACCATTGTAATCAAATTTGCTTGGATAAAAAAATAAAAAGTAAATTATAAATAAGAACAAGAAGTAATGAGACATAAATATAAAGGGTTTTTCCTGGCACATTCCATTCTAATTTACAACCTAGAACACCACTTCCAGTAAGGCTCTGTTTCCCCAGTTACCAAATTTGGTAAAGGAGAAATGATGCCACCTTGTGGCCGATTCCTGCAAGAGCAGCTTTAAACTCACAGCTAATGGTCACTTAACATGCACAAGGACTCAGGGCTGTAAAGGACACCTGCCCTAAAAAATTGTGCTGAAGTAGGGAATGGACAAAAAATTCAAAGCAGGCAAATGTTTCCAGAAGAGAGTATGAATATTAACGTTTTACTCACGCTCTTTTAAAAAAAAGGAAAATGGATAAAAGCTCAACCTCAGGGAGTGTTAGACCCATGCAATCTAATCTACAAAAAGTTTCAACTTACACCAGTCGACTGACCATCAGCAAAAAGTCTACAAACAATAAATGCTGACGGGGTTTTAGAGAACTGAGTACCCTCTACCTGCTGGTGAGACGTAAAGGGGTAACGGCCAATAATGAGAACAGAAAGGAGCTGTGTTTAAAAGTAAAAATGGAGGTACCATTCAATCCAGCAGGCGCACCATTGGACCTCTCACCGGAGAAGACAAGAAACGAGAAGACACAGGCCGCAAAAGCTTCAGTGCAGCCTTATTCACAATAGCCAAGACAGTGAAGGAATCAAAATGTCCAACAACAGGTGAATGGATAAAGAAGAAGTGGTCCATGTACACAATGGAATATTAGCCATGGAAAACAATGAACCATTGTTCTTTGAGGCACCACAAATGAGTCTGTAGATAATCACGAAACATGAGGTAAGTCCGAAAGCAAAAGACCTATATTCTATGATATCACTTATAGGCGTTATCTAATAACTGACACAAATGAATATATTTCCACAGAGAAAGACACTCACAGACTTAGAAAACAAACTATGCTCATCTGAAAGGAAAGGTGGGGGGAGTGGATAAATTAAGGTTAGTGTTACTATATGTATACAAACACATATTATATACATATCTCAAAAAGACCGACCATATAGAAGGGAGGTGTGCGGAACGCTCTGTAACATTTTACATGGGAAGGGGATCTGTACTTGAATAGACATATATAATGTATAAATGAACCAGGTTGTGTACACCTCGGACAAACAATATTCTAAGCTTTACCCCAATTAAAATAATTTTTAAAACCAAGAAGAAATAATGAGACATAAACGTATGGTGGTTTCTCCATGCACATTCCAATATAATTTACAACCTAGGAACACGACTTCCAGCAAGGCTCTGCTGTCCTAGTACCCAGGTTCGGGAATGGAGGAATGCTGCCTGCTTGAGGCCAATTCCTACAACAGCAGCTTTTAACCCATTGCTAAAGGTCACTAAATATTCAACAAACTTGCAGTTCGGTAAATGACACCTGCTCTCTAAAAAAATTCTGGGCTGGAAAATCGACCAAAAAATTTAACAGAGGGCGAGCTTCGAAGAAGACAATTTCAAGAGTTATATTGTACTCCCAACTGTTTCCTTTTTTTAGCAGAAAAGAAAACGGTGGAGAAAAATGATGAGTTTTATGAATTTTCAAAGACATGCAAACCCAAAGTACAAAAACCTATCAGCTCACACCAGCCAGAAGGGCCATTAGCATTAATGCTGCAAACAATAAATGCTGAAGCGATTGTGGAGAAATGCGTACCCTCGATTCTAAGGGGGACGTGGTAAGAGCCACTAATGAAAACACAAAGAAGGTGCTTTGATAAGGGTAACACGGTGCTACCAGTCAATCAATCACACCCACTGCTGGGCCTATCACCTGAGAAAATGAGAATCAAAAAGTCACAGGCTTGGGGCTTCCCTGGTGGTGCAGTGGTTGAGAGTCTGCCTGCCAATGCAGGGCACACGGGTTCGAGCCCCGGTCTGGGAAGATCCCACATGCCGCGGAGGAACTGGGCCCGTGAGCCACAACCACTGAGCCTGCGCGCCGAGAGCCTGTGCTCCGCAAAAAGAGAGGCCGCGATAGTGAGAGACCCACGCACCGCGATGAAGAGTGGCCCCCGCTCGCCGCAACTACAGAAAGCCCTCGCACACAAACGAAGATCCAACACAGCCAAAAATAAATAAATAAATAAATAAATAAATATTAAAAAAAAAAAGTCACAGGCTGGCAATCCTGCACTCCAACAATACTGACCATAGCCAACACTTGGAAGCAATGAAAATGTCTATCAACCGAGGAATGCACAAAGTAGATGTGGTCCACGTACACAGTGGAAAATTACTCCAATAAAAAATAAAAATTAAATTTAAAAATCCAACAAAAGTAAAGAGACATCAGCTTGTGTGGGTTTGTCCGGACACACTCCACTCTAATTTATAACCGAGAAACACCACAGGCCGCAAGGGCATTTCCCTAGTTACCAGGGTGGGGAACATAGAAAGGCTGCGACCCTCTGGCAGTTACCTGCAAAAACAGCTTTAAGGCCTGTGCTAATGGTCATTTCATAGGAAGGAGTAATGCAGGACTGTAAATGAAACATGCCCTCAATATGTCTTGAGGGAGGTAATGGCCAAAACATTTCAAAATGTGACACATACTTTAAGAGAACACTTTGAAGAACTAAGGGGTAATCACAGCTTGAAAAATAAAAAGGATATGCCTTAAAGCTCAGTTTCAACGGATTATGAGGCACATGAGAATTCAACCAAAAAGAGGTATCAGCTCACACTTGTCAGAAAAACCATCAGCAAGAAAACTACAAACAATAAATGCTGAAGCTGTTGTGGAGAAATGCATACCCTCAACTTCAAGGGGGACGTAACTTGGAAAGGGCCACAAATGAGAACAGAATGGAGGTGCCTTAAAAAGGTAAACATTGAGCTACCATATGATCCAGCAGGCCCACTCCTCGACCTATAATCTAAGAAGAGAGAATTGGAAAGACACAGGCAGGCAAATCTGCATTGCACAGTATTACAATAGCCAAGATATGGAGGTAACCAAAAAGTCCACCAACAGATGGGTGGACAAAGAAGAACTCCTCCATGTATAGATGGAATATTCGCTAGTGAAAAAAATGAAACAATGCCATTTGCAGCACCATAGATGAGTCTAGACGTAATCACACCACCTGTAGTAAGTGAGAAAGTAAAAGACACATATCCTATCATATTACTTTTAGGAGTTACTTAAAAATTGATACCAATGAAGATATTTCCACAGAGAAAGGCAATCACAGATTCATTAAAAAACTTATGGTTCACCAAATAGAAAGGGATGAGGATTGGATACATTACCATATTGGGGTTAACAGAGATATACAAACCATGTGAAATATATAATCACCAAAGACGTACGGAAGACCAGGAGAAGACTACTCAACATTGTGTCATAACCTATATGGGAAAAGGATGCGAGGAAGAATAGATACACGTATATGTGTGAAACAACCACATTTGCACGCCTAGAACAAACAAACCATTGTAATCAAATTTGCTTGGATAAAAAAATAAAAAGTAAATTATAAATAAGAACAAGAAGTAATGAGACATAAATATAAAGGGTTTTTCCTGGCACATTCCATTCTAATTTACAACCTAGAACACCACTTCCAGTAAGGCTCTGTTTCCCCAGTTACCAAATTTGGTAAAGGAGAAATGATGCCACCTTGTGGCCGATTCCTGCAAGAGCAGCTTTAAACTCACAGCTAATGGTCACTTAACATGCACAAGGACTCAGGGCTGTAAAGGACACCTGCCCTAAAAAATTGTGCTGAAGTAGGGAATGGACAAAAAATTCAAAGCAGGCAAATGTTTCCAGAAGAGAGTATGAATATTAACGTTTTACTCACGCTCTTTTAAAAAAAAGGAAAATGGATAAAAGCTCAACCTCAGGGAGTGTTAGACCCATGCAATCTAATCTACAAAAAGTTTCAACTTACACCAGTCGACTGACCATCAGCAAAAAGTCTACAAACAATAAATGCTGACGGGGTTTTAGAGAACTGAGTACCCTCTACCTGCTGGTGAGACGTAAAGGGGTAACGGCCAATAATGAGAACAGAAAGGAGCTGTGTTTAAAAGTAAAAATGGAGGTACCATTCAATCCAGCAGGCGCACCATTGGACCTCTCACCGGAGAAGACAAGAAACGAGAAGACACAGGCCGCAAAAGCTTCAGTGCAGCCTTATTCACAATAGCCAAGACAGTGAAGGAATCAAAATGTCCAACAACAGGTGAATGGATAAAGAAGAAGTGGTCCATGTACACAATGGAATATTAGCCATGGAAAACAATGAACCATTGTTCTTTGAGGCACCACAAATGAGTCTGTAGATAATCACGAAACATGACGTAAGTCCGAAAGCAAAAGACCTATATTCTATGATATCACTTATAGGCGTTATCTAATAACTGACACAAATGAATATATTTCCACAGAGAAAGACACTCACAGACTTAGAAAACAAACTATGCTCATCTGAAAGGAAAGGTGGGGGGAGTGGATAAATTAAGGTTAGTGTTACTATATGTATACAAACACATATTATATACATATCTCAAAAAGACCGACCATATAGAAGGGAGGTGTGCGGAACGCTCTGTAACATTTTACATGGGAAGGGGATCTGTACTTGAATAGACATATATAATGTATAAATGAACCAGGTTGTGTACACCTCGGACAAACAATATTCTAAGCTTTACCCCAATTAAAATAATTTTTAAAACCAAGAAGAAATAATGAGACATAAACGTATGGTGGTTTCTCCATGCACATTCCAATATAATTTACAACCTAGGAACACGACTTCCAGCAAGGCTCTGCTGTCCTAGTACCCAGGTTCGGGAATGGAGGAATGCTGCCTGCTTGAGGCCAATTCCTACAACAGCAGCTTTTAACCCATTGCTAAAGGTCACTAAATATTCAACAAACTTGCAGTTCGGTAAATGACACCTGCTCTCTAAAAAAATTCTGGGCTGGAAAATCGACCAAAAAATTTAACAGAGGGCGAGCTTCGAAGAAGACAATTTCAAGAGTTATATTGTACTCCCAACTGTTTCCTTTTTTTAGCAGAAAAGAAAACGGTGGAGAAAAATGATGAGTTTTATGAATTTTCAAAGACATGCAAACCCAAAGTACAAAAACCTATCAGCTCACACCAGCCAGAAGGGCCATTAGCATTAATGCTGCAAACAATAAATGCTGAAGCGATTGTGGAGAAATGCGTACCCTCGATTCTAAGGGGGACGTGGTAAGAGCCACTAATGAAAACACAAAGAAGGTGCTTTGATAAGGGTAACACGGTGCTACCAGTCAATCAATCACACCCACTGCTGGGCCTATCACCTGAGAAAATGAGAATCAAAAAGTCACAGGCTTGGGGCTTCCCTGGTGGTGCAGTGGTTGAGAGTCTGCCTGCCAATGCAGGGCACACGGGTTCGAGCCCCGGTCTGGGAAGATCCCACATGCCGCGGAGGAACTGGGCCCGTGAGCCACAACCACTGAGCCTGCGCGCCGAGAGCCTGTGCTCCGCAAAAAGAGAGGCCACGATAGTGAGAGACCCACGCACCGCGATGAAGAGTGGCCCCCGCTCGCCGCAACTACAGAAAGCCCTCGCACACAAACGAAGATCCAACACAGCCAAAAATAAATAAATAAATAAATAAATAAATATTAAAAAAAAAAAGTCACAGGCTGGCAATCCTGCACTCCAACAATACTGACCATAGCCAACACTTGGAAGCAATGAAAATGTCTATCAACCGAGGAATGCACAAAGTAGATGTGGTCCACGTACACAGTGGAAAATTACTCCAATAAAAAATAAAAATTAAATTTAAAAATCCAACAAAAGTAAAGAGACATCAGCTTGTGTGGGTTTGTCCGGACACACTCCACTCTAATTTATAACCGAGAAACACCACAGGCCGCAAGGGCATTTCCCTAGTTACCAGGGTGGGGAACATAGAAAGGCTGCGACCCTCTGGCAGTTACCTGCAAAAACAGCTTTAAGGCCTGTGCTAATGGTCATTTCATAGGAAGGAGTAATGCAGGACTGTAAATGAAACATGCCCTCAATATGTCTTGAGGGAGGTAATGGCCAAAACATTTCAAAATGTGACACATACTTTAAGAGAACACTTTGAAGAACTAAGGGGTAATCACAGCTTGAAAAATAAAAAGGATATGCCTTAAAGCTCAGTTTCAACGGATTATGAGGCACATGAGAATTCAACAAAAAAGAGGTATCAGCTCACACTTGTCAGAAAAACCATCAGCAAGAAAACTACAAACAATAAATGCTGAAGCTGTTGTGGAGAAATGCATACCCTCAACTTCAAGGGGGACGTAACTTGGAAAGGGCCACAAATGAGAACAGAATGGAGGTGCCTTAAAAAGGTAAACATTGAGCTACCATATGATCCAGCAGGCCCACTCCTCGACCTATAATCTAAGAAGAGAGAATTGGAAAGACACAGGCAGGCAAATCTGCATTGCACAGTATTACAATAGCCAAGATATGGAGGTAACCAAAAAGTCCACCAACAGATGGGTGGACAAAGAAGAACTCCTCCATGTATAGATGGAATATTCGCTAGTGAAAAAAATGAAACAATGCCATTTGCAGCACCATAGATGAGTCTAGACGTAATCACACCACCTGTAGTAAGTGAGAAAGTAAAAGACACATATCCTATCATATTACTTTTAGGAGTTACTTAAAAATTGATACCAATGAAGATATTTCCACAGAGAAAGGCAATCACAGATTCATTAAAAAACTTATGGTTCACCAAATAGAAAGGGATGAGGATTGGATACATTACCATATTGGGGTTAACAGAGATATACAAACCATGTGAAATATATAATCACCAAAGACGTACGGAAGACCAGGAGAAGACTACTCAACATTGTGTCATAACCTATATGGGAAAAGGATGCGAGGAAGAATAGATACACGTATATGTGTGAAACAACCACATTTGCACGCCTAGAACAAACAAACCATTGTAATCAAATTTGCTTGGATAAAAAAATAAAAAGTAAATTATAAATAAGAACAAGAAGTAATGAGACATAAATATAAAGGGTTTTTCCTGGCACATTCCATTCTAATTTACAACCTAGAACACCACTTCCAGTAAGGCTCTGTTTCCCCAGTTACCAAATTTGGTAAAGGAGAAATGATGCCACCTTGTGGCCGATTCCTGCAAGAGCAGCTTTAAACTCACAGCTAATGGTCACTTAACATGCACAAGGACTCAGGGCTGTAAAGGACACCTGCCCTAAAAAATTGTGCTGAAGTAGGGAATGGACAAAAAATTCAAAGCAGGCAAATGTTTCCAGAAGAGAGTATGAATATTAACGTTTTACTCACGCTCTTTTAAAAAAAAGGAAAATGGATAAAAGCTCAACCTCAGGGAGTGTTAGACCCATGCAATCTAATCTACAAAAAGTTTCAACTTACACCAGTCGACTGACCATCAGCAAAAAGTCTACAAACAATAAATGCTGACGGGGTTTTAGAGAACTGAGTACCCTCTACCTGCTGGTGAGACGTAAAGGGGTAACGGCCAATAATGAGAACAGAAAGGAGCTGTGTTTAAAAGTAAAAATGGAGGTACCATTCAATCCAGCAGGCGCACCATTGGACCTCTCACCGGAGAAGACAAGAAACGAGAAGACACAGGCCGCAAAAGCTTCAGTGCAGCCTTATTCACAATAGCCAAGACAGTGAAGGAATCAAAATGTCCAACAACAGGTGAATGGATAAAGAAGAAGTGGTCCATGTACACAATGGAATATTAGCCATGGAAAACAATGAACCATTGTTCTTTGAGGCACCACAAATGAGTCTGTAGATAATCACGAAACATGAGGTAAGTCCGAAAGCAAAAGACCTATATTCTATGATATCACTTATAGGCGTTATCTAATAACTGACACAAATGAATATATTTCCACAGAGAAAGACACTCACAGACTTAGAAAACAAACTATGCTCATCTGAAAGGAAAGGTGGGGGGAGTGGATAAATTAAGGTTAGTGTTACTATATGTATACAAACACATATTATATACATATCTCAAAAAGACCGACCATATAGAAGGGAGGTGTGCGGAACGCTCTGTAACATTTTACATGGGAAGGGGATCTGTACTTGAATAGACATATATAATGTATAAATGAACCAGGTTGTGTACACCTCGGACAAACAATATTCTAAGCTTTACCCCAATTAAAATAATTTTTAAAACCAAGAAGAAATAATGAGACATAAACGTATGGTGGTTTCTCCATGCACATTCCAATATAATTTACAACCTAGGAACACGACTTCCAGCAAGGCTCTGCTGTCCTAGTACCCAGGTTCGGGAATGGAGGAATGCTGCCTGCTTGAGGCCAATTCCTACAACAGCAGCTTTTAACCCATTGCTAAAGGTCACTAAATATTCAACAAACTTGCAGTTCGGTAAATGACACCTGCTCTCTAAAAAAATTCTGGGCTGGAAAATCGACCAAAAAATTTAACAGAGGGCGAGCTTCGAAGAAGACAATTTCAAGAGTTATATTGTACTCCCAACTGTTTCCTTTTTTTAGCAGAAAAGAAAACGGTGGAGAAAAATGATGAGTTTTATGAATTTTCAAAGACATGCAAACCCAAAGTACAAAAACCTATCAGCTCACACCAGCCAGAAGGGCCATTAGCATTAATGCTGCAAACAATAAATGCTGAAGCGATTGTGGAGAAATGCGTACCCTCGATTCTAAGGGGGACGTGGTAAGAGCCACTAATGAAAACACAAAGAAGGTGCTTTGATAAGGGTAACACGGTGCTACCAGTCAATCAATCACACCCACTGCTGGGCCTATCACCTGAGAAAATGAGAATCAAAAAGTCACAGGCTTGGGGCTTCCCTGGTGGTGCAGTGGTTGAGAGTCTGCCTGCCAATGCAGGGCACACGGGTTCGAGCCCCGGTCTGGGAAGATCCCACATGCCGCGGAGGAACTGGGCCCGTGAGCCACAACCACTGAGCCTGCGCGCCGAGAGCCTGTGCTCCGCAAAAAGAGAGGCCGCGATAGTGAGAGACCCACGCACCGCGATGAAGAGTGGCCCCCGCTCGCCGCAACTACAGAAAGCCGTCGCACACAAACGAAGATCCAACACAGCCAAAAATAAATAAATAAATAAATAAATAAATATTAAAAAAAAAAAGTCACAGGCTGGCAATCCTGCACTCCAACAATACTGACCATAGCCAACACTTGGAAGCAATGAAAATGTCTATCAACCGAGGAATGCACAAAGTAGATGTGGTCCACGTACACAGTGGAAAATTACTCCAATAAAAAATAAAAATTAAATTTAAAAATCCAACAAAAGTAAAGAGACATCAGCTTGTGTGGGTTTGTCCGGACACACTCCACTCTAATTTATAACCGAGAAACACCACAGGCCGCAAGGGCATTTCCCTAGTTACCAGGGTGGGGAACATAGAAAGGCTGCGACCCTCTGGCAGTTACCTGCAAAAACAGCTTTAAGGCCTGTGCTAATGGTCATTTCATAGGAAGGAGTAATGCAGGACTGTAAATGAAACATGCCCTCAATATGTCTTGAGGGAGGTAATGGCCAAAACATTTCAAAATGTGACACATACTTTAAGAGAACACTTTGAAGAACTAAGGGGTAATCACAGCTTGAAAAATAAAAAGGATATGCCTTAAAGCTCAGTTTCAACGGATTATGAGGCACATGAGAATTCAACCAAAAAGAGGTATCAGCTCACACTTGTCAGAAAAACCATCAGCAAGAAAACTACAAACAATAAATGCTGAAGCTGTTGTGGAGAAATGCATACCCTCAACTTCAAGGGGGACGTAACTTGGAAAGGGCCACAAATGAGAACAGAATGGAGGTGCCTTAAAAAGGTAAACATTGAGCTACCATATGATCCAGCAGGCCCACTCCTCGACCTATAATCTAAGAAGAGAGAATTGGAAAGACACAGGCAGGCAAATCTGCATTGCACAGTATTACAATAGCCAAGATATGGAGGTAACCAAAAAGTCCACCAACAGATGGGTGGACAAAGAAGAGCTCCTCCATGTATAGATGGAATATTCGCTAGTGAAAAAAATGAAACAATGCCATTTGCAGCACCATAGATGAGTCTAGACGTAATCACACCACCTGTAGTAAGTGAGAAAGTAAAAGACACATATCCTATCATATCACTTTTAGGAGTTACATAAAAATTGATACTAATGAAGATATTTCCACAGAGAAAGGCAATCACAGATTCATTAAAAAACTTATGGTTCACCAAATAGAAAGGGATGAGGATTGGATACATTACCATATTGGGGTTAACAGAGATATACAAACCATGTGAAATATATAATCACCAAAGACGTACGGAAGACCAGGAGAAGACTACTCAACATTGTGTCATAACCTATATGGGAAAAGGAGGCGAGGAAGAATAGATACACGTATATGTGTGAAACAACCACATTTGCACGCCTAGAACAAACAAACCATTGTAATCAAATTTGCTTGGATAAAAAAATAAAAAGTAAATTATAAATAAGAACAAGAAGTAATGAGACATAAATATAAAGGGTTTTTCCTGGCACATTCCATTCTAATTTACAACCTAGAACACCACTTCCAGTAAGGCTCTGTTTCCCCAGTTACCAAATTTGGTAAAGGAGAAATGATGCCACCTTGTGGCCGATTCCTGCAAGAGCAGCTTTAAACTCACAGCTAATGGTCACTTAACATGCACAAGGACTCAGGGCTGTAAAGGACACCTGCCCTAAAAAATTGTGCTGAAGTAGGGAATGGACAAAAAATTCAAAGCAGGCAAATGTTTCCAGAAGAGAGTATGAATATTAACGTTTTACTCACGCTCTTTTAAAAAAAAGGAAAATGGATAAAAGCTCAACCTCAGGGAGTGTTAGACCCATGCAATCTAATCTACAAAAAGTTTCAACTTACACCAGTCGACTGACCATCAGCAAAAAGTCTACAAACAATAAATGCTGATGGGGTTTTAGAGAACTGTGTACCCTCTACCTGCTGGTGAGACGTAAAGGGGTAACGGCCAATAATGAGAACAGAAAGGAGCTGTGTTTAAAAGTAAAAATGGAGGTACCATTCAATCCAGCAGGCGCACCATTGGACCTCTCACCGGAGAAGACAAGAAACGAGAAGACACAGGCCGCAAAAGCTTCAGTGCAGCCTTATTCACAATAGCCAAGACAGTGAAGGAATCAAAATGTCCAACAACAGGTGAATGGATAAAGAAGAAGTGGTCCATGTACACAATGGAATATTAGCCATGGAAAACAATGAACCATTGTTCTTTGAGGCACCACAAATGAGTCTGTAGATAATCACGAAACATGAGGTAAGTCCGAAAGCAAAAGACCTATATTCTATGATATCACTTATAGGCGTTATCTAATAACTGACACAAATGAATATATTTCCACAGAGAAAGACACTCACAGACTTAGAAAACAAACTATGCTCATCTGAAAGGAAAGGTGGGGGGAGTGGATAAATTAAGGTTAGTGTTACTATATGTATACAAACACATATTATATACATATCTCAAAAAGACCGACCATATAGAAGGGAGGTGTGCGGAACGCTCTGTAACATTTTACATGGGAAGGGGATCTGTACTTGAATAGACATATATAATGTATAAATGAACCAGGTTGTGTACACCTCGGACAAACAATATTCTAAGCTTTACCCCAATTAAAATAATTTTTAAAACCAAGAAGAAATAATGAGACATAAACGTATGGTGGTTTCTCCATGCACATTCCAATATAATTTACAACCTAGGAACACGACTTCCAGCAAGGCTCTGCTGTCCTAGTACCCAGGTTCGGGAATGGAGGAATGCTGCCTGCTTGAGGCCAATTCCTACAACAGCAGCTTTTAACCCATTGCTAAAGGTCACTAAATATTCAACAAACTTGCAGTTCGGTAAATGACACCTGCTCTCTAAAAAAATTCTGGGCTGGAAAATCGACCAAAAAATTTAACAGAGGGCGAGCTTCCAAGAAGACAATTTCAAGAGTTATATTGTACTCCCGACTGTTTCCTTTTTTTAACAGAAAAGAAAACGGTGGAGAAAAATGATGAGTTTTATGAATTTTCAAAGACATGCAAACCCAAAGTACAAAAACCTATCAGCTCACACCAGCCAGAAGGGCCATTAGCATTAATGCTGCAAACAATAAATGCTGAAGCGATTGTGGAGAAATGCGTACCCTCGATTCTAAGGGGGACGTGGTAAGAGCCACTAATGAAAACACAAAGAAGGTGCTTTGATAAGGGTAACACGGTGCTACCAGTCAATCAATCACACCCACTGCTGGGCCTATCACCTGAGAAAATGAGAATCAAAAAGTCACAGGCTTGGGGCTTCCCTGGTGGTGCAGTGGTTGAGAGTCTGCCTGCCAATGCAGGGCACACGGGTTCGAGCCCCGGTCTGGGAAGATCCCACATGCCGCGGAGGAACTGGGCCCGTGAGCCACAACCACTGAGCCTGCGCGCCGAGAGCCTGTGCTCCGCAAAAAGAGAGGCCGCGATAGTGAGAGACCCACGCACCGCGATGAAGAGTGGCCCCCGCTCGCCGCAACTACAGAAAGCCCTCGCACACAAACGAAGATCCAACACAGCCAAAAATAAATAAATAAATAAATAAATAAATATTAAAAAAAAAAAGTCACAGGCTGGCAATCCTGCACTCCAACAATACTGACCATAGCCAACACTTGGAAGCAATGAAAATGTCTATCAACCGAGGAATGCACAAAGTAGATGTGGTCCACGTACACAGTGGAAAATTACTCCAATAAAAAATAAAAATTAAATTTAAAAATCCAACAAAAGTAAAGAGACATCAGCTTGTGTGGGTTTGTCCGGACACACTCCACTCTAATTTATAACCGAGAAACACCACAGGCCGCAAGGGCATTTCCCTAGTTACCAGGGTGGGGAACATAGAAAGGCTGCGACCCTCTGGCAGTTACCTGCAAAAACAGCTTTAAGGCCTGTGCTAATGGTCATTTCATAGGAAGGAGTAATGCAGGACTGTAAATGAAACATGCCCTCAATATGTCTTGAGGGAGGTAATGGCCAAAACATTTCAAAATGTGACACATACTTTAAGAGAACACTTTGAAGAACTAAGGGGTAATCACAGCTTGAAAAATAAAAAGGATATGCCTTAAAGCTCAGTTTCAACGGATTATGAGGCACATGAGAATTCAACCAAAAAGAGGTATCAGCTCACACTTGTCAGAAAAACCATCAGCAAGAAAACTACAAACAATAAATGCTGAAGCTGTTGTGGAGAAATGCATACCCTCAACTTCAAGGGGGACGTAACTTGGAAAGGGCCACAAATGAGAACAGAATGGAGGTGCCTTAAAAAGGTAAACATTGAGCTACCATATGATCCAGCAGGCCCACTCCTCGACCTATAATCTAAGAAGAGAGAATTGGAAAGACACAGGCAGGCAAATCTGCATTGCACAGTATTACAATAGCCAAGATATGGAGGTAACCAAAAAGTCCACCAACAGATGGGTGGACAAAGAAGAACTCCTCCATGTATAGATGGAATATTCGCTAGTGAAAAAAATGAAACAATGCCATTTGCAGCACCATAGATGAGTCTAGACGTAATCACACCACCTGTAGTAAGTGAGAAAGTAAAAGACACATATCCTATCATATCACTTTTAGGAGTTACATAAAAATTGATACTAATGAAGATATTTCCACAGAGAAAGGCAATCACAGATTCATTAAAAAACTTATGGTTCATCAAATAGAAAGGGATGAGGATTGGATAATTTACCATATTGGGGTTAACAGAGATATACAAACCATGTGAAATATATAATCACCAAAGACGTACGGAAGACCAGGAGAAGACTACTCAACATTGTGTCATAACCTATATGGGAAAAGGATGCGAGGAAGAATAGATACACGTATATGTGTGAAAGAACCACATTTGCACACCTAGAACAAACAAACCATTGTAATCAAATTTGCTTGGATAAAAAATAAAAAGTAAATTATAAATATGAACAACAAGTAATGAGACATAAACATAAAGGGCTTTTTCCTGGCACATTCCATTCTAATTTACAACCTAGAACACCACTTCCATTAAGGCTCTGTTTCCCCAGTTACCAAATTTGGTAAAGGAGAAATGATGCCACCTTGTGGCCGTTTCCTGCAAGAGCAGCTTTAAACTCACAGCTAATGGTCACTTAACAGGCACAAGGACTCAGGGCTGTAAAGGACACCTGCCCTAAAAAATTGTGCTGAAGTAGGGAATGGACAAAAATTTCAAAACAGGCAAATGTTTCCAGAAGAGAGTATGAATATTAACGTTTTACTCACGCTCTTTTAAAACAAAGGAAAATGGATAAAAGCTCAACCTCAGGGAGTGTTAGACCCATGCAATCTAATCTACAAAAAGTTTCAACTTACACCAGTCGACTGACCATCAGCAAAAAGTCTACAAACAATAAATGCTGACGGGGTTTTAGAGAACTGAGTACCCTCTACCTGCTGGTGAGACGTAAAGGGGTAACGGCCAATAATGAGAACAGAAAGGAGCTGTGTTTAAAAGTAAAAATGGAGGTACCATTCAATCCAGCAGGCGCACCATTGGACCTCTCACCGGAGAAGACAAGAAACGAGAAGACACAGGCCGCAAAAGCTTCAGTGCAGCCTTATTCACAATAGCCAAGACAGTGAAGGAATCAAAATGTCCAACAACAGGTGAATGGATAAAGAAGAAGTGGTCCATGTACACAATGGAATATTAGCCATGGAAAACAATGAACCATTGTTCTTTGAGGCACCACAAATGAGTCTGTAGATAATCACGAAACATGAGGTAAGTCCGAAAGCAAAAGACCTATATTCTATGATATCACTTATAGGCGTTATCTAATAACTGACACAAATGAATATATTTCCACAGAGAAAGACACTCACAGACTTAGAAAACAAACTATGCTCATCTGAAAGGAAAGGTGGGGGGAGTGGATAAATTAAGGTTAGTGTTACTATATGTATACAAACACATATTATATACATATCTCAAAAAGACCGACCATATAGAAGGGAGGTGTGCGGAACGCTCTGTAACATTTTACATGGGAAGGGGATCTGTACTTGAATAGACATATATAATGTATAAATGAACCAGGTTGTGTACACCTCGGACAAACAATATTCTAAGCTTTACCCCAATTAAAATAATTTTTAAAACCAAGAAGAAATAATGAGACATAAACGTATGGTGGTTTCTCCATGCACATTCCAATATAATTTACAACCTAGGAACACGACTTCCAGCAAGGCTCTGCTGTCCTAGTACCCAGGTTCGGGAATGGAGGAATGCTGCCTGCTTGAGGCCAATTCCTACAACAGCAGCTTTTAACCCATTGCTAAAGGTCACTAAATATTCAACAAACTTGCAGTTCGGTAAATGACACCTGCTCTCTAAAAAAATTCTGGGCTGGAAAATCGACCAAAAAATTTAACAGAGGGCGAGCTTCGAAGAAGACAATTTCAAGAGTTATATTGTACTCCCGACTGTTTCCTTTTTTTAGCAGAAAAGAAAACGGTGGAGAAAAATGATGAGTTTTATGAATTTTCAAAGACATGCAAACCCAAAGTACAAAAACCTATCAGCTCACACCAGCCAGAAGGGCCATTAGCATTAATGCTGCAAACAATAAATGCTGAAGCGATTGTGGAGAAATGCGTACCCTCGATTCTAAGGGGGACGTGGTAAGAGCCACTAATGAAAACACAAAGAAGGTGCTTTGATAAGGGTAACACGGTGCTACCAGTCAATCAATCACACCCACTGCTGGGCCTATCACCTGAGAAAATGAGAATCAAAAAGTCACAGGCTTGGGGCTTCCCTGGTGGTGCAGTGGTTGAGAGTCTGCCTGCCAATGCAGGGCACACGGGTTCGAGCCCCGGTCTGGGAAGATCCCACATGCCGCGGAGGAACTGGGCCCGTGAGCCACAACCACTGAGCCTGCGCGCCGAGAGCCTGTGCTCCGCAAAAAGAGAGGCCGCGATAGTGAGAGACCCACGCACCGCGATGAAGAGTGGCCCCCGCTCGCCGCAACTACAGAAAGCCCTCGCACACAAACGAAGATCCAACACAGCCAAAAATAAATAAATAAATAAATAAATAAATATTAAAAAAAAAAAGTCACAGGCTGGCAATCCTGCACTCCAACAATACTGACCATAGCCAACACTTGGAAGCAATGAAAATGTCTATCAACCGAGGAATGCACAAAGTAGATGTGGTCCACGTACACAGTGGAAAATTACTCCAATAAAAAATTAAAATTAAATTTAAAAATCCAACAAAAGTAAAGAGACATCAGCTTGTGTGGGTTTGTCCGGACACACTCCACTCTAATTTATAACCGAGAAACACCACAGGCCGCAAGGGCATTTCCCTAGTTACCAGGGTGGGGAACATAGAAAGGCTGCGACCCTCTGGCAGTTACCTGCAAAAACAGCTTTAAGGCCTGTGCTAATGGTCATTTCATAGGAAGGAGTAATGCAGGACTGTAAATGAAACATGCCCTCAATATGTCTTGAGGGAGGTAATGGCCAAAACATTTCAAAATGTGACACATACTTTAAGAGAACACTTTGAAGAACTAAGGGGTAATCACAGCTTGAAAAATAAAAAGGATATGCCTTAAAGCTCAGTTTCAACGGATTATGAGGCACATGAGAATTCAACCAAAAAGAGGTATCAGCTCACACTTGTCAGAAAAACCATCAGCAAGAAAACTACAAACAATAAATGCTGAAGCTGTTGTGGAGAAATGCATACCCTCAACTTCAAGGGGGACGTAACTTGGAAAGGGCCACAAATGAGAACAGAATGGAGGTGCCTTAAAAAGGTAAACATTGAGCTACCATATGATCCAGCAGGCCCACTCCTCGACCTATAATCTAAGAAGAGAGAATTGGAAAGACACAGGCAGGCAAATCTGCATTGCACAGTATTACAATAGCCAAGATATGGAGGTAACCAAAAAGTCCACCAACAGATGGGTGGACAAAGAAGAACTCCTCCATGTATAGATGGAATATTCGCTAGTGAAAAAAATGAAACAATGCCATTTGCAGCACCATAGATGAGTCTAGACGTAATCACACCACCTGTAGTAAGTGAGAAAGTAAAAGACACATATCCTATCATATTACTTTTAGGAGTTACTTAAAAATTGATACCAATGAAGATATTTCCACAGAGAAAGGCAATCACAGATTCATTAAAAAACTTATGGTTCACCAAATAGAAAGGGATGAGGATTGGATACATTACCATATTGGGGTTAACAGAGATATACAAACCATGTGAAATATATAATCACCAAAGACGTACGGAAGACCAGGAGAAGACTACTCAACATTGTGTCATAACCTATATGGGAAAAGGATGCGAGGAAGAATAGATACACGTATATGTGTGAAACAACCACATTTGCACGCCTAGAACAAACAAACCATTGTAATCAAATTTGCTTGGATAAAAAAATAAAAAGTAAATTATAAATAAGAACAAGAAGTAATGAGACATAAATATAAAGGGTTTTTCCTGGCACATTCCATTCTAATTTACAACCTAGAACACCACTTCCAGTAAGGCTCTGTTTCCCCAGTTACCAAATTTGGTAAAGGAGAAATGATGCCACCTTGTGGCCGATTCCTGCAAGAGCAGCTTTAAACTCACAGCTAATGGTCACTTAACATGCACAAGGACTCAGGGCTGTAAAGGACACCTGCCCTAAAAAATTGTGCTGAAGTAGGGAATGGACAAAAAATTCAAAGCAGGCAAATGTTTCCAGAAGAGAGTATGAATATTAACGTTTTACTCACGCTCTTTTAAAAAAAAGGAAAATGGATAAAAGCTCAACCTCAGGGAGTGTTAGACCCATGCAATCTAATCTACAAAAAGTTTCAACTTACACCAGTCGACTGACCATCAGCAAAAAGTCTACAAACAATAAATGCTGACGGGGTTTTAGAGAACTGAGTACCCTCTACCTGCTGGTGAGACGTAAAGGGGTAACGGCCAATAATGAGAACAGAAAGGAGCTGTGTTTAAAAGTAAAAATGGAGGTACCATTCAATCCAGCAGGCGCACCATTGGACCTCTCACCGGAGAAGACAAGAAACGAGAAGACACAGGCCGCAAAAGCTTCAGTGCAGCCTTATTCACAATAGCCAAGACAGTGAAGGAATCAAAATGTCCAACAACAGGTGAATGGATAAAGAAGAAGTGGTCCATGTACACAATGGAATATTAGCCATGGAAAACAATGAACCATTGTTCTTTGAGGCACCACAAATGAGTCTGTAGATAATCACGAAACATGACGTAAGTCCGAAAGCAAAAGACCTATATTCTATGATATCACTTATAGGCGTTATCTAATAACTGACACAAATGAATATATTTCCACAGAGAAAGACACTCACAGACTTAGAAAACAAACTATGCTCATCTGAAAGGAAAGGTGGGGGGAGTGGATAAATTAAGGTTAGTGTTACTATATGTATACAAACACATATTATATACATATCTCAAAAAGACCGACCATATAGAAGGGAGGTGTGCGGAACGCTCTGTAACATTTTACATGGGAAGGGGATCTGTACTTGAATAGACATATATAATGTATAAATGAACCAGGTTGTGTACACCTCGGACAAACAATATTCTAAGCTTTACCCCAATTAAAATAATTTTTAAAACCAAGAAGAAATAATGAGACATAAACGTATGGTGGTTTCTCCATGCACATTCCAATATAATTTACAACCTAGGAACACGACTTCCAGCAAGGCTCTGCTGTCCTAGTACCCAGGTTCGGGAATGGAGGAATGCTGCCTGCTTGAGGCCAATTCCTACAACAGCAGCTTTTAACCCATTGCTAAAGGTCACTAAATATTCAACAAACTTGCAGTTCGGTAAATGACACCTGCTCTCTAAAAAAATTCTGGGCTGGAAAATCGACCAAAAAATTTAACAGAGGGCGAGCTTCGAAGAAGACAATTTCAAGAGTTATATTGTACTCCCAACTGTTTCCTTTTTTTAGCAGAAAAGAAAACGGTGGAGAAAAATGATGAGTTTTATGAATTTTCAAAGACATGCAAACCCAAAGTACAAAAACCTATCAGCTCACACCAGCCAGAAGGGCCATTAGCATTAATGCTGCAAACAATAAATGCTGAAGCGATTGTGGAGAAATGCGTACCCTCGATTCTAAGGGGGACGTGGTAAGAGCCACTAATGAAAACACAAAGAAGGTGCTTTGATAAGGGTAACACGGTGCTACCAGTCAATCAATCACACCCACTGCTGGGCCTATCACCTGAGAAAATGAGAATCAAAAAGTCACAGGCTTGGGGCTTCCCTGGTGGTGCAGTGGTTGAGAGTCTGCCTGCCAATGCAGGGCACACGGGTTCGAGCCCCGGTCTGGGAAGATCCCACATGCCGCGGAGGAACTGGGCCCGTGAGCCACAACCACTGAGCCTGCGCGCCGAGAGCCTGTGCTCCGCAAAAAGAGAGGCCACGATAGTGAGAGACCCACGCACCGCGATGAAGAGTGGCCCCCGCTCGCCGCAACTACAGAAAGCCCTCGCACACAAACGAAGATCCAACACAGCCAAAAATAAATAAATAAATAAATAAATAAATATTAAAAAAAAAAAGTCACAGGCTGGCAATCCTGCACTCCAACAATACTGACCATAGCCAACACTTGGAAGCAATGAAAATGTCTATCAACCGAGGAATGCACAAAGTAGATGTGGTCCACGTACACAGTGGAAAATTACTCCAATAAAAAATAAAAATTAAATTTAAAAATCCAACAAAAGTAAAGAGACATCAGCTTGTGTGGGTTTGTCCGGACACACTCCACTCTAATTTATAACCGAGAAACACCACAGGCCGCAAGGGCATTTCCCTAGTTACCAGGGTGGGGAACATAGAAAGGCTGCGACCCTCTGGCAGTTACCTGCAAAAACAGCTTTAAGGCCTGTGCTAATGGTCATTTCATAGGAAGGAGTAATGCAGGACTGTAAATGAAACATGCCCTCAATATGTCTTGAGGGAGGTAATGGCCAAAACATTTCAAAATGTGACACATACTTTAAGAGAACACTTTGAAGAACTAAGGGGTAATCACAGCTTGAAAAATAAAAAGGATATGCCTTAAAGCTCAGTTTCAACGGATTATGAGGCACATGAGAATTCAACAAAAAAGAGGTATCAGCTCACACTTGTCAGAAAAACCATCAGCAAGAAAACTACAAACAATAAATGCTGAAGCTGTTGTGGAGAAATGCATACCCTCAACTTCAAGGGGGACGTAACTTGGAAAGGGCCACAAATGAGAACAGAATGGAGGTGCCTTAGAAAGGTAAACATTGAGCTACCATATGATCCAGCAGGCCCACTCCTCGACCTATAATCTAAGAAGAGAGAATTGGAAAGACACAGGCAGGCAAATCTGCATTGCACAGTATTACAATAGCCAAGATATGGAGGTAACCAAAAAGTCCACCAACAGATGGGTGGACAAAGAAGAACTCCTCCATGTATAGATGGAATATTCGCTAGTGAAAAAAATGAAACAATGCCATTTGCAGCACCATAGATGAGTCTAGACGTAATCACACCACCTGTAGTAAGTGAGAAAGTAAAAGACACATATCCTATCATATTACTTTTAGGAGTTACTTAAAAATTGATACCAATGAAGATATTTCCACAGAGAAAGGCAATCACAGATTCATTAAAAAACTTATGGTTCACCAAATAGAAAGGGATGAGGATTGGATACATTACCATATTGGGGTTAACAGAGATATACAAACCATGTGAAATATATAATCACCAAAGACGTACGGAAGACCAGGAGAAGACTACTCAACATTGTGTCATAACCTATATGGGAAAAGGATGCGAGGAAGAATAGATACACGTATATGTGTGAAACAACCACATTTGCACGCCTAGAACAAACAAACCATTGTAATCAAATTTGCTTGGATAAAAAAATAAAAAGTAAATTATAAATAAGAACAAGAAGTAATGAGACATAAATATAAAGGGTTTTTCCTGGCACATTCCATTCTAATTTACAACCTAGAACACCACTTCCAGTAAGGCTCTGTTTCCCCAGTTACCAAATTTGGTAAAGGAGAAATGATGCCACCTTGTGGCCGATTCCTGCAAGAGCAGCTTTAAACTCACAGCTAATGGTCACTTAACATGCACAAGGACTCAGGGCTGTAAAGGACACCTGCCCTAAAAAATTGTGCTGAAGTAGGGAATGGACAAAAAATTCAAAGCAGGCAAATGTTTCCAGAAGAGAGTATGAATATTAACGTTTTACTCACGCTCTTTTAAAAAAAAGGAAAATGGATAAAAGCTCAACCTCAGGGAGTGTTAGACCCATGCAATCTAATCTACAAAAAGTTTCAACTTACACCAGTCGACTGACCATCAGCAAAAAGTCTACAAACAATAAATGCTGACGGGGTTTTAGAGAACTGAGTACCCTCTACCTGCTGGTGAGACGTAAAGGGGTAACGGCCAATAATGAGAACAGAAAGGAGCTGTGTTTAAAAGTAAAAATGGAGGTACCATTCAATCCAGCAGGCGCACCATTGGACCTCTCACCGGAGAAGACAAGAAACGAGAAGACACAGGCCGCAAAAGCTTCAGTGCAGCCTTATTCACAATAGCCAAGACAGTGAAGGAATCAAAATGTCCAACAACAGGTGAATGGATAAAGAAGAAGTGGTCCATGTACACAATGGAATATTAGCCATGGAAAACAATGAACCATTGTTCTTTGAGGCACCACAAATGAGTCTGTAGATAATCACGAAACATGAGGTAAGTCCGAAAGCAAAAGACCTATATTCTATGATATCACTTATAGGCGTTATCTAATAACTGACACAAATGAATATATTTCCACAGAGAAAGACACTCACAGACTTAGAAAACAAACTATGCTCATCTGAAAGGAAAGGTGGGGGGAGTGGATAAATTAAGGTTAGTGTTACTATATGTATACAAACACATATTATATACATATCTCAAAAAGACCGACCATATAGAAGGGAGGTGTGCGGAACGCTCTGTAACATTTTACATGGGAAGGGGATCTGTACTTGAATAGACATATATAATGTATAAATGAACCAGGTTGTGTACACCTCGGACAAACAATATTCTAAGCTTTACCCCAATTAAAATAATTTTTAAAACCAAGAAGAAATAATGAGACATAAACGTATGGTGGTTTCTCCATGCACATTCCAATATAATTTACAACCTAGGAACACGACTTCCAGCAAGGCTCTGCTGTCCTAGTACCCAGGTTCGGGAATGGAGGAATGCTGCCTGCTTGAGGCCAATTCCTACAACAGCAGCTTTTAACCCATTGCTAAAGGTCACTAAATATTCAACAAACTTGCAGTTCGGTAAATGACACCTGCTCTCTAAAAAAATTCTGGGCTGGAAAATCGACCAAAAAATTTAACAGAGGGCGAGCTTCGAAGAAGACAATTTCAAGAGTTATATTGTACTCCCAACTGTTTCCTTTTTTTAGCAGAAAAGAAAACGGTGGAGAAAAATGATGAGTTTTATGAATTTTCAAAGACATGCAAACCCAAAGTACAAAAACCTATCAGCTCACACCAGCCAGAAGGGCCATTAGCATTAATGCTGCAAACAATAAATGCTGAAGCGATTGTGGAGAAATGCGTACCCTCGATTCTAAGGGGGACGTGGTAAGAGCCACTAATGAAAACACAAAGAAGGTGCTTTGATAAGGGTAACACGGTGCTACCAGTCAATCAATCACACCCACTGCTGGGCCTATCACCTGAGAAAATGAGAATCAAAAAGTCACAGGCTTGGGGCTTCCCTGGTGGTGCAGTGGTTGAGAGTCTGCCTGCCAATGCAGGGCACACGGGTTCGAGCCCCGGTCTGGGAAGATCCCACATGCCGCGGAGGAACTGGGCCCGTGAGCCACAACCACTGAGCCTGCGCGCCGAGAGCCTGTGCTCCGCAAAAAGAGAGGCCGCGATAGTGAGAGACCCACGCACCGCGATGAAGAGTGGCCCCCGCTCGCCGCAACTACAGAAAGCCGTCGCACACAAACGAAGATCCAACACAGCCAAAAATAAATAAATAAATAAATAAATAAATATTAAAAAAAAAAAGTCACAGGCTGGCAATCCTGCACTCCAACAATACTGACCATAGCCAACACTTGGAAGCAATGAAAATGTCTATCAACCGAGGAATGCACAAAGTAGATGTGGTCCACGTACACAGTGGAAAATTACTCCAATAAAAAATAAAAATTAAATTTAAAAATCCAACAAAAGTAAAGAGACATCAGCTTGTGTGGGTTTGTCCGGACACACTCCACTCTAATTTATAACCGAGAAACACCACAGGCCGCAAGGGCATTTCCCTAGTTACCAGGGTGGGGAACATAGAAAGGCTGCGACCCTCTGGCAGTTACCTGCAAAAACAGCTTTAAGGCCTGTGCTAATGGTCATTTCATAGGAAGGAGTAATGCAGGACTGTAAATGAAACATGCCCTCAATATGTCTTGAGGGAGGTAATGGCCAAAACATTTCAAAATGTGACACATACTTTAAGAGAACACTTTGAAGAACTAAGGGGTAATCACAGCTTGAAAAATAAAAAGGATATGCCTTAAAGCTCAGTTTCAACGGATTATGAGGCACATGAGAATTCAACCAAAAAGAGGTATCAGCTCACACTTGTCAGAAAAACCATCAGCAAGAAAACTACAAACAATAAATGCTGAAGCTGTTGTGGAGAAATGCATACCCTCAACTTCAAGGGGGACGTAACTTGGAAAGGGCCACAAATGAGAACAGAATGGAGGTGCCTTAAAAAGGTAAACATTGAGCTACCATATGATCCAGCAGGCCCACTCCTCGACCTATAATCTAAGAAGAGAGAATTGGAAAGACACAGGCAGGCAAATCTGCATTGCACAGTATTACAATAGCCAAGATATGGAGGTAACCAAAAAGTCCACCAACAGATGGGTGGACAAAGAAGAGCTCCTCCATGTATAGATGGAATATTCGCTAGTGAAAAAAATGAAACAATGCCATTTGCAGCACCATAGATGAGTCTAGACGTAATCACACCACCTGTAGTAAGTGAGAAAGTAAAAGACACATATCCTATCATATCACTTTTAGGAGTTACATAAAAATTGATACTAATGAAGATATTTCCACAGAGAAAGGCAATCACAGATTCATTAAAAAACTTATGGTTCACCAAATAGAAAGGGATGAGGATTGGATACATTACCATATTGGGGTTAACAGAGATATACAAACCATGTGAAATATATAATCACCAAAGACGTACGGAAGACCAGGAGAAGACTACTCAACATTGTGTCATAACCTATATGGGAAAAGGAGGCGAGGAAGAATAGATACACGTATATGTGTGAAACAACCACATTTGCACGCCTAGAACAAACAAACCATTGTAATCAAATTTGCTTGGATAAAAAAATAAAAAGTAAATTATAAATAAGAACAAGAAGTAATGAGACATAAATATAAAGGGTTTTTCCTGGCACATTCCATTCTAATTTACAACCTAGAACACCACTTCCAGTAAGGCTCTGTTTCCCCAGTTACCAAATTTGGTAAAGGAGAAATGATGCCACCTTGTGGCCGATTCCTGCAAGAGCAGCTTTAAACTCACAGCTAATGGTCACTTAACATGCACAAGGACTCAGGGCTGTAAAGGACACCTGCCCTAAAAAATTGTGCTGAAGTAGGGAATGGACAAAAAATTCAAAGCAGGCAAATGTTTCCAGAAGAGAGTATGAATATTAACGTTTTACTCACGCTCTTTTAAAAAAAAGGAAAATGGATAAAAGCTCAACCTCAGGGAGTGTTAGACCCATGCAATCTAATCTACAAAAAGTTTCAACTTACACCAGTCGACTGACCATCAGCAAAAAGTCTACAAACAATAAATGCTGATGGGGTTTTAGAGAACTGTGTACCCTCTACCTGCTGGTGAGACGTAAAGGGGTAACGGCCAATAATGAGAACAGAAAGGAGCTGTGTTTAAAAGTAAAAATGGAGGTACCATTCAATCCAGCAGGCGCACCATTGGACCTCTCACCGGAGAAGACAAGAAACGAGAAGACACAGGCCGCAAAAGCTTCAGTGCAGCCTTATTCACAATAGCCAAGACAGTGAAGGAATCAAAATGTCCAACAACAGGTGAATGGATAAAGAAGAAGTGGTCCATGTACACAATGGAATATTAGCCATGGAAAACAATGAACCATTGTTCTTTGAGGCACCACAAATGAGTCTGTAGATAATCACGAAACATGAGGTAAGTCCGAAAGCAAAAGACCTATATTCTATGATATCACTTATAGGCGTTATCTAATAACTGACACAAATGAATATATTTCCACAGAGAAAGACACTCACAGACTTAGAAAACAAACTATGCTCATCTGAAAGGAAAGGTGGGGGGAGTGGATAAATTAAGGTTAGTGTTACTATATGTATACAAACACATATTATATACATATCTCAAAAAGACCGACCATATAGAAGGGAGGTGTGCGGAACGCTCTGTAACATTTTACATGGGAAGGGGATCTGTACTTGAATAGACATATATAATGTATAAATGAACCAGGTTGTGTACACCTCGGACAAACAATATTCTAAGCTTTACCCCAATTAAAATAATTTTTAAAACCAAGAAGAAATAATGAGACATAAACGTATGGTGGTTTCTCCATGCACATTCCAATATAATTTACAACCTAGGAACACGACTTCCAGCAAGGCTCTGCTGTCCTAGTACCCAGGTTCGGGAATGGAGGAATGCTGCCTGCTTGAGGCCAATTCCTACAACAGCAGCTTTTAACCCATTGCTAAAGGTCACTAAATATTCAACAAACTTGCAGTTCGGTAAATGACACCTGCTCTCTAAAAAAATTCTGGGCTGGAAAATCGACCAAAAAATTTAACAGAGGGCGAGCTTCCAAGAAGACAATTTCAAGAGTTATATTGTACTCCCGACTGTTTCCTTTTTTTAACAGAAAAGAAAACGGTGGAGAAAAATGATGAGTTTTATGAATTTTCAAAGACATGCAAACCCAAAGTACAAAAACCTATCAGCTCACACCAGCCAGAAGGGCCATTAGCATTAATGCTGCAAACAATAAATGCTGAAGCGATTGTGGAGAAATGCGTACCCTCGATTCTAAGGGGGACGTGGTAAGAGCCACTAATGAAAACACAAAGAAGGTGCTTTGATAAGGGTAACACGGTGCTACCAGTCAATCAATCACACCCACTGCTGGGCCTATCACCTGAGAAAATGAGAATCAAAAAGTCACAGGCTTGGGGCTTCCCTGGTGGTGCAGTGGTTGAGAGTCTGCCTGCCAATGCAGGGCACACGGGTTCGAGCCCCGGTCTGGGAAGATCCCACATGCCGCGGAGGAACTGGGCCCGTGAGCCACAACCACTGAGCCTGCGCGCCGAGAGCCTGTGCTCCGCAAAAAGAGAGGCCGCGATAGTGAGAGACCCACGCACCGCGATGAAGAGTGGCCCCCGCTCGCCGCAACTACAGAAAGCCCTCGCACACAAACGAAGATCCAACACAGCCAAAAATAAATAAATAAATAAATAAATAAATATTAAAAAAAAAAAGTCACAGGCTGGCAATCCTGCACTCCAACAATACTGACCATAGCCAACACTTGGAAGCAATGAAAATGTCTATCAACCGAGGAATGCACAAAGTAGATGTGGTCCACGTACACAGTGGAAAATTACTCCAATAAAAAATAAAAATTAAATTTAAAAATCCAACAAAAGTAAAGAGACATCAGCTTGTGTGGGTTTGTCCGGACACACTCCACTCTAATTTATAACCGAGAAACACCACAGGCCGCAAGGGCATTTCCCTAGTTACCAGGGTGGGGAACATAGAAAGGCTGCGACCCTCTGGCAGTTACCTGCAAAAACAGCTTTAAGGCCTGTGCTAATGGTCATTTCATAGGAAGGAGTAATGCAGGACTGTAAATGAAACATGCCCTCAATATGTCTTGAGGGAGGTAATGGCCAAAACATTTCAAAATGTGACACATACTTTAAGAGAACACTTTGAAGAACTAAGGGGTAATCACAGCTTGAAAAATAAAAAGGATATGCCTTAAAGCTCAGTTTCAACGGATTATGAGGCACATGAGAATTCAACCAAAAAGAGGTATCAGCTCACACTTGTCAGAAAAACCATCAGCAAGAAAACTACAAACAATAAATGCTGAAGCTGTTGTGGAGAAATGCATACCCTCAACTTCAAGGGGGACGTAACTTGGAAAGGGCCACAAATGAGAACAGAATGGAGGTGCCTTAAAAAGGTAAACATTGAGCTACCATATGATCCAGCAGGCCCACTCCTCGACCTATAATCTAAGAAGAGAGAATTGGAAAGACACAGGCAGGCAAATCTGCATTGCACAGTATTACAATAGCCAAGATATGGAGGTAACCAAAAAGTCCACCAACAGATGGGTGGACAAAGAAGAACTCCTCCATGTATAGATGGAATATTCGCTAGTGAAAAAAATGAAACAATGCCATTTGCAGCACCATAGATGAGTCTAGACGTAATCACACCACCTGTAGTAAGTGAGAAAGTAAAAGACACATATCCTATCATATCACTTTTAGGAGTTACATAAAAATTGATACTAATGAAGATATTTCCACAGAGAAAGGCAATCACAGATTCATTAAAAAACTTATGGTTCATCAAATAGAAAGGGATGAGGATTGGATAATTTACCATATTGGGGTTAACAGAGATATACAAACCATGTGAAATATATAATCACCAAAGACGTACGGAAGACCAGGAGAAGACTACTCAACATTGTGTCATAACCTATATGGGAAAAGGATGCGAGGAAGAATAGATACACGTATATGTGTGAAAGAACCACATTTGCACACCTAGAACAAACAAACCATTGTAATCAAATTTGCTTGGATAAAAAATAAAAAGTAAATTATAAATATGAACAACAAGTAATGAGACATAAACATAAAGGGCTTTTTCCTGGCACATTCCATTCTAATTTACAACCTAGAACACCACTTCCATTAAGGCTCTGTTTCCCCAGTTACCAAATTTGGTAAAGGAGAAATGATGCCACCTTGTGGCCGTTTCCTGCAAGAGCAGCTTTAAACTCACAGCTAATGGTCACTTAACAGGCACAAGGACTCAGGGCTGTAAAGGACACCTGCCCTAAAAAATTGTGCTGAAGTAGGGAATGGACAAAAATTTCAAAACAGGCAAATGTTTCCAGAAGAGAGTATGAATATTAACGTTTTACTCACGCTCTTTTAAAACAAAGGAAAATGGATAAAAGCTCAACCTCAGGGAGTGTTAGACCCATGCAATCTAATCTACAAAAAGTTTCAACTTACACCAGTCGACTGACCATCAGCAAAAAGTCTACAAACAATAAATGCTGACGGGGTTTTAGAGAACTGAGTACCCTCTACCTGCTGGTGAGACGTAAAGGGGTAACGGCCAATAATGAGAACAGAAAGGAGCTGTGTTTAAAAGTAAAAATGGAGGTACCATTCAATCCAGCAGGCGCACCATTGGACCTCTCACCGGAGAAGACAAGAAACGAGAAGACACAGGCCGCAAAAGCTTCAGTGCAGCCTTATTCACAATAGCCAAGACAGTGAAGGAATCAAAATGTCCAACAACAGGTGAATGGATAAAGAAGAAGTGGTCCATGTACACAATGGAATATTAGCCATGGAAAACAATGAACCATTGTTCTTTGAGGCACCACAAATGAGTCTGTAGATAATCACGAAACATGACGTAAGTCCGAAAGCAAAAGACCTATATTCTATGATATCACTTATAGGCGTTATCTAATAACTGACACAAATGAATGTATTTCCACAGAGAAAGACACTCACAGACTTAGAAAACAAACTATGCTCATCTGAAAGGAAAGGTGGGGGGAGTGGATAAATTAAGGTTAGTGTTACTATATGTATACAAACACATATTATATACATATCTCAAAAAGACCGACCATATAGAAGGGAGGTGTGCGGAACGCTCTGTAACATTTTACATGGGAAGGGGATCTGTACTTGAATAGACATATATAATGTATAAATGAACCAGGTTGTGTACACCTCGGACAAACAATATTCTAAGCTTTACCCCAATTAAAATAATTTTTAAAACCAAGAAGAAATAATGAGACATAAACGTATGGTGGTTTCTCCATGCACATTCCAATATAATTTACAACCTAGGAACACGACTTCCAGCAAGGCTCTGCTGTCCTAGTACCCAGGTTCGGGAATGGAGGAATGCTGCCTGCTTGAGGCCAATTCCTACAACAGCAGCTTTTAACCCATTGCTAAAGGTCACTAAATATTCAACAAACTTGCAGTTCGGTAAATGACACCTGCTCTCTAAAAAAATTCTGGGCTGGAAAATCGACCAAAAAATTTAACAGAGGGCGAGCTTCCAAGAAGACAATTTCAAGAGTTATATTGTACTCCCGACTGTTTCCTTTTTTTAACAGAAAAGAAAACGGTGGAGAAAAATGATGAGTTTTATGAATTTTCAAAGACATGCAAACCCAAAGTACAAAAACCTATCAGCTCACACCAGCCAGAAGGGCCATTAGCATTAATGCTGCAAACAATAAATGCTGAAGCGATTGTGGAGAAATGCGTACCCTCGATTCTAAGGGGGACGTGGTAAGAGCCACTAATGAAAACACAAAGAAGGTGCTTTGATAAGGGTAACACGGTGCTACCAGTCAATCAATCACACCCACTGCTGGGCCTATCACCTGAGAAAATGAGAATCAAAAAGTCACAGGCTTGGGGCTTCCCTGGTGGTGCAGTGGTTGAGAGTCTGCCTGCCAATGCAGGGCACACGGGTTCGAGCCCCGGTCTGGGAAGATCCCACATGCCGCGGAGGAACTGGGCCCGTGAGCCACAACCACTGAGCCTGCGCGCCGAGAGCCTGTGCTCCGCAAAAAGAGAGGCCGCGATAGTGAGAGACCCACGCACCGCGATGAAGAGTGGCCCCCGCTCGCCGCAACTACAGAAAGCCCTCGCACACAAACGAAGATCCAACACAGCCAAAAATAAATAAATAAATAAATAAATAAATATTAAAAAAAAAAAGTCACAGGCTGGCAATCCTGCACTCCAACAATACTGACCATAGCCAACACTTGGAAGCAATGAAAATGTCTATCAACCGAGGAATGCACAAAGTAGATGTGGTCCACGTACACAGTGGAAAATTACTCCAATAAAAAATAAAAATTAAATTTAAAAATCCAACAAAAGTAAAGAGACATCAGCTTGTGTGGGTTTGTCCGGACACACTCCACTCTAATTTATAACCGAGAAACACCACAGGCCGCAAGGGCATTTCCCTAGTTACCAGGGTGGGGAACATAGAAAGGCTGCGACCCTCTGGCAGTTACCTGCAAAAACAGCTTTAAGGCCTGTGCTAATGGTCATTTCATAGGAAGGAGTAATGCAGGACTGTAAATGAAACATGCCCTCAATATGTCTTGAGGGAGGTAATGGCCAAAACATTTCAAAATGTGACACATACTTTAAGAGAACACTTTGAAGAACTAAGGGGTAATCACAGCTTGAAAAATAAAAAGGATATGCCTTAAAGCTCAGTTTCAACGGATTATGAGGCACATGAGAATTCAACCAAAAAGAGGTATCAGCTCACACTTGTCAGAAAAACCATCAGCAAGAAAACTACAAACAATAAATGCTGAAGCTGTTGTGGAGAAATGCATACCCTCAACTTCAAGGGGGACGTAACTTGGAAAGGGCCACAAATGAGAACAGAATGGAGGTGCCTTAAAAAGGTAAACATTGAGCTACCATATGATCCAGCAGGCCCACTCCTCGACCTATAATCTAAGAAGAGAGAATTGGAAAGACACAGGCAGGCAAATCTGCATTGCACAGTATTACAATAGCCAAGATATGGAGGTAACCAAAAAGTCCACCAACAGATGGGTGGACAAAGAAGAGCTCCTCCATGTATAGATGGAATATTCGCTAGTGAAAAAAATGAAACAATGCCATTTGCAGCACCATAGATGAGTCTAGACGTAATCACACCACCTGTAGTAAGTGAGAAAGTAAAAGACACATATCCTATCATATCACTTTTAGGAGTTACATAAAAATTGATACTAATGAAGATATTTCCACAGAGAAAGGCAATCACAGATTCATTAAAAAACTTATGGTTCATCAAATAGAAAGGGATGAGGATTGGATAATTTACCATATTGGGGTTAACAGAGATATACAAACCATGTGAAATATATAATCACCAAAGACGTACGGAAGACCAGGAGAAGACTACTCAACATTGTGTCATAACCTATATGGGAAAAGGATGCGAGGAAGAATAGATACACGTATATGTGTGAAAGAACCACATTTGCACACCTAGAACAAACAAACCATTGTAATCAAATTTGCTTGGATAAAAAATAAAAAGTAAATTATAAATATGAACAACAAGTAATGAGACATAAACATAAAGGGCTTTTTCCTGGCACATTCCATTCTAATTTACAACCTAGAACACCACTTCCATTAAGGCTCTGTTTCCCCAGTTACCAAATTTGGTAAAGGAGAAATGATGCCACCTTGTGGCCGTTTCCTGCAAGAGCAGCTTTAAACTCACAGCTAATGGTCACTTAACATGCACAAGGACTCAGGGCTGTAAAGGACACCTGCCCTAAAAAATTGTGCTGAAGTAGGGAATGGACAAACATTTCAAAACAGGCAAATGTTTCCAGAAGAGAGTATGAATATTAACGTTTTACTCACGCTCTTTTAAAACAAAGGAAAATGGATAAAAGCTCAACCTCAGGGAGTGTTAGGCCCATGCAATCTAATCTACAAAATGTTTCAACTTACACCAGTCGACTGACCATCAGCAAAAAGTCTACAAACAATAAATGCTGACGGGGTTTTAGAGAACTGTGTACCCTCTACCTGCTGGTGAGACGTAAAGGGGTAACGGCCAATAATGAGAACAGAAAGGAGCTGTGTTTAAAAGTAAAAATGGAGGTACCATTCAATCCAGCAGGCGCACCATTGGACCTCTCACCGGAGAAGACAAGAATCGAGAAGACACAAGCCGCAAAAGCTTCAGTGCAGCCTTATTCACAATAGCCAAGACAGTGAAGGAATCAAAATGTCCAACAACAGGTGAATGGATAAAGAAGAAGTGGTCCATGTACACAATGGAATATTAGCCTTGGAAAACAATGAACCATTGTTCTTTGAGGCACCACAAATGAGTCTGGAGATAATCACGAAACATGAGGTAAGTCCGAAAGCAAAAGACCTATATTCTATGATATCACTTATAGGCGTTATCTAATAACTGACACAAATGAATGTATTTCCACAGAGAAAGACACTCACAGACGTAGAAAACAAACTATGCTCATCTAAAAGGAAAGGTGGGGGGAGTGGATAAATTAAGGTTAGTGTTACTATATGTATACAAACACATATTATATACATATCTCAAAAAGACCGACCATATAGAAGGGAGGTGTGCGGAACGCTCTGTAACATTTTACATGGGAAGGGGATCTGTACTTGAATAGACATATATAATGTATAAATGAACCAGGTTGTGTACACCTCGGACAAACAATATTCTAAGCTTTACCCCAATTAAAATAATTTTTAAAACCAAGAAGAAATAATGAGACATAAACGTATGGTGGTTTCTCCATGCACATTCCAATATAATTTACAACCTAGGAACACGACTTCCAGCAAGGCTCTGCTGTCCTAGTACCCAGGTTCGGGAATGGAGGAATGCTGCCTGCTTGAGGCCAATTCCCACAACAGCAACTTTTAACCCATTGCTAAAGGTCACTAAATATTCAACAAACTTGCAGTTCGGTAAATGACACCTGCTCTCTAAAAAATTTCTGGGCTGGAAAATCGACCAAAAAATTTAACAGAGGGCGAGCTTCCAAGACGACAATTTCAAGAGTTATATAGTACTCCCGACTGTTTCCTTTTTTTAACAGAAAAGAAAACGGTGGAGAAAAATGATGAGTTTTATGAATTTTCAAAGACATGCAAACCCAAAGTACAAAAACCTATCAGCTCACACCAGCCAGAAGGGCCATTAGCATTAATGCTGCAAACAATAAATGCTGAAGCGATTGTGGAGAAATGCGTACCCTCGATTCTAAGGGGGACGTGGTAAGAGCCACTAATGAAAACACAAAGAAGGTGCTTTGATAAGGGTAACACGGTGCTACCAGTCAATCAATCACACCCACTGCTGGGCCTATCACCTGAGAAAATGAGAATCAAAAAGTCACAGGCTTGGGGCTTCCCTGGTGGTGCAGTGGTTGAGAGTCTGCCTGCCAATGCAGGGCACACGGGTTCGAGCCCCGGTCTGGGAAGATCCCACATGCCGCGGAGGAACTGGGCCCGTGAGCCACAACCACTGAGCCTGCGCGCCGAGAGCCTGTGCTCCGCAAAAAGAGAGGCCGCGATAGTGAGAGACCCACGCACCGCGATGAAGAGTGGCCCCCGCTCGCCGCAACTACAGAAAGCCCTCGCACACAAACGAAGATCCAACACAGCCAAAAATAAATAAATAAATAAATAAATAAATATTAAAAAAAAAAAGTCACAGGCTGGCAATCCTGCACTCCAACAATACTGACCATAGCCAACACTTGGAAGCAATGAAAATGTCTATCAACCGAGGAATGCACAAAGTAGATGTGGTCCACGTACACAGTGGAAAATTACTCCAATAAAAAATAAAAATTAAATTTAAAAATCCAACAAAAGTAAAGAGACATCAGCTTGTGTGGGTTTGTCCGGACACACTCCACTCTAATTTATAACCGAGAAACACCACAGGCCGCAAGGGCATTTCCCTAGTTACCAGGGTGGGGAACATAGAAAGGCTGCGACCCTCTGGCAGTTACCTGCAAAAACAGCTTTAAGGCCTGTGCTAATGGTCATTTCATAGGAAGGAGTAATGCAGGACTGTAAATGAAACATGCCCTCAATATGTCTTGAGGGAGGTAATGGCCAAAACATTTCAAAATGTGACACATACTTTAAGAGAACACTTTGAAGAACTAAGGGGTAATCACAGCTTGAAAAATAAAAAGGATATGCCTTAAAGCTCAGTTTCAACGGATTATGAGGCACATGAGAATTCAACCAAAAAGAGGTATCAGCTCACACTTGTCAGAAAAACCATCAGCAAGAAAACTACAAACAATAAATGCTGAAGCTGTTGTGGAGAAATGCATACCCTCAACTTCAAGGGGGACGTAACTTGGAAAGGGCCACAAATGAGAACAGAATGGAGGTGCCTTAAAAAGGTAAACATTGAGCTACCATATGATCCAGCAGGCCCACTCCTCGACCTATAATCTAAGAAGAGAGAATTGGAAAGACACAGGCAGGCAAATCTGCATTGCACAGTATTACAATAGCCAAGATATGGAGGTAACCAAAAAGTCCACCAACAGATGGGTGGACAAAGAAGAACTCCTCCATGTATAGATGGAATATTCGCTAGTGAAAAAAATGAAACAATGCCATTTGCAGCACCATAGATGAGTCTAGACGTAATCACACCACCTGTAGTAAGTGAGAAAGTAAAAGACACATATCCTATCATATTACTTTTAGGAGTTACTTAAAAATTGATACCAATGAAGATATTTCCACAGAGAAAGGCAATCACAGATTCATTAAAAAACTTATGGTTCACCAAATAGAAAGGGATGAGGATTGGATACATTACCATATTGGGGTTAACAGAGATATACAAACCATGTGAAATATATAATCACCAAAGACGTACGGAAGACCAGGAGAAGACTACTCAACATTGTGTCATAACCTATATGGGAAAAGGATGCGAGGAAGAATAGATACACGTATATGTGTGAAACAACCACATTTGCACGCCTAGAACAAACAAACCATTGTAATCAAATTTGCTTGGATAAAAAAATAAAAAGTAAATTATAAATAAGAACAAGAAGTAATGAGACATAAACATAAAGGGTTTTTCCTGGCACATTCCATTCTAATTTACAACCTAGAACACCACTTCCAGTAAGGCTCTGTTTCCCCAGTTACCAAATTTGGTAAAGGAGAAATGATGCCACCTTGTGGCCGATTCCTGCAAGAGCAGCTTTAAACTCACAGCTAATGGTCACTTAACATGCACAAGGACTCAGGGCTGTAAAGGACACCTGCCCTAAAAAATTGTGCTGAAGTAGGGAATGGACAAAAATTTCAAAACAGGCAAATGTTTCCAGAAGAGAGTATGAATATTAACGTTTTACTCACGCTCTTTTAAAACAAAGGAAAATGGATAAAAGCTCAACCTCAGCTAGTGTTAGACCCATGCAATCTAATCTACAAAAAGTTTCAACTTACACCAGTCGACTGACCATCAGCAAAAAGTCTACAAACAATAAATGCTGACGGGGTTTTAGAGAACTGAGTACCCTCTACCTGCTGGTGAGACGTAAAGGGGTAACGGCCAATAATGAGAACAGAAAGGAGCTGTGTTTAAAAGTAAAAATGGAGGTACCATTCAATCCAGCAGGCGCACCATTGGACCTCTCACCGGAGAAGACAAGAAACGAGAAGACACAGGCCGCAAAAGCTTCAGTGCAGCCTTATTCACAATAGCCAAGACAGTGAAGGAATCAAAATGTCCAACAACAGGTGAATGGATAAAGAAGAAGTGGTCCATGTACACAATGGAATATTAGCCATGGAAAACAATGAACCATTGTTCTTTGAGGCACCACAAATGAGTCTGTAGATAATCACGAAACATGAGGTAAGTCCGAAAGCAAAAGACCTATATTCTATGATATCACTTATAGGCGTTATCTAATAACTGACACAAATGAATATATTTCCACAGAGAAAGACACTCACAGACTTAGAAAACAAACTATGCTCATCTGAAAGGAAAGGTGGGGGGAGTGGATAAATTAAGGTTAGTGTTACTATATGTATACAAACACATATTATATACATATCTCAAAAAGACCGACCATATAGAAGGGAGGTGTGCGGAACGCTCTGTAACATTTTACATGGGAAGGGGATCTGTACTTGAATAGACATATATAATGTATAAATGAACCAGGTTGTGTACACCTCGGACAAACAATATTCTAAGCTTTACCCCAATTAAAATAATTTTTAAAACCAAGAAGAAATAATGAGACATAAACGTATGGTGGTTTCTCCATGCACATTCCAATATAATTTACAACCTAGGAACACGACTTCCAGCAAGGCTCTGCTGTCCTAGTACCCAGGTTCGGGAATGGAGGAATGCTGCCTGCTTGAGGCCAATTCCTACAACAGCAGCTTTTAACCCATTGCTAAAGGTCACTAAATATTCAACAAACTTGCAGTTCGGTAAATGACACCTGCTCTCTAAAAAAATTCTGGGCTGGAAAATCGACCAAAAAATTTAACAGAGGGCGAGCTTCGAAGAAGACAATTTCAAGAGTTATATTGTACTCCCAACTGTTTCCTTTTTTTAGCAGAAAAGAAAACGGTGGAGAAAAATGATGAGTTTTATGAATTTTCAAAGACATGCAAACCCAAAGTACAAAAACCTATCAGCTCACACCAGCCAGAAGGGCCATTAGCATTAATGCTGCAAACAATAAATGCTGAAGCGATTGTGGAGAAATGCGTACCCTCGATTCTAAGGGGGACGTGGTAAGAGCCACTAATGAAAACACAAAGAAGGTGCTTTGATAAGGGTAACACGGTGCTACCAGTCAATCAATCACACCCACTGCTGGGCCTATCACCTGAGAAAATGAGAATCAAAAAGTCACAGGCTTGGGGCTTCCCTGGTGGTGCAGTGGTTGAGAGTCTGCCTGCCAATGCAGGGCACACGGGTTCGAGCCCCGGTCTGGGAAGATCCCACATGCCGCGGAGGAACTGGGCCCGTGAGCCACAACCACTGAGCCTGCGCGCCGAGAGCCTGTGCTCCGCAAAAAGAGAGGCCGCGATAGTGAGAGACCCACGCACCGCGATGAAGAGTGGCCCCCGCTCGCCGCAACTACAGAAAGCCCTCGCACACAAACGAAGATCCAACACAGCCAAAAATAAATAAATAAATAAATAAATAAATATTAAAAAAAAAAAGTCACAGGCTGGCAATCCTGCACTCCAACAATACTGACCATAGCCAACACTTGGAAGCAATGAAAATGTCTATCAACCGAGGAATGCACAAAGTAGATGTGGTCCACGTACACAGTGGAAAATTACTCCAATAAAAAATAAAAATTAAATTTAAAAATCCAACAAAAGTAAAGAGACATCAGCTTGTGTGGGTTTGTCCGGACACACTCCACTCTAATTTATAACCGAGAAACACCACAGGCCGCAAGGGCATTTCCCTAGTTACCAGGGTGGGGAACATAGAAAGGCTGCGACCCTCTGGCAGTTACCTGCAAAAACAGCTTTAAGGCCTGTGCTAATGGTCATTTCATAGGAAGGAGTAATGCAGGACTGTAAATGAAACATGCCCTCAATATGTCTTGAGGGAGGTAATGGCCAAAACATTTCAAAATGTGACACATACTTTAAGAGAACACTTTGAAGAACTAAGGGGTAATCACAGCTTGAAAAATAAAAAGGATATGCCTTAAAGCTCAGTTTCAACGGATTATGAGGCACATGAGAATTCAACCAAAAAGAGGTATCAGCTCACACTTGTCAGAAAAACCATCAGCAAGAAAACTACAAACAATAAATGCTGAAGCTGTTGTGGAGAAATGCATACCCTCAACTTCAAGGGGGACGTAACTTGGAAAGGGCCACAAATGAGAACAGAATGGAGGTGCCTTAAAAAGGTAAACATTGAGCTACCATATGATCCAGCAGGCCCACTCCTCGACCTATAATCTAAGAAGAGAGAATTGGAAAGACACAGGCAGGCAAATCTGCATTGCACAGTATTACAATAGCCAAGATATGGAGGTAACCAAAAAGTCCACCAACAGATGGGTGGACAAAGAAGAACTCCTCCATGTATAGATGGAATATTCGCTAGTGAAAAAAATGAAACAATGCCATTTGCAGCACCATAGATGAGTCTAGACGTAATCACACCACCTGTAGTAAGTGAGAAAGTAAAAGACACATATCCTATCATATTACTTTTAGGAGTTACTTAAAAATTGATACCAATGAAGATATTTCCACAGAGAAAGGCAATCACAGATTCATTAAAAAACTTATGGTTCACCAAATAGAAAGGGATGAGGATTGGATACATTACCATATTGGGGTTAACAGAGATATACAAACCATGTGAAATATATAATCACCAAAGACGTACGGAAGACCAGGAGAAGACTACTCAACATTGTGTCATAACCTATATGGGAAAAGGATGCCAGGAAGAATAGATACACGTATATGTGTGAAACAACCACATTTGCACGCCTAGAACAAACAAACCATTGTAATCAAATTTGCTTGGATAAAAAAATAAAAAGTAAATTATAAATAAGAACAAGAAGTAATGAGACATAAATATAAAGGGTTTTTCCTGGCACATTCCATTCTAATTTACAACCTAGAACACCACTTCCAGTAAGGCTCTGTTTCCCCAGTTACCAAATTTGGTAAAGGAGAAATGATGCCACCTTGTGGCCGATTCCTGCAAGAGCAGCTTTAAACTCACAGCTAATGGTCACTTAACATGCACAAGGACTCAGGGCTGTAAAGGACACCTGCCCTAAAAAATTGTGCTGAAGTAGGGAATGGACAAAAAATTCAAAGCAGGCAAATGTTTCCAGAAGAGAGTATGAATATTAACGTTTTACTCACGCTCTTTTAAAAAAAAGGAAAATGGATAAAAGCTCAACCTCAGGGAGTGTTAGACCCATGCAATCTAATCTACAAAAAGTTTCAACTTACACCAGTCGACTGACCATCAGCAAAAAGTCTACAAACAATAAATGCTGACGGGGTTTTAGAGAACTGAGTACCCTCTACCTGCTGGTGAGACGTAAAGGGGTAACGGCCAATAATGAGAACAGAAAGGAGCTGTGTTTAAAAGTAAAAATGGAGGTACCATTCAATCCAGCAGGCGCACCATTGGACCTCTCACCGGAGAAGACAAGAAACGAGAAGACACAGGCCGCAAAAGCTTCAGTGCAGCCTTATTCACAATAGCCAAGACAGTGAAGGAATCAAAATGTCCAACAACAGGTGAATGGATAAAGAAGAAGTGGTCCATGTACACAATGGAATATTAGCCATGGAAAACAATGAACCATTGTTCTTTGAGGCACCACAAATGAGTCTGTAGATAATCACGAAACATGAGGTAAGTCCGAAAGCAAAAGACCTATATTCTATGATATCACTTATAGGCGTTATCTAATAACTGACACAAATGAATATATTTCCACAGAGAAAGACACTCACAGACTTAGAAAACAAACTATGCTCATCTGAAAGGAAAGGTGGGGGGAGTGGATAAATTAAGGTTAGTGTTACTATATGTATACAAACACATATTATATACATATCTCAAAAAGACCGACCATATAGAAGGGAGGTGTGCGGAACGCTCTGTAACATTTTACATGGGAAGGGGATCTGTACTTGAATAGACATATATAATGTATAAATGAACCAGGTTGTGTACACCTCGGACAAACAATATTCTAAGCTTTACCCCAATTAAAATAATTTTTAAAACCAAGAAGAAATAATGAGACATAAACGTATGGTGGTTTCTCCATGCACATTCCAATATAATTTACAACCTAGGAACACGACTTCCAGCAAGGCTCTGCTGTCCTAGTACCCAGGTTCGGGAATGGAGGAATGCTGCCTGCTTGAGGCCAATTCCCACAACAGCAGCTTTTAACCCATTGCTAAAGGTCACTAAATATTCAACAAACTTGCAGTTCGGTAAATGACACCTGCTCTCTAAAAAAATTCTGGGCTGGAAAATCGACCAAAAAATTTAACAGAGGGCGAGCTTCGAAGAAGACAATTTCAAGAGTTATATTGTACTCCCAACTGTTTCCTTTTTTTAGCAGAAAAGAAAACGGTGGAGAAAAATGATGAGTTTTATGAATTTTCAAAGACATGCAAACCCAAAGTACAAAAACCTATCAGCTCACACCAGCCAGAAGGGCCATTAGCATTAATGCTGCAAACAATAAATGCTGAAGCGATTGTGGAGAAATGCGTACCCTCGATTCTAAGGGGGACGTGGTAAGAGCCACTAATGAAAACACAAAGAAGGTGCTTTGATAAGGGTAACACGGTGCTACCAGTCAATCAATCACACCCATTGCTGGGCCTATCACCTGAGAAAATGAGAATCAAAAAGTCACAGGCTTGGGGCTTCCCTGGTGGTGCAGTGGTTGAGAGTCTGCCTGCCAATGCAGGGCACACGGGTTCGAGCCCCGGTCTGGGAAGATCCCACATGCCGCGGAGGAACTGGGCCCGTGAGCCACAACCACTGAGCCTGCGCGCCGAGAGCCTGTGCTCCACAAAAAGAGAGGCCGCGATAGTGAGAGACCCACGCACCACGATGAAGAGTGGCCCCCGCTCGCCGCAACTACAGAAAGCCGTCGCACACAAACGAAGATCCAACACAGCCAAAAATAAATAAATAAATAAATAAATAAATATTAAAAAAAAAAAGTCACAGGCTGGCAATCCTGCACTCCAACAATACTGACCATAGCCAACACTTGGAAGCAATGAAAATGTCTATCAACCGAGGAATGCACAAAGTAGATGTGGTCCACGTACACAGTGGAAAATTACTCCAATAAAAAATAAAAATTAAATTTAAAAATCCAACAAAAGTAAAGAGACATCAGCTTGTGTGGGTTTGTCCGGACACACTCCACTCTAATTTATAACCGAGAAACACCACAGGCCGCAAGGGCATTTCCCTAGT
This sequence comes from Balaenoptera physalus, assembly GCF_965194825.1. NCBI lineage: Eukaryota > Metazoa > Chordata > Mammalia > Artiodactyla > Balaenopteridae > Balaenoptera > Balaenoptera physalus. The sequence continues at coordinate 376,330 of NW_028126060.1, read as the reverse complement.
TACCAGGGTGGGGAACATAGAAAGGCTGCGACCCTCTGGCAGTTACCTGCAAAAACAGCTTTAAGGCCTGTGCTAATGGTCATTTCATAGGAAGGAGTAATGCAGGACTGTAAATGAAACATGCCCTCAATATGTCTTGAGGGAGGTAATGGCCAAAACATTTCAAAATGTGACACATACTTTAAGAGAACACTTTGAAGAACTAAGGGGTAATCACAGCTTGAAAAATAAAAAGGATATGCCTTAAAGCTCAGTTTCAACGGATTATGAGGCACATGAGAATTCAACCAAAAAGAGGTATCAGCTCACACTTGTCAGAAAAACCATCAGCAAGAAAACTACAAACAATAAATGCTGAAGCTGTTGTGGAGAAATGCATACCCTCAACTTCAAGGGGGACGTAACTTGGAAAGGGCCACAAATGAGAACAGAATGGAGGTGCCTTAAAAAGGTAAACATTGAGCTACCATATGATCCAGCAGGCCCACTCCTCGACCTATAATCTAAGAAGAGAGAATTGGAAAGACACAGGCAGGCAAATCTGCATTGCACAGTATTACAATAGCCAAGATATGGAGGTAACCAAAAAGTCCACCAACAGATGGGTGGACAAAGAAGAACTCCTCCATGTATAGATGGAATATTCGCTAGTGAAAAAAATGAAACAATGCCATTTGCAGCACCATAGATGAGTCTAGACGTAATCACACCACCTGTAGTAAGTGAGAAAGTAAAAGACACATATCCTATCATATCACTTTTAGGAGTTACTTAAAAATTGATACCAATGAAGATATTTCCACAGAGAAAGGCAATCACAGATTCATTAAAAAACTTATGGTTCACCAAATAGAAAGGGATGAGGATTGGATACATTACCATATTGGGGTTAACAGAGATATACAAACCATGTGAAATATATAATCACCAAAGACGTACGGAAGACCAGGAGAAGACTACTCAACATTGTGTCATAACCTATATGGGAAAAGGATGCGAGGAAGAATAGATACACGTATATGTGTGAAACAACCACATTTGCACGCCTAGAACAAACAAACCATTGTAATCAAATTTGCTTGGATAAAAAAATAAAAAGTAAATTATAAATAAGAACAAGAAGTAATGAGACATAAATATAAAGGGTTTTTCCTGGCACATTCCATTCTAATTTACAACCTAGAACACCACTTCCAGTAAGGCTCTGTTTCCCCAGTTACCAAATTTGGTAAAGGAGAAATGATGCCACCTTGTGGCCGATTCCTGCAAGAGCAGCTTTAAACTCACAGCTAATGGTCACTTAACATGCACAAGGACTCAGGGCTGTAAAGGACACCTGCCCTAAAAAATTGTGCTGAAGTAGGGAATGGACAAAAAATTCAAAGCAGGCAAATGTTTCCAGAAGAGAGTATGAATATTAACGTTTTACTCACGCTCTTTTAAAAAAAAGGAAAATGGATAAAAGCTCAACCTCAGGGAGTGTTAGACCCATGCAATCTAATCTACAAAAAGTTTCAACTTACACCAGTCGACTGACCATCAGCAAAAAGTCTACAAACAATAAATGCTGACGGGGTTTTAGAGAACTGAGTACCCTCTACCTGCTGGTGAGACGTAAAGGGGTAACGGCCAATAATGAGAACAGAAAGGAGCTGTGTTTAAAAGTAAAAATGGAGGTACCATTCAATCCAGCAGGCGCACCATTGGACCTCTCACCGGAGAAGACAAGAAACGAGAAGACACAGGCCGCAAAAGCTTCAGTGCAGCCTTATTCACAATAGCCAAGACAGTGAAGGAATCAAAATGTCCAACAACAGGTGAATGGATAAAGAAGAAGTGGTCCATGTACACAATGGAATATTAGCCATGGAAAACAATGAACCATTGTTCTTTGAGGCACCACAAATGAGTCTGTAGATAATCACGAAACATGAGGTAAGTCCGAAAGCAAAAGACCTATATTCTATGATATCACTTATAGGCGTTATCTAATAACTGACACAAATGAATATATTTCCACAGAGAAAGACACTCACAGACTTAGAAAACAAACTATGCTCATCTGAAAGGAAAGGTGGGGGGAGTGGATAAATTAAGGTTAGTGTTACTATATGTATACAAACACATATTATATACATATCTCAAAAAGACCGACCATATAGAAGGGAGGTGTGCGGAACGCTCTGTAACATTTTACATGGGAAGGGGATCTGTACTTGAATAGACATATATAATGTATAAATGAACCAGGTTGTGTACACCTCGGACAAACAATATTCTAAGCTTTACCCCAATTAAAATAATTTTTAAAACCAAGAAGAAATAATGAGACATAAACGTATGGTGGTTTCTCCATGCACATTCCAATATAATTTACAACCTAGGAACACGACTTCCAGCAAGGCTCTGCTGTCCTAGTACCCAGGTTCGGGAATGGAGGAATGCTGCCTGCTTGAGGCCAATTCCTACAACAGCAGCTTTTAACCCATTGCTAAAGGTCACTAAATATTCAACAAACTTGCAGTTCGGTAAATGACACCTGCTCTCTAAAAAAATTCTGGGCTGGAAAATCGACCAAAAAATTTAACAGAGGGCGAGCTTCGAAGAAGACAATTTCAAGAGTTATATTGTACTCCCAACTGTTTCCTTTTTTTAGCAGAAAAGAAAACGGTGGAGAAAAATGATGAGTTTTATGAATTTTCAAAGACATGCAAACCCAAAGTACAAAAACCTATCAGCTCACACCAGCCAGAAGGGCCATTAGCATTAATGCTGCAAACAATAAATGCTGAAGCGATTGTGGAGAAATGCGTACCCTCGATTCTAAGGGGGACGTGGTAAGAGCCACTAATGAAAACACAAAGAAGGTGCTTTGATAAGGGTAACACGGTGCTACCAGTCAATCAATCACACCCACTGCTGGGCCTATCACCTGAGAAAATGAGAATCAAAAAGTCACAGGCTTGGGGCTTCCCTGGTGGTGCAGTGGTTGAGAGTCTGCCTGCCAATGCAGGGCACACGGGTTCGAGCCCCGGTCTGGGAAGATCCCACATGCCGCGGAGGAACTGGGCCCGTGAGCCACAACCACTGAGCCTGCGCGCCGAGAGCCTGTGCTCCGCAAAAAGAGAGGCCGCGATAGTGAGAGACCCACGCACCGCGATGAAGAGTGGCCCCCGCTCGCCGCAACTACAGAAAGCCCTCGCACACAAACGAAGATCCAACACAGCCAAAAATAAATAAATAAATAAATAAATAAATATTAAAAAAAAAAAGTCACAGGCTGGCAATCCTGCACTCCAACAATACTGACCATAGCCAACACTTGGAAGCAATGAAAATGTCTATCAACCGAGGAATGCACAAAGTAGATGTGGTCCACGTACACAGTGGAAAATTACTCCAATAAAAAATAAAAATTAAATTTAAAAATCCAACAAAAGTAAAGAGACATCAGCTTGTGTGGGTTTGTCCGGACACACTCCACTCTAATTTATAACCGAGAAACACCACAGGCCGCAAGGGCATTTCCCTAGTTACCAGGGTGGGGAACATAGAAAGGCTGCGACCCTCTGGCAGTTACCTGCAAAAACAGCTTTAAGGCCTGTGCTAATGGTCATTTCATAGGAAGGAGTAATGCAGGACTGTAAATGAAACATGCCCTCAATATGTCTTGAGGGAGGTAATGGCCAAAACATTTCAAAATGTGACACATACTTTAAGAGAACACTTTGAAGAACTAAGGGGTAATCACAGCTTGAAAAATAAAAAGGATATGCCTTAAAGCTCAGTTTCAACGGATTATGAGGCACATGAGAATTCAACCAAAAAGAGGTATCAGCTCACACTTGTCAGAAAAACCATCAGCAAGAAAACTACAAACAATAAATGCTGAAGCTGTTGTGGAGAAATGCATACCCTCAACTTCAAGGGGGACGTAACTTGGAAAGGGACACAAATGAGAACAGAATGGAGGTGCCTTAAAAAGGTAAACATTGAGCTACCATATGATCCAGCAGGCCCACTCCTCGACCTATAATCTAAGAAGAGAGAATTGGAAAGACACAGGCAGGCAAATCTGCATTGCACAGTATTACAATAGCCAAGATATGGAGGTAACCAAAAAGTCCACCAACAGATGGGTGGACCAAGAAGAGCTCCTCCATGTATAGATGGAATATTCGCTAGTGAAAAAAATGAAACAATGCCATTTGCAGCACCATAGATGAGTCTAGACGTAATCACACCACCTGTAGTAAGTGAGAAAGTAAAAGACACATATCCTATCATATCACTTTTAGGAGTTACATAAAAATTGATACTAATGAAGATATTTCCACAGAGAAAGGCAATCACAGATTCATTAAAAAACTTATGGTTCATCAAATAGAAAGGGATGAGGATTGGATAATTTACCATATTGGGGTTAACAGAGATATACAAACCATGTGAAATATATAATCACCAAAGACGTACGGAAGACCAGGAGAAGACTACTCAACATTGTGTCATAACCTATATGGGAAAAGGATGCGAGGAAGAATAGATACACGTATATGTGTGAAAGAACCACATTTGCACACCTAGAACAAACAAACCATTGTAATCAAATTTGCTTGGATAAAAAATAAAAAGTAAATTATAAATATGAACAACAAGTAATGAGACATAAACATAAAGGGCTTTTTCCTGGCACATTCCATTCTAATTTACAACCTAGAACACCACTTCCATTAAGGCTCTGTTTCCCCAGTTACCAAATTTGGTAAAGGAGAAATGATGCCACCTTGTGGCCGTTTCCTGCAAGAGCAGCTTTAAACTCACAGCTAATGGTCACTTAACATTCACAAGGTCTCAGGGCTGTAAAGGACACCTGCCCTAAAATATTGTGCTGAAGTAGGGAATGGACAAAAATTTCAAAACAGGCAAATGTTTCCAGAAGAGAGTATGAATATTAACGTTTTACTCACGCTCTTTTAAAACAAAGGAAAATGGATAAAAGCTCAACCTCAGGGAGTGTTAGGCCCATGCAATCTAATCTACAAAAAGTTTCAACTTACACCAGTCGACTGACCATCAGCAAAAAGTCTACAAACAATAAATGCTGACGGGGTTTTAGAGAACTGTGTACCCTCTACCTGCTGGTGAGACGTAAAGGGGTAACGGCCAATAATGAGAACAGAAAGGAGCTGTGTTTAAAAGTAAAAATGGAGGTACCATTCAATCCAGCAGGCGCACCATTGGATCTCTCACCGGAGAAGACAAGAATCGAGAAGACACAAGCCGCAAAAGCTTCAGTGCAGCCTTATTCACAATAGCCAAGACAGTGAAGGAATCAAAATGTCCAACAACAGGTGAATGGATAAAGAAGAAGTGGTCCATGTACACAATGGAATATTAGCCTTGGAAAACAATGAACCATTGTTCTTTGAGGCACCACAAATGAGTCTGGAGATAATCACGAAACATGAGGTAAGTCCGAAAGCAAAAGACCTATATTCTATGATATCACTTATAGGCGTTATCTAATAACTGACACAAATGAATATATTTCCACAGAGAAAGACACTCACAGACGTAGAAAACAAACTATGCTCATCTAAAAGGAAAGGTGGGGGGAGTGGATAAATTAAGGTTAGTGTTACTATATGTATACAAACACATATTATATACATATCTCAAAAAGACCGACCATATAGAAGGGAGGTGTGCGGAACGCTCTGTAACATTTTACATGGGAAGGGGATCTGTACTTGAATAGACATATATAATGTATAAATGAACCAGGTTGTGTACACCTCGGAAAAACAATATTCTAAGCTTTACCCCAATTAAAATAATTTTTAAAACCAAGAAGAAATAATGAGACATAAACGTATGGTGGTTTCTCCATGCACATTCCAATATAATTTACAACCTAGGAACACGACTTCCAGCAAGGCTCTGCTGTCCTAGTACCCAGGTTCGGGAATGGAGGAATGCTGCCTGCTTGAGGCCAATTCCCACAACAGCAACTTTTAACCCATTGCTAAAGGTCACTAAATATTCAACAAACTTGCAGTTCGGTAAATGACACCTGCTCTCTAAAAAATTTCTGGGCTGGAAAATCGACCAAAAAATTTAACAGAGGGCGAGCTTCCAAGAAGACAATTTCAAGAGTTATATTGTACTCCCGACTGTTTCCTTTTTTTAACAGAAAAGAAAACGGTGGAGAAAAATGATGAGTTTTATGAATTTTCAAAGACATGCAAACCCAAAGTACAAAAACCTATCAGCTCACACCAGCCAGAAGGGCCATTAGCATTAATGCTGCAAACAATAAATGCTGAAGCGATTGTGGAGAAATGCGTACCCTCGATTCTAAGGGGGACGTGGTAAGAGCCACTAATGAAAACACAAAGAAGGTGCTTTGATAAGGGTAACACGGTGCTACCAGTCAATCAATCACACCCACTGCTGGGCCTATCACCTGAGAAAATGAGAATCAAAAAGTCACAGGCTTGGGGCTTCCCTGGTGGTGCAGTGGTTGAGAGTCTGCCTGCCAATGCAGGGCACACGGGTTCGAGCCCCGGTCTGGGAAGATCCCACATGCCGCGGAGGAACTGGGCCCGTGAGCCACAACCACTGAGCCTGCGCGCCGAGAGCCTGTGCTCCGCAAAAAGAGAGGCCGCGATAGTGAGAGACCCACGCACCGCGATGAAGAGTGGCCCCCGCTCGCCGCAACTACAGAAAGCCCTCGCACACAAACGAAGATCCAACACAGCCAAAAATAAATAAATAAATAAATAAATAAATATTAAAAAAAAAAAGTCACAGGCTGGCAATCCTGCACTCCAACAATACTGACCATAGCCAACACTTGGAAGCAATGAAAATGTCTATCAACCGAGGAATGCACAAAGTAGATGTGGTCCACGTACACAGTGGAAAATTACTCCAATAAAAAATAAAAATTAAATTTAAAAATCCAACAAAAGTAAAGAGACATCAGCTTGTGTGGGTTTGTCCGGACACACTCCACTCTAATTTATAACCGAGAAACACCACAGGCCGCAAGGGCATTTCCCTAGTTACCAGGGTGGGGAACATAGAAAGGCTGCGACCCTCTGGCAGTTACCTGCAAAAACAGCTTTAAGGCCTGTGCTAATGGTCATTTCATAGGAAGGAGTAATGCAGGACTGTAAATGAAACATGCCCTCAATATGTCTTGAGGGAGGTAATGGCCAAAACATTTCAAAATGTGACACATACTTTAAGAGAACACTTTGAAGAACTAAGGGGTAATCACAGCTTGAAAAATAAAAAGGATATGCCTTAAAGCTCAGTTTCAACGGATTATGAGGCACATGAGAATTCAACCAAAAAGAGGTATCAGCTCACACTTGTCAGAAAAACCATCAGCAAGAAAACTACAAACAATAAATGCTGAAGCTGTTGTGGAGAAATGCATACCCTCAACTTCAAGGGGGACGTAACTTGGAAAGGGCCACAAATGAGAACAGAATGGAGGTGCCTTAAAAAGGTAAACATTGAGCTACCATATGATCCAGCAGGCCCACTCCTCGACCTATAATCTAAGAAGAGAGAATTGGAAAGACACAGGCAGGCAAATCTGCATTGCACAGTATTACAATAGCCAAGATATGGAGGTAACCAAAAAGTCCACCAACAGATGGGTGGACAAAGAAGAACTCCTCCATGTATAGATGGAATATTCGCTAGTGAAAAAAATGAAACAATGCCATTTGCAGCACCATAGATGAGTCTAGACGTAATCACACCACCTGTAGTAAGTGAGAAAGTAAAAGACACATATCCTATCATATTACTTTTAGGAGTTACTTAAAAATTGATACCAATGAAGATATTTCCACAGAGAAAGGCAATCACAGATTCATTAAAAAACTTATGGTTCACCAAATAGAAAGGGATGAGGATTGGATACATTACCATATTGGGGTTAACAGAGATATACAAACCATGTGAAATATATAATCACCAAAGACGTACGGAAGACCAGGAGAAGACTACTCAACATTGTGTCATAACCTATATGGGAAAAGGATGCGAGGAAGAATAGATACACGTATATGTGTGAAACAACCACATTTGCACGCCTAGAACAAACAAACCATTGTAATCAAATTTGCTTGGATAAAAAAATAAAAAGTAAATTATAAATAAGAACAAGAAGTAATGAGACATAAATATAAAGGGTTTTTCCTGGCACATTCCATTCTAATTTACAACCTAGAACACCACTTCCAGTAAGGCTCTGTTTCCCCAGTTACCAAATTTGGTAAAGGAGAAATGATGCCACCTTGTGGCCGATTCCTGCAAGAGCAGCTTTAAACTCACAGCTAATGGTCACTTAACATGCACAAGGACTCAGGGCTGTAAAGGACACCTGCCCTAAAAAATTGTGCTGAAGTAGGGAATGGACAAAAAATTCAAAGCAGGCAAATGTTTCCAGAAGAGAGTATGAATATTAACGTTTTACTCACGCTCTTTTAAAAAAAAGGAAAATGGATAAAAGCTCAACCTCAGGGAGTGTTAGACCCATGCAATCTAATCTACAAAAAGTTTCAACTTACACCAGTCGACTGACCATCAGCAAAAAGTCTACAAACAATAAATGCTGACGGGGTTTTAGAGAACTGTGTACCCTCTACCTGCTGGTGAGACGTAAAGGGGTAACGGCCAATAATGAGAACAGAAAGGAGCTGTGTTTAAAAGTAAAAATGGAGGTACCATTCAATCCAGCAGGCGCACCATTGGATCTCTCACCGGAGAAGACAAGAATCGAGAAGACACAAGCCGCAAAAGCTTCAGTGCAGCCTTATTCACAATAGCCAAGACAGTGAAGGAATCAAAATGTCCAACAACAGGTGAATGGATAAAGAAGAAGTGGTCCATGTACACAATGGAATATTAGCCTTGAAAAACAATGAACCATTGTTCTTTGAGGCACCACAAATGAGTCTGGAGATAATCACGAAACATGAGGTAAGTCCGAAAGCAAAAGACCTATATTCTATGATATCACTTATAGGCGTTATCTAATAACTGACACAAATGAATATATTTCCACAGAGAAAGACACTCACAGACGTAGAAAACAAACTATGCTCATCTAAAAGGAAAGGTGGGGGGAGTGGATAAATTAAGGTTAGTGTTACTATATGTATACAAACACATATTATATACATATCTCAAAAAGACCGACCATATAGAAGGGAGGTGTGCGGAACGCTCTGTAACATTTTACATGGGAAGGGGATCTGTACTTGAATAGACATATATAATGTATAAATGAACCAGGTTGTGTACACCTCGGAAAAACAATATTCTAAGCTTTACCCCAATTAAAATAATTTTTAAAACCAAGAAGAAATAATGAGACATAAACGTATGGTGGTTTCTCCATGCACATTCCAATATAATTTACAACCTAGGAACACGACTTCCAGCAAGGCTCTGCTGTCCTAGTACCCAGGTTCGGGAATGGAGGAATGCTGCCTGCTTGAGGCCAATTCCCACAACAGCAACTTTTAACCCATTGCTAAAGGTCACTAAATATTCAACAAACTTGCAGTTCGGTAAATGACACCTGCTCTCTAAAAAATTTCTGGGCTGGAAAATCGACCAAAAAATTTAACAGAGGGCGAGCTTCCAAGACGACAATTTCAAGAGTTATATAGTACTCCCGACTGTTTCCTTTTTTTAACAGAAAAGAAAACGGTGGAGAAAAATGATGAGTTTTATGAATTTTCAAAGACATGCAAACCCAAAGTACAAAAACCTATCAGCTCACACCAGCCAGAAGGGCCATTAGCATTAATGCTGCAAACAATAAATGCTGAAGCGATTGTGGAGAAATGCGTACCCTCGATTCTAAGGGGGACGTGGTAAGAGCCACTAATGAAAACACAAAGAAGGTGCTTTGATAAGGGTAACACGGTGCTACCAGTCAATCAATCACACCCACTGCTGGGCCTATCACCTGAGAAAATGAGAATCAAAAAGTCACAGGCTTGGGGCTTCCCTGGTGGTGCAGTGGTTGAGAGTCTGCCTGCCAATGCAGGGCACACGGGTTCGAGCCCCGGTCTGGGAAGATCCCACATGCCGCGGAGGAACTGGGCCCGTGAGCCACAACCACTGAGCCTGCGCGCCGAGAGCCTGTGCTCCGCAAAAAGAGAGGCCGCGATAGTGAGAGACCCACGCACCGCGATGAAGAGTGGCCCCCGCTCGCCGCAACTACAGAAAGCCCTCGCACACAAACGAAGATCCAACACAGCCAAAAATAAATAAATAAATAAATAAATAAATATTAAAAAAAAAAAGTCACAGGCTGGCAATCCTGCACTCCAACAATACTGACCATAGCCAACACTTGGAAGCAATGAAAATGTCTATCAACCGAGGAATGCACAAAGTAGATGTGGTCCACGTACACAGTGGAAAATTACTCCAATAAAAAATAAAAATTAAATTTAAAAATCCAACAAAAGTAAAGAGACATCAGCTTGTGTGGGTTTGTCCGGACACACTCCACTCTAATTTATAACCGAGAAACACCACAGGCCGCAAGGGCATTTCCCTAGTTACCAGGGTGGGGAACATAGAAAGGCTGCGACCCTCTGGCAGTTACCTGCAAAAACAGCTTTAAGGCCTGTGCTAATGGTCATTTCATAGGAAGGAGTAATGCAGGACTGTAAATGAAACATGCCCTCAATATGTCTTGAGGGAGGTAATGGCCAAAACATTTCAAAATGTGACACATACTTTAAGAGAACACTTTGAAGAACTAAGGGGTAATCACAGCTTGAAAAATAAAAAGGATATGCCTTAAAGCTCAGTTTCAACGGATTATGAGGCACATGAGAATTCAACCAAAAAGAGGTATCAGCTCACACTTGTCAGAAAAACCATCAGCAAGAAAACTACAAACAATAAATGCTGAAGCTGTTGTGGAGAAATGCATACCCTCAACTTCAAGGGGGACGTAACTTGGAAAGGGCCACAAATGAGAACAGAATGGAGGTGCCTTAAAAAGGTAAACATTGAGCTACCATATGATCCAGCAGGCCCACTCCTCGACCTATAATCTAAGAAGAGAGAATTGGAAAGACACAGGCAGGCAAATCTGCATTGCACAGTATTACAATAGCCAAGATATGGAGGTAACCAAAAAGTCCACCAACAGATGGGTGGACAAAGAAGAACTCCTCCATGTATAGATGGAATATTCGCTAGTGAAAAAAATGAAACAATGCCATTTGCAGCACCATAGATGAGTCTAGACGTAATCACACCACCTGTAGTAAGTGAGAAAGTAAAAGACACATATCCTATCATATTACTTTTAGGAGTTACTTAAAAATTGATACCAATGAAGATATTTCCACAGAGAAAGGCAATCACAGATTCATTAAAAAACTTATGGTTCACCAAATAGAAAGGGATGAGGATTGGATACATTACCATATTGGGGTTAACAGAGATATACAAACCATGTGAAATATATAATCACCAAAGACGTACGGAAGACCAGGAGAAGACTACTCAACATTGTGTCATAACCTATATGGGAAAAGGATGCGAGGAAGAATAGATACACGTATATGTGTGAAACAACCACATTTGCACGCCTAGAACAAACAAACCATTGTAATCAAATTTGCTTGGATAAAAAAATAAAAAGTAAATTATAAATAAGAACAAGAAGTAATGAGACATAAATATAAAGGGTTTTTCCTGGCACATTCCATTCTAATTTACAACCTAGAACACCACTTCCAGTAAGGCTCTGTTTCCCCAGTTACCAAATTTGGTAAAGGAGAAATGATGCCACCTTGTGGCCGATTCCTGCAAGAGCAGCTTTAAACTCACAGCTAATGGTCACTTAACATGCACAAGGACTCAGGGCTGTAAAGGACACCTGCCCTAAAAAATTGTGCTGAAGTAGGGAATGGACAAAAAATTCAAAGCAGGCAAATGTTTCCAGAAGAGAGTATGAATATTAACGTTTTACTCACGCTCTTTTAAAAAAAAGGAAAATGGATAAAAGCTCAACCTCAGGGAGTGTTAGACCCATGCAATCTAATCTACAAAAAGTTTCAACTTACACCAGTCGACTGACCATCAGCAAAAAGTCTACAAACAATAAATGCTGACGGGGTTTTAGAGAACTGAGTACCCTCTACCTGCTGGTGAGACGTAAAGGGGTAACGGCCAATAATGAGAACAGAAAGGAGCTGTGTTTAAAAGTAAAAATGGAGGTACCATTCAATCCAGCAGGCGCACCATTGGACCTCTCACCGGAGAAGACAAGAAACGAGAAGACACAGGCCGCAAAAGCTTCAGTGCAGCCTTATTCACAATAGCCAAGACAGTGAAGGAATCAAAATGTCCAACAACAGGTGAATGGATAAAGAAGAAGTGGTCCATGTACACAATGGAATATTAGCCATGGAAAACAATGAACCATTGTTCTTTGAGGCACCACAAATGAGTCTGTAGATAATCACGAAACATGAGGTAAGTCCGAAAGCAAAAGACCTATATTCTATGATATCACTTATAGGCGTTATCTAATAACTGACACAAATGAATATATTTCCACAGAGAAAGACACTCACAGACTTAGAAAACAAACTATGCTCATCTGAAAGGAAAGGTGGGGGGAGTGGATAAATTAAGGTTAGTGTTACTATATGTATACAAACACATATTATATACATATCTCAAAAAGACCGACCATATAGAAGGGAGGTGTGCGGAACGCTCTGTAACATTTTACATGGGAAGGGGATCTGTACTTGAATAGACATATATAATGTATAAATGAACCAGGTTGTGTACACCTCGGACAAACAATATTCTAAGCTTTACCCCAATTAAAATAATTTTTAAAACCAAGAAGAAATAATGAGACATAAACGTATGGTGGTTTCTCCATGCACATTCCAATATAATTTACAACCTAGGAACACGACTTCCAGCAAGGCTCTGCTGTCCTAGTACCCAGGTTCGGGAATGGAGGAATGCTGCCTGCTTGAGGCCAATTCCTACAACAGCAGCTTTTAACCCATTGCTAAAGGTCACTAAATATTCAACAAACTTGCAGTTCGGTAAATGACACCTGCTCTCTAAAAAAATTCTGGGCTGGAAAATCGACCAAAAAATTTAACAGAGGGCGAGCTTCGAAGAAGACAATTTCAAGAGTTATATTGTACTCCCAACTGTTTCCTTTTTTTAGCAGAAAAGAAAACGGTGGAGAAAAATGATGAGTTTTATGAATTTTCAAAGACATGCAAACCCAAAGTACAAAAACCTATCAGCTCACACCAGCCAGAAGGGCCATTAGCATTAATGCTGCAAACAATAAATGCTGAAGCGATTGTGGAGAAATGCGTACCCTCGATTCTAAGGGGGACGTGGTAAGAGCCACTAATGAAAACACAAAGAAGGTGCTTTGATAAGGGTAACACGGTGCTACCAGTCAATCAATCACACCCACTGCTGGGCCTATCACCTGAGAAAATGAGAATCAAAAAGTCACAGGCTTGGGGCTTCCCTGGTGGTGCAGTGGTTGAGAGTCTGCCTGCCAATGCAGGGCACACGGGTTCGAGCCCCGGTCTGGGAAGATCCCACATGCCGCGGAGGAACTGGGCCCGTGAGCCACAACCACTGAGCCTGCGCGCCGAGAGCCTGTGCTCCGCAAAAAGAGAGGCCGCGATAGTGAGAGACCCACGCACCGCGATGAAGAGTGGCCCCCGCTCGCCGCAACTACAGAAAGCCCTCGCACACAAACGAAGATCCAACACAGCCAAAAATAAATAAATAAATAAATAAATAAATATTAAAAAAAAAAAGTCACAGGCTGGCAATCCTGCACTCCAACAATACTGACCATAGCCAACACTTGGAAGCAATGAAAATGTCTATCAACCGAGGAATGCACAAAGTAGATGTGGTCCACGTACACAGTGGAAAATTACTCCAATAAAAAATAAAAATTAAATTTAAAAATCCAACAAAAGTAAAGAGACATCAGCTTGTGTGGGTTTGTCCGGACACACTCCACTCTAATTTATAACCGAGAAACACCACAGGCCGCAAGGGCATTTCCCTAGTTACCAGGGTGGGGAACATAGAAAGGCTGCGACCCTCTGGCAGTTACCTGCAAAAACAGCTTTAGGGCCTGTGCTAATGGTCATTTCATAGGAAGGAGTAATGCAGGACTGTAAATGAAACATGCCCTCAATATGTCTTGAGGGAGGTAATGGCCAAAACATTTCAAAATGTGACACATACTTTAAGAGAACACTTTGAAGAACTAAGGGGTAATCACAGCTTGAAAAATAAAAAGGATATGCCTTAAAGCTCAGTTTCAACGGATTATGAGGCACATGAGAATTCAACCAAAAAGAGGTATCAGCTCACACTTGTCAGAAAAACCATCAGCAAGAAAACTACAAACAATAAATGCTGAAGCTGTTGTGGAGAAATGCATACCCTCAACTTCAAGGGGGACGTAACTTGGAAAGGGACACAAATGAGAACAGAATGGAGGTGCCTTAAAAAGGTAAACATTGAGCTACCATATGATCCAGCAGGCCCACTCCTCGACCTATAATCTAAGAAGAGAGAATTGGAAAGACACAGGCAGGCAAATCTGCATTGCACAGTATTACAATAGCCAAGATATGGAGGTAACCAAAAAGTCCACCAACAGATGGGTGGACCAAGAAGAGCTCCTCCATGTATAGATGGAATATTCGCTAGTGAAAAAAATGAAACAATGCCATTTGCAGCACCATAGATGAGTCTAGACGTAATCACACCACCTGTAGTAAGTGAGAAAGTAAAAGACACATATCCTATCATATCACTTTTAGGAGTTACATAAAAATTGATACTAATGAAGATATTTCCACAGAGAAAGGCAATCACAGATTCATTAAAAAACTTATGGTTCATCAAATAGAAAGGGATGAGGATTGGATAATTTACCATATTGGGGTTAACAGAGATATACAAACCATGTGAAATATGTAATCACCAAAGACGTACGGAAGACCAGGAGAAGACTACTCAACATTGTGTCATAACCTATATGGGAAAAGGATGCGAGGAAGAATAGATACACGTATATGTGTGAAAGAACCACATTTGCACACCTAGAACAAACAAACCATTGTAATCAAATTTGCTTGGATAAAAAATAAAAAGTAAATTATAAATATGAACAACAAGTAATGAGACATAAACATAAAGGGCTTTTTCCTGGCACATTCCATTCTAATTTACAACCTAGAACACCACTTCCATTAAGGCTCTGTTTCCCCAGTTACCAAATTTGGTAAAGGAGAAATGATGCCACCTTGTGGCCGTTTCCTGCAAGAGCAGCTTTAAACTCACAGCTAATGGTCACTTAACATTCACAAGGTCTCAGGGCTGTAAAGGACACCTGCCCTAAAATATTGTGCTGAAGTAGGGAATGGACAAAAATTTCAAAACAGGCAAATGTTTCCAGAAGAGAGTATGAATATTAACGTTTTACTCACGCTCTTTTAAAACAAAGGAAAATGGATAAAAGCTCAACCTCAGGGAGTGTTAGGCCCATGCAATCTAATCTACAAAAAGTTTCAACTTACACCAGTCGACTGACCATCAGCAAAAAGTCTACAAACAATAAATGCTGACGGGGTTTTAGAGAACTGTGTACCCTCTACCTGCTGGTGAGACGTAAAGGGGTAACGGCCAATAATGAGAACAGAAAGGAGCTGTGTTTAAAAGTAAAAATGGAGGTACCATTCAATCCAGCAGGCGCACCATTGGATCTCTCACCGGAGAAGACAAGAATCGAGAAGACACAAGCCGCAAAAGCTTCAGTGCAGCCTTATTCACAATAGCCAAGACAGTGAAGGAATCAAAATGTCCAACAACAGGTGAATGGATAAAGAAGAAGTGGTCCATGTACACAATGGAATATTAGCCTTGGAAAACAATGAACCATTGTTCTTTGAGGCACCACAAATGAGTCTGGAGATAATCACGAAACATGAGGTAAGTCCGAAAGCAAAAGACCTATATTCTATGATATCACTTATAGGCGTTATCTAATAACTGACACAAATGAATATATTTCCACAGAGAAAGACACTCACAGACGTAGAAAACAAACTATGCTCATCTAAAAGGAAAGGTGGGGGGAGTGGATAAATTAAGGTTAGTGTTACTATATGTATACAAACACATATTATATACATATCTCAAAAAGACCGACCATATAGAAGGGAGGTGTGCGGAACGCTCTGTAACATTTTACATGGGAAGGGGATCTGTACTTGAATAGACATATATAATGTATAAATGAACCAGGTTGTGTACACCTCGGAAAAACAATATTCTAAGCTTTACCCCAATTAAAATAATTTTTAAAACCAAGAAGAAATAATGAGACATAAACGTATGGTGGTTTCTCCATGCACATTCCAATATAATTTACAACCTAGGAACACGACTTCCAGCAAGGCTCTGCTGTCCTAGTACCCAGGTTCGGGAATGGAGGAATGCTGCCTGCTTGAGGCCAATTCCCACAACAGCAACTTTTAACCCATTGCTAAAGGTCACTAAATATTCAACAAACTTGCAGTTCGGTAAATGACACCTGCTCTCTAAAAAATTTCTGGGCTGGAAAATCGACCAAAAAATTTAACAGAGGGCGAGCTTCCAAGACGACAATTTCAAGAGTTATATAGTACTCCCGACTGTTTCCTTTTTTTAACAGAAAAGAAAACGGTGGAGAAAAATGATGAGTTTTATGAATTTTCAAAGACATGCAAACCCAAAGTACAAAAACCTATCAGCTCACACCAGCCAGAAGGGCCATTAGCATTAATGCTGCAAACAATAAATGCTGAAGCGATTGTGGAGAAATGCGTACCCTCGATTCTAAGGGGGACGTGGTAAGAGCCACTAATGAAAACACAAAGAAGGTGCTTTGATAAGGGTAACACGGTGCTACCAGTCAATCAATCACACCCACTGCTGGGCCTATCACCTGAGAAAATGAGAATCAAAAAGTCACAGGCTTGGGGCTTCCCTGGTGGTGCAGTGGTTGAGAGTCTGCCTGCCAATGCAGGGCACACGGGTTCGAGCCCCGGTCTGGGAAGATCCCACATGCCGCGGAGGAACTGGGCCCGTGAGCCACAACCACTGAGCCTGCGCGCCGAGAGCCTGTGCTCCGCAAAAAGAGAGGCCGCGATAGTGAGAGACCCACGCACCGCGATGAAGAGTGGCCCCCGCTCGCCGCAACTACAGAAAGCCCTCGCACACAAACGAAGATCCAACACAGCCAAAAATAAATAAATAAATAAATAAATAAATATTAAAAAAAAAAAGTCACAGGCTGGCAATCCTGCACTCCAACAATACTGACCATAGCCAACACTTGGAAGCAATGAAAATGTCTATCAACCGAGGAATGCACAAAGTAGATGTGGTCCACGTACACAGTGGAAAATTACTCCAATAAAAAATAAAAATTAAATTTAAAAATCCAACAAAAGTAAAGAGACATCAGCTTGTGTGGGTTTGTCCGGACACACTCCACTCTAATTTATAACCGAGAAACACCACAGGCCGCAAGGGCATTTCCCTAGTTACCAGGGTGGGGAACATAGAAAGGCTGCGACCCTCTGGCAGTTACCTGCAAAAACAGCTTTAAGGCCTGTGCTAATGGTCATTTCATAGGAAGGAGTAATGCAGGACTGTAAATGAAACATGCCCTCAATATGTCTTGAGGGAGGTAATGGCCAAAACATTTCAAAATGTGACACATACTTTAAGAGAACACTTTGAAGAACTAAGGGGTAATCACAGCTTGAAAAATAAAAAGGATATGCCTTAAAGCTCAGTTTCAACGGATTATGAGGCACATGAGAATTCAACCAAAAAGAGGTATCAGCTCACACTTGTCAGAAAAACCATCAGCAAGAAAACTACAAACAATAAATGCTGAAGCTGTTGTGGAGAAATGCATACCCTCAACTTCAAGGGGGACGTAACTTGGAAAGGGCCACAAATGAGAACAGAATGGAGGTGCCTTAAAAAGGTAAACATTGAGCTACCATATGATCCAGCAGGCCCACTCCTCGACCTATAATCTAAGAAGAGAGAATTGGAAAGACACAGGCAGGCAAATCTGCATTGCACAGTATTACAATAGCCAAGATATGGAGGTAACCAAAAAGTCCACCAACAGATGGGTGGACAAAGAAGAACTCCTCCATGTATAGATGGAATATTCGCTAGTGAAAAAAATGAAACAATGCCATTTGCAGCACCATAGATGAGTCTAGACGTAATCACACCACCTGTAGTAAGTGAGAAAGTAAAAGACACATATCCTATCATATTACTTTTAGGAGTTACTTAAAAATTGATACCAATGAAGATATTTCCACAGAGAAAGGCAATCACAGATTCATTAAAAAACTTATGGTTCACCAAATAGAAAGGGATGAGGATTGGATACATTACCATATTGGGGTTAACAGAGATATACAAACCATGTGAAATATATAATCACCAAAGACGTACGGAAGACCAGGAGAAGACTACTCAACATTGTGTCATAACCTATATGGGAAAAGGATGCGAGGAAGAATAGATACACGTATATGTGTGAAACAACCACATTTGCACGCCTAGAACAAACAAACCATTGTAATCAAATTTGCTTGGATAAAAAAATAAAAAGTAAATTATAAATAAGAACAAGAAGTAATGAGACATAAATATAAAGGGTTTTTCCTGGCACATTCCATTCTAATTTACAACCTAGAACACCACTTCCAGTAAGGCTCTGTTTCCCCAGTTACCAAATTTGGTAAAGGAGAAATGATGCCACCTTGTGGCCGATTCCTGCAAGAGCAGCTTTAAACTCACAGCTAATGGTCACTTAACATGCACAAGGACTCAGGGCTGTAAAGGACACCTGCCCTAAAAAATTGTGCTGAAGTAGGGAATGGACAAAAAATTCAAAGCAGGCAAATGTTTCCAGAAGAGAGTATGAATATTAACGTTTTACTCACGCTCTTTTAAAAAAAAGGAAAATGGATAAAAGCTCAACCTCAGGGAGTGTTAGACCCATGCAATCTAATCTACAAAAAGTTTCAACTTACACCAGTCGACTGACCATCAGCAAAAAGTCTACAAACAATAAATGCTGACGGGGTTTTAGAGAACTGAGTACCCTCTACCTGCTGGTGAGACGTAAAGGGGTAACGGCCAATAATGAGAACAGAAAGGAGCTGTGTTTAAAAGTAAAAATGGAGGTACCATTCAATCCAGCAGGCGCACCATTGGACCTCTCACCGGAGAAGACAAGAAACGAGAAGACACAGGCCGCAAAAGCTTCAGTGCAGCCTTATTCACAATAGCCAAGACAGTGAAGGAATCAAAATGTCCAACAACAGGTGAATGGATAAAGAAGAAGTGGTCCATGTACACAATGGAATATTAGCCATGGAAAACAATGAACCATTGTTCTTTGAGGCACCACAAATGAGTCTGTAGATAATCACGAAACATGAGGTAAGTCCGAAAGCAAAAGACCTATATTCTATGATATCACTTATAGGCGTTATCTAATAACTGACACAAATGAATATATTTCCACAGAGAAAGACACTCACAGACTTAGAAAACAAACTATGCTCATCTGAAAGGAAAGGTGGGGGGAGTGGATAAATTAAGGTTAGTGTTACTATATGTATACAAACACATATTATATACATATCTCAAAAAGACCGACCATATAGAAGGGAGGTGTGCGGAACGCTCTGTAACATTTTACATGGGAAGGGGATCTGTACTTGAATAGACATATATAATGTATAAATGAACCAGGTTGTGTACACCTCGGACAAACAATATTCTAAGCTTTACCCCAATTAAAATAATTTTTAAAACCAAGAAGAAATAATGAGACATAAACGTATGGTGGTTTCTCCATGCACATTCCAATATAATTTACAACCTAGGAACACGACTTCCAGCAAGGCTCTGGTGTCCTAGTACCCAGGTTCGGGAATGGAGGAATGCTGCCTGCTTGAGGCCAATTCCTACAACAGCAGCTTTTAACCCATTGCTAAAGGTCACTAAATATTCAACAAACTTGCAGTTCGGTAAATGACACCTGCTCTCTAAAAAAATTCTGGGCTGGAAAATCGACCAAAAAATTTAACAGAGGGCGAGCTTCGAAGAAGACAATTTCAAGAGTTATATTGTACTCCCAACTGTTTCCTTTTTTTAGCAGAAAAGAAAACGGTGGAGAAAAATGATGAGTTTTATGAATTTTCAAAGACATGCAAACCCAAAGTACAAAAACCTATCAGCTCACACCAGCCAGAAGGGCCATTAGCATTAATGCTGCAAACAATAAATGCTGAAGCGATTGTGGAGAAATGCGTACCCTCGATTCTAAGGGGGACGTGGTAAGAGCCACTAATGAAAACACAAAGAAGGTGCTTTGATAAGGGTAACACGGTGCTACCAGTCAATCAATCACACCCACTGCTGGGCCTATCACCTGAGAAAATGAGAATCAAAAAGTCACAGGCTTGGGGCTTCCCTGGTGGTGCAGTGGTTGAGAGTCTGCCTGCCAATGCAGGGCACACGGGTTCGAGCCCCGGTCTGGGAAGATCCCACATGCCGCGGAGGAACTGGGCCCGTGAGCCACAACCACTGAGCCTGCGCGCCGAGAGCCTGTGCTCCGCAAAAAGAGAGGCCGCGATAGTGAGAGACCCACGCACCGCGATGAAGAGTGGCCCCCGCTCGCCGCAACTACAGAAAGCCCTCGCACACAAACGAAGATCCAACACAGCCAAAAATAAATAAATAAATAAATAAATAAATATTAAAAAAAAAAAGTCACAGGCTGGCAATCCTGCACTCCAACAATACTGACCATAGCCAACACTTGGAAGCAATGAAAATGTCTATCAACCGAGGAATGCACAAAGTAGATGTGGTCCACGTACACAGTGGAAAATTACTCCAATAAAAAATAAAAATTAAATTTAAAAATCCAACAAAAGTAAAGAGACATCAGCTTGTGTGGGTTTGTCCGGACACACTCCACTCTAATTTATAACCGAGAAACACCACAGGCCGCAAGGGCATTTCCCTAGTTACCAGGGTGGGGAACATAGAAAGGCTGCGACCCTCTGGCAGTTACCTGCAAAAACAGCTTTAAGGCCTGTGCTAATGGTCATTTCATAGGAAGGAGTAATGCAGGACTGTAAATGAAACATGCCCTCAATATGTCTTGAGGGAGGTAATGGCCAAAACATTTCAAAATGTGACACATACTTTAAGAGAACACTTTGAAGAACTAAGGGGTAATCACAGCTTGAAAAATAAAAAGGATATGCCTTAAAGCTCAGTTTCAACGGATTATGAGGCACATGAGAATTCAACCAAAAAGAGGTATCAGCTCACACTTGTCAGAAAAACCATCAGCAAGAAAACTACAAACAATAAATGCTGAAGCTGTTGTGGAGAAATGCATACCCTCAACTTCAAGGGGGACGTAACTTGGAAAGGGACACAAATGAGAACAGAATGGAGGTGCCTTAAAAAGGTAAACATTGAGCTACCATATGATCCAGCAGGCCCACTCCTCGACCTATAATCTAAGAAGAGAGAATTGGAAAGACACAGGCAGGCAAATCTGCATTGCACAGTATTACAATAGCCAAGATATGGAGGTAACCAAAAAGTCCACCAACAGATGGGTGGACCAAGAAGAGCTCCTCCATGTATAGATGGAATATTCGCTAGTGAAAAAAATGAAACAATGCCATTTGCAGCACCATAGATGAGTCTAGACGTAATCACACCACCTGTAGTAAGTGAGAAAGTAAAAGACACATATCCTATCATATCACTTTTAGGAGTTACATAAAAATTGATACTAATGAAGATATTTCCACAGAGAAAGGCAATCACAGATTCATTAAAAAACTTATGGTTCATCAAATAGAAAGGGATGAGGATTGGATAATTTACCATATTGGGGTTAACAGAGATATACAAACCATGTGAAATATATAATCACCAAAGACGTACGGAAGACCAGGAGAAGACTACTCAACATTGTGTCATAACCTATATGGGAAAAGGATGCGAGGAAGAATAGATACACGTATATGTGTGAAAGAACCACATTTGCACACCTAGAACAAACAAACCATTGTAATCAAATTTGCTTGGATAAAAAATAAAAAGTAAATTATAAATATGAACAACAAGTAATGAGACATAAACATAAAGGGCTTTTTCCTGGCACATTCCATTCTAATTTACAACCTAGAACACCACTTCCATTAAGGCTCTGTTTCCCCAGTTACCAAATTTGGTAAAGGAGAAATGATGCCACCTTGTGGCCGTTTCCTGCAAGAGCAGCTTTAAACTCACAGCTAATGGTCACTTAACATTCACAAGGTCTCAGGGCTGTAAAGGACACCTGCCCTAAAATATTGTGCTGAAGTAGGGAATGGACAAAAATTTCAAAACAGGCAAATGTTTCCAGAAGAGAGTATGAATATTAACGTTTTACTCACGCTCTTTTAAAACAAAGGAAAATGGATAAAAGCTCAACCTCAGGGAGTGTTAGGCCCATGCAATCTAATCTACAAAAAGTTTCAACTTACACCAGTCGACTGACCATCAGCAAAAAGTCTACAAACAATAAATGCTGACGGGGTTTTAGAGAACTGTGTACCCTCTACCTGCTGGTGAGACGTAAAGGGGTAACGGCCAATAATGAGAACAGAAAGGAGCTGTGTTTAAAAGTAAAAATGGAGGTACCATTCAATCCAGCAGGCGCACCATTGGATCTCTCACCGGAGAAGACAAGAATCGAGAAGACACAAGCCGCAAAAGCTTCAGTGCAGCCTTATTCACAATAGCCAAGACAGTGAAGGAATCAAAATGTCCAACAACAGGTGAATGGATAAAGAAGAAGTGGTCCATGTACACAATGGAATATTAGCCTTGGAAAACAATGAACCATTGTTCTTTGAGGCACCACAAATGAGTCTGGAGATAATCACGAAACATGAGGTAAGTCCGAAAGCAAAAGACCTATATTCTATGATATCACTTATAGGCGTTATCTAATAACTGACACAAATGAATATATTTCCACAGAGAAAGACACTCACAGACGTAGAAAACAAACTATGCTCATCTAAAAGGAAAGGTGGGGGGAGTGGATAAATTAAGGTTAGTGTTACTATATGTATACAAACACATATTATATACATATCTCAAAAAGACCGACCATATAGAAGGGAGGTGTGCGGAACGCTCTGTAACATTTTACATGGGAAGGGGATCTGTACTTGAATAGACATATATAATGTATAAATGAACCAGGTTGTGTACACCTCGGAAAAACAATATTCTAAGCTTTACCCCAATTAAAATAATTTTTAAAACCAAGAAGAAATAATGAGACATAAACGTATGGTGGTTTCTCCATGCACATTCCAATATAATTTACAACCTAGGAACACGACTTCCAGCAAGGCTCTGCTGTCCTAGTACCCAGGTTCGGGAATGGAGGAATGCTGCCTGCTTGAGGCCAATTCCCACAACAGCAACTTTTAACCCATTGCTAAAGGTCACTAAATATTCAACAAACTTGCAGTTCGGTAAATGACACCTGCTCTCTAAAAAATTTCTGGGCTGGAAAATCGACCAAAAAATTTAACAGAGGGCGAGCTTCCAAGAAGACAATTTCAAGAGTTATATTGTACTCCCGACTGTTTCCTTTTTTTAACAGAAAAGAAAACGGTGGAGAAAAATGATGAGTTTTATGAATTTTCAAAGACATGCAAACCCAAAGTACAAAAACCTATCAGCTCACACCAGCCAGAAGGGCCATTAGCATTAATGCTGCAAACAATAAATGCTGAAGCGATTGTGGAGAAATGCGTACCCTCGATTCTAAGGGGGACGTGGTAAGAGCCACTAATGAAAACACAAAGAAGGTGCTTTGATAAGGGTAACACGGTGCTACCAGTCAATCAATCACACCCACTGCTGGGCCTATCACCTGAGAAAATGAGAATCAAAAAGTCACAGGCTTGGGGCTTCCCTGGTGGTGCAGTGGTTGAGAGTCTGCCTGCCAATGCAGGGCACACGGGTTCGAGCCCCGGTCTGGGAAGATCCCACATGCCGCGGAGGAACTGGGCCCGTGAGCCACAACCACTGAGCCTGCGCGCCGAGAGCCTGTGCTCCGCAAAAAGAGAGGCCGCGATAGTGAGAGACCCACGCACCGCGATGAAGAGTGGCCCCCGCTCGCCGCAACTACAGAAAGCCCTCGCACACAAACGAAGATCCAACACAGCCAAAAATAAATAAATAAATAAATAAATAAATATTAAAAAAAAAAGTCACAGGCTGGCAATCCTGCACTCCAACAATACTGACCATAGCCAACACTTGGAAGCAATGAAAATGTCTATCAACCGAGGAATGCACAAAGTAGATGTGGTCCACGTACACAGTGGAAAATTACTCCAATAAAAAATAAAAATTAAATTTAAAAATCCAACAAAAGTAAAGAGACATCAGCTTGTGTGGGTTTGTCCGGACACACTCCACTCTAATTTATAACCGAGAAACACCACAGGCCGCAAGGGCATTTCCCTAGTTACCAGGGTGGGGAACATAGAAAGGCTGCGACCCTCTGGCAGTTACCTGCAAAAACAGCTTTAAGGCCTGTGCTAATGGTCATTTCATAGGAAGGAGTAATGCAGGACTGTAAATGAAACATGCCCTCAATATGTCTTGAGGGAGGTAATGGCCAAAACATTTCAAAATGTGACACATACTTTAAGAGAACACTTTGAAGAACTAAGGGGTAATCACAGCTTGAAAAATAAAAAGGATATGCCTTAAAGCTCAGTTTCAACGGATTATGAGGCACATGAGAATTCAACCAAAAAGAGGTATCAGCTCACACTTGTCAGAAAAACCATCAGCAAGAAAACTACAAACAATAAATGCTGAAGCTGTTGTGGAGAAATGCATACCCTCAACTTCAAGGGGGACGTAACTTGGAAAGGGCCACAAATGAGAACAGAATGGAGGTGCCTTAAAAAGGTAAACATTGAGCTACCATATGATCCAGCAGGCCCACTCCTCGACCTATAATCTAAGAAGAGAGAATTGGAAAGACACAGGCAGGCAAATCTGCATTGCACAGTATTACAATAGCCAAGATATGGAGGTAACCAAAAAGTCCACCAACAGATGGGTGGACAAAGAAGAACTCCTCCATGTATAGATGGAATATTCGCTAGTGAAAAAAATGAAACAATGCCATTTGCAGCACCATAGATGAGTCTAGACGTAATCACACCACCTGTAGTAAGTGAGAAAGTAAAAGACACATATCCTATCATATTACTTTTAGGAGTTACTTAAAAATTGATACCAATGAAGATATTTCCACAGAGAAAGGCAATCACAGATTCATTAAAAAACTTATGGTTCACCAAATAGAAAGGGATGAGGATTGGATACATTACCATATTGGGGTTAACAGAGATATACAAACCATGTGAAATATATAATCACCAAAGACGTACGGAAGACCAGGAGAAGACTACTCAACATTGTGTCATAACCTATATGGGAAAAGGATGCGAGGAAGAATAGATACACGTATATGTGTGAAACAACCACATTTGCACGCCTAGAACAAACAAACCATTGTAATCAAATTTGCTTGGATAAAAAAATAAAAAGTAAATTATAAATAAGAACAAGAAGTAATGAGACATAAATATAAAGGGTTTTTCCTGGCACATTCCATTCTAATTTACAACCTAGAACACCACTTCCAGTAAGGCTCTGTTTCCCCAGTTACCAAATTTGGTAAAGGAGAAATGATGCCACCTTGTGGCCGATTCCTGCAAGAGCAGCTTTAAACTCACAGCTAATGGTCACTTAACATGCACAAGGACTCAGGGCTGTAAAGGACACCTGCCCTAAAAAATTGTGCTGAAGTAGGGAATGGACAAAAAATTCAAAGCAGGCAAATGTTTCCAGAAGAGAGTATGAATATTAACGTTTTACTCACGCTCTTTTAAAAAAAAGGAAAATGGATAAAAGCTCAACCTCAGGGAGTGTTAGACCCATGCAATCTAATCTACAAAAAGTTTCAACTTACACCAGTCGACTGACCATCAGCAAAAAGTCTACAAACAATAAATGCTGACGGGGTTTTAGAGAACTGTGTACCCTCTACCTGCTGGTGAGACGTAAAGGGGTAACGGCCAATAATGAGAACAGAAAGGAGCTGTGTTTAAAAGTAAAAATGGAGGTACCATTCAATCCAGCAGGCGCACCATTGGATCTCTCACCGGAGAAGACAAGAATCGAGAAGACACAAGCCGCAAAAGCTTCAGTGCAGCCTTATTCACAATAGCCAAGACAGTGAAGGAATCAAAATGTCCAACAACAGGTGAATGGATAAAGAAGAAGTGGTCCATGTACACAATGGAATATTAGCCTTGGAAAACAATGAACCATTGTTCTTTGAGGCACCACAAATGAGTCTGGAGATAATCACGAAACATGAGGTAAGTCCGAAAGCAAAAGACCTATATTCTATGATATCACTTATAGGCGTTATCTAATAACTGACACAAATGAATATATTTCCACAGAGAAAGACACTCACAGACGTAGAAAACAAACTATGCTCATCTAAAAGGAAAGGTGGGGGGAGTGGATAAATTAAGGTTAGTGTTACTATATGTATACAAACACATATTATATACATATCTCAAAAAGACCGACCATATAGAAGGGAGGTGTGCGGAACGCTCTGTAACATTTTACATGGGAAGGGGATCTGTACTTGAATAGACATATATAATGTATAAATGAACCAGGTTGTGTACACCTCGGAAAAACAATATTCTAAGCTTTACCCCAATTAAAATAATTTTTAAAACCAAGAAGAAATAATGAGACATAAACGTATGGTGGTTTCTCCATGCACATTCCAATATAATTTACAACCTAGGAACACGACTTCCAGCAAGGCTCTGCTGTCCTAGTACCCAGGTTCGGGAATGGAGGAATGCTGCCTGCTTGAGGCCAATTCCCACAACAGCAACTTTTAACCCATTGCTAAAGGTCACTAAATATTCAACAAACTTGCAGTTCGGTAAATGACACCTGCTCTCTAAAAAATTTCTGGGCTGGAAAATCGACCAAAAAATTTAACAGAGGGCGAGCTTCCAAGACGACAATTTCAAGAGTTATATAGTACTCCCGACTGTTTCCTTTTTTTAACAGAAAAGAAAACGGTGGAGAAAAATGATGAGTTTTATGAATTTTCAAAGACATGCAAACCCAAAGTACAAAAACCTATCAGCTCACACCAGCCAGAAGGGCCATTAGCATTAATGCTGCAAACAATAAATGCTGAAGCGATTGTGGAGAAATGCGTACCCTCGATTCTAAGGGGGACGTGGTAAGAGCCACTAATGAAAACACAAAGAAGGTGCTTTGATAAGGGTAACACGGTGCTACCAGTCAATCAATCACACCCACTGCTGGGCCTATCACCTGAGAAAATGAGAATCAAAAAGTCACAGGCTTGGGGCTTCCCTGGTGGTGCAGTGGTTGAGAGTCTGCCTGCCAATGCAGGGCACACGGGTTCGAGCCCCGGTCTGGGAAGATCCCACATGCCGCGGAGGAACTGGGCCCGTGAGCCACAACCACTGAGCCTGCGCGCCGAGAGCCTGTGCTCCGCAAAAAGAGAGGCCGCGATAGTGAGAGACCCACGCACCGCGATGAAGAGTGGCCCCCGCTCGCCGCAACTACAGAAAGCCCTCGCACACAAACGAAGATCCAACACAGCCAAAAATAAATAAATAAATAAATAAATAAATATTAAAAAAAAAAAGTCACAGGCTGGCAATCCTGCACTCCAACAATACTGACCATAGCCAACACTTGGAAGCAATGAAAATGTCTATCAACCGAGGAATGCACAAAGTAGATGTGGTCCACGTACACAGTGGAAAATTACTCCAATAAAAAATAAAAATTAAATTTAAAAATCCAACAAAAGTAAAGAGACATCAGCTTGTGTGGGTTTGTCCGGACACACTCCACTCTAATTTATAACCGAGAAACACCACAGGCCGCAAGGGCATTTCCCTAGTTACCAGGGTGGGGAACATAGAAAGGCTGCGACCCTCTGGCAGTTACCTGCAAAAACAGCTTTAAGGCCTGTGCTAATGGTCATTTCATAGGAAGGAGTAATGCAGGACTGTAAATGAAACATGCCCTCAATATGTCTTGAGGGAGGTAATGGCCAAAACATTTCAAAATGTGACACATACTTTAAGAGAACACTTTGAAGAACTAAGGGGTAATCACAGCTTGAAAAATAAAAAGGATATGCCTTAAAGCTCAGTTTCAACGGATTATGAGGCACATGAGAATTCAACCAAAAAGAGGTATCAGCTCACACTTGTCAGAAAAACCATCAGCAAGAAAACTACAAACAATAAATGCTGAAGCTGTTGTGGAGAAATGCATACCCTCAACTTCAAGGGGGACGTAACTTGGAAAGGGCCACAAATGAGAACAGAATGGAGGTGCCTTAAAAAGGTAAACATTGAGCTACCATATGATCCAGCAGGCCCACTCCTCGACCTATAATCTAAGAAGAGAGAATTGGAAAGACACAGGCAGGCAAATCTGCATTGCACAGTATTACAATAGCCAAGATATGGAGGTAACCAAAAAGTCCACCAACAGATGGG
Source organism: Balaenoptera physalus (assembly GCF_965194825.1). Lineage (NCBI taxonomy): Eukaryota > Metazoa > Chordata > Mammalia > Artiodactyla > Balaenopteridae > Balaenoptera > Balaenoptera physalus. The sequence goes on along the minus strand of NW_028126060.1, from coordinate 347,453 downwards.
TGGACAAAGAAGAACTCCTCCATGTATAGATGGAATATTCGCTAGTGAAAAAAATGAAACAATGCCATTTGCAGCACCATAGATGAGTCTAGACGTAATCACACCACCTGTAGTAAGTGAGAAAGTAAAAGACACATATCCTATCATATTACTTTTAGGAGTTACTTAAAAATTGATACCAATGAAGATATTTCCACAGAGAAAGGCAATCACAGATTCATTAAAAAACTTATGGTTCACCAAATAGAAAGGGATGAGGATTGGATACATTACCATATTGGGGTTAACAGAGATATACAAACCATGTGAAATATATAATCACCAAAGACGTACGGAAGACCAGGAGAAGACTACTCAACATTGTGTCATAACCTATATGGGAAAAGGATGCGAGGAAGAATAGATACACGTATATGTGTGAAACAACCACATTTGCACGCCTAGAACAAACAAACCATTGTAATCAAATTTGCTTGGATAAAAAAATAAAAAGTAAATTATAAATAAGAACAAGAAGTAATGAGACATAAATATAAAGGGTTTTTCCTGGCACATTCCATTCTAATTTACAACCTAGAACACCACTTCCAGTAAGGCTCTGTTTCCCCAGTTACCAAATTTGGTAAAGGAGAAATGATGCCACCTTGTGGCCGATTCCTGCAAGAGCAGCTTTAAACTCACAGCTAATGGTCACTTAACATGCACAAGGACTCAGGGCTGTAAAGGACACCTGCCCTAAAAAATTGTGCTGAAGTAGGGAATGGACAAAAAATTCAAAGCAGGCAAATGTTTCCAGAAGAGAGTATGAATATTAACGTTTTACTCACGCTCTTTTAAAAAAAAGGAAAATGGATAAAAGCTCAACCTCAGGGAGTGTTAGACCCATGCAATCTAATCTACAAAAAGTTTCAACTTACACCAGTCGACTGACCATCAGCAAAAAGTCTACAAACAATAAATGCTGACGGGGTTTTAGAGAACTGAGTACCCTCTACCTGCTGGTGAGACGTAAAGGGGTAAAGGCCAATAATGAGAACAGAAAGGAGCTGTGTTTAAAAGTAAAAATGGAGGTACCATTCAATCCAGCAGGCGCACCATTGGACCTCTCACCGGAGAAGACAAGAAACGAGAAGACACAGGCCGCAAAAGCTTCAGTGCAGCCTTATTCACAATAGCCAAGACAGTGAAGGAATCAAAATGTCCAACAACAGGTGAATGGATAAAGAAGAAGTGGTCCATGTACACAATGGAATATTAGCCATGGAAAACAATGAACCATTGTTCTTTGAGGCACCACAAATGAGTCTGTAGATAATCACGAAACATGACGTAAGTCCGAAAGCAAAAGACCTATATTCTATGATATCACTTATAGGCGTTATCTAATAACTGACACAAATGAATATATTTCCACAGAGAAAGACACTCACAGACTTAGAAAACAAACTATGCTCATCTGAAAGGAAAGGTGGGGGGAGTGGATAAATTAAGGTTAGTGTTACTATATGTATACAAACACATATTATATACATATCTCAAAAAGACCGACCATATAGAAGGGAGGTGTGCGGAACGCTCTGTAACATTTTACATGGGAAGGGGATCTGTACTTGAATAGACATATATAATGTATAAATGAACCAGGTTGTGTACACCTCGGACAAACAATATTCTAAGCTTTACCCCAATTAAAATAATTTTTAAAACCAAGAAGAAATAATGAGACATAAACGTATGGTGGTTTCTCCATGCACATTCCAATATAATTTACAACCTAGGAACACGACTTCCAGCAAGGCTCTGCTGTCCTAGTACCCAGGTTCGGGAATGGAGGAATGCTGCCTGCTTGAGGCCAATTCCTACAACAGCAGCTTTTAACCCATTGCTAAAGGTCACTAAATATTCAACAAACTTGCAGTTCGGTAAATGACACCTGCTCTCTAAAAAAATTCTGGGCTGGAAAATCGACCAAAAAATTTAACAGAGGGCGAGCTTCGAAGAAGACAATTTCAAGAGTTATATTGTACTCCCAACTGTTTCCTTTTTTTAGCAGAAAAGAAAACGGTGGAGAAAAATGATGAGTTTTATGAATTTTCAAAGACATGCAAACCCAAAGTACAAAAACCTATCAGCTCACACCAGCCAGAAGGGCCATTAGCATTAATGCTGCAAACAATAAATGCTGAAGCGATTGTGGAGAAATGCGTACCCTCGATTCTAAGGGGGACGTGGTAAGAGCCACTAATGAAAACACAAAGAAGGTGCTTTGATAAGGGTAACACGGTGCTACCAGTCAATCAATCACACCCACTGCTGGGCCTATCACCTGAGAAAATGAGAATCAAAAAGTCACAGGCTTGGGGCTTCCCTGGTGGTGCAGTGGTTGAGAGTCTGCCTGCCAATGCAGGGCACACGGGTTCGAGCCCCGGTCTGGGAAGATCCCACATGCCGCGGAGGAACTGGGCCCGTGAGCCACAACCACTGAGCCTGCGCGCCGAGAGCCTGTGCTCCGCAAAAAGAGAGGCCACGATAGTGAGAGACCCACGCACCGCGATGAAGAGTGGCCCCCGCTCGCCGCAACTACAGAAAGCCCTCGCACACAAACGAAGATCCAACACAGCCAAAAATAAATAAATAAATAAATAAATAAATATTAAAAAAAAAAAGTCACAGGCTGGCAATCCTGCACTCCAACAATACTGACCATAGCCAACACTTGGAAGCAATGAAAATGTCTATCAACCGAGGAATGCACAAAGTAGATGTGGTCCACGTACACAGTGGAAAATTACTCCAATAAAAAATAAAAATTAAATTTAAAAATCCAACAAAAGTAAAGAGACATCAGCTTGTGTGGGTTTGTCCGGACACACTCCACTCTAATTTATAACCGAGAAACACCACAGGCCGCAAGGGCATTTCCCTAGTTACCAGGGTGGGGAACATAGAAAGGCTGCGACCCTCTGGCAGTTACCTGCAAAAACAGCTTTAAGGCCTGTGCTAATGGTCATTTCATAGGAAGGAGTAATGCAGGACTGTAAATGAAACATGCCCTCAATATGTCTTGAGGGAGGTAATGGCCAAAACATTTCAAAATGTGACACATACTTTAAGAGAACACTTTGAAGAACTAAGGGGTAATCACAGCTTGAAAAATAAAAAGGATATGCCTTAAAGCTCAGTTTCAACGGATTATGAGGCACATGAGAATTCAACCAAAAAGAGGTATCAGCTCACACTTGTCAGAAAAACCATCAGCAAGAAAACTACAAACAATAAATGCTGAAGCTGTTGTGGAGAAATGCATACCCTCAACTTCAAGGGGGACGTAACTTGGAAAGGGCCACAAATGAGAACAGAATGGAGGTGCCTTAAAAAGGTAAACATTGAGCTACCATATGATCCAGCAGGCCCACTCCTCGACCTATAATCTAAGAAGAGAGAATTGGAAAGACACAGGCAGGCAAATCTGCATTGCACAGTATTACAATAGCCAAGATATGGAGGTAACCAAAAAGTCCACCAACAGATGGGTGGACAAAGAAGAACTCCTCCATGTATAGATGGAATATTCGCTAGTGAAAAAAATGAAACAATGCCATTTGCAGCACCATAGATGAGTCTAGACGTAATCACACCACCTGTAGTAAGTGAGAAAGTAAAAGACACATATCCTATCATATTACTTTTAGGAGTTACTTAAAAATTGATACCAATGAAGATATTTCCACAGAGAAAGGCAATCACAGATTCATTAAAAAACTTATGGTTCACCAAATAGAAAGGGATGAGGATTGGATACATTACCATATTGGGGTTAACAGAGATATACAAACCATGTGAAATATATAATCACCAAAGACGTACGGAAGACCAGGAGAAGACTACTCAACATTGTGTCATAACCTATATGGGAAAAGGATGCGAGGAAGAATAGATACACGTATATGTGTGAAACAACCACATTTGCACGCCTAGAACAAACAAACCATTGTAATCAAATTTGCTTGGATAAAAAAATAAAAAGTAAATTATAAATAAGAACAAGAAGTAATGAGACATAAATATAAAGGGTTTTTCCTGGCACATTCCATTCTAATTTACAACCTAGAACACCACTTCCAGTAAGGCTCTGTTTCCCCAGTTACCAAATTTGGTAAAGGAGAAATGATGCCACCTTGTGGCCGATTCCTGCAAGAGCAGCTTTAAACTCACAGCTAATGGTCACTTAACATGCACAAGGACTCAGGGCTGTAAAGGACACCTGCCCTAAAAAATTGTGCTGAAGTAGGGAATGGACAAAAAATTCAAAGCAGGCAAATGTTTCCAGAAGAGAGTATGAATATTAACGTTTTACTCACGCTCTTTTAAAAAAAAGGAAAATGGATAAAAGCTCAACCTCAGGGAGTGTTAGACCCATGCAATCTAATCTACAAAAAGTTTCAACTTACACCAGTCGACTGACCATCAGCAAAAAGTCTACAAACAATAAATGCTGACGGGGTTTTAGAGAACTGAGTACCCTCTACCTGCTGGTGAGACGTAAAGGGGTAACGGCCAATAATGAGAACAGAAAGGAGCTGTGTTTAAAAGTAAAAATGGAGGTACCATTCAATCCAGCAGGCGCACCATTGGACCTCTCACCGGAGAAGACAAGAAACGAGAAGACACAGGCCGCAAAAGCTTCAGTGCAGCCTTATTCACAATAGCCAAGACAGTGAAGGAATCAAAATGTCCAACAACAGGTGAATGGATAAAGAAGAAGTGGTCCATGTACACAATGGAATATTAGCCATGGAAAACAATGAACCATTGTTCTTTGAGGCACCACAAATGAGTCTGTAGATAATCACGAAACATGAGGTAAGTCCGAAAGCAAAAGACCTATATTCTATGATATCACTTATAGGCGTTATCTAATAACTGACACAAATGAATATATTTCCACAGAGAAAGACACTCACAGACTTAGAAAACAAACTATGCTCATCTGAAAGGAAAGGTGGGGGGAGTGGATAAATTAAGGTTAGTGTTACTATATGTATACAAACACATATTATATACATATCTCAAAAAGACCGACCATATAGAAGGGAGGTGTGCGGAACGCTCTGTAACATTTTACATGGGAAGGGGATCTGTACTTGAATAGACATATATAATGTATAAATGAACCAGGTTGTGTACACCTCGGACAAACAATATTCTAAGCTTTACCCCAATTAAAATAATTTTTAAAACCAAGAAGAAATAATGAGACATAAACGTATGGTGGTTTCTCCATGCACATTCCAATATAATTTACAACCTAGGAACACGACTTCCAGCAAGGCTCTGCTGTCCTAGTACCCAGGTTCGGGAATGGAGGAATGCTGCCTGCTTGAGGCCAATTCCTACAACAGCAGCTTTTAACCCATTGCTAAAGGTCACTAAATATTCAACAAACTTGCAGTTCGGTAAATGACACCTGCTCTCTAAAAAAATTCTGGGCTGGAAAATCGACCAAAAAATTTAACAGAGGGCGAGCTTCGAAGAAGACAATTTCAAGAGTTATATTGTACTCCCAACTGTTTCCTTTTTTTAGCAGAAAAGAAAACGGTGGAGAAAAATGATGAGTTTTATGAATTTTCAAAGACATGCAAACCCAAAGTACAAAAACCTATCAGCTCACACCAGCCAGAAGGGCCATTAGCATTAATGCTGCAAACAATAAATGCTGAAGCGATTGTGGAGAAATGCGTACCCTCGATTCTAAGGGGGACCTGGTAAGAGCCACTAATGAAAACACAAAGAAGGTGCTTTGATAAGGGTAACACGGTGCTACCAGTCAATCAATCACACCCACTGCTGGGCCTATCACCTGAGAAAATGAGAATCAAAAAGTCACAGGCTTGGGGCTTCCCTGGTGGTGCAGTGGTTGAGAGTCTGCCTGCCAATGCAGGGCACACGGGTTCGAGCCCCGGTCTGGGAAGATCCCACATGCCGCGGAGGAACTGGGCCCGTGAGCCACAACCACTGAGCCTGCGCGCCGAGAGCCTGTGCTCCGCAAAAAGAGAGGCCGCGATAGTGAGAGACCCACGCACCGCGATGAAGAGTGGCCCCCGCTCGCCGCAACTACAGAAAGCCGTCGCACACAAACGAAGATCCAACACAGCCAAAAATAAATAAATAAATAAATAAATAAATATTAAAAAAAAAAAGTCACAGGCTGGCAATCCTGCACTCCAACAATACTGACCATAGCCAACACTTGGAAGCAATGAAAATGTCTATCAACCGAGGAATGCACAAAGTAGATGTGGTCCACGTACACAGTGGAAAATTACTCCAATAAAAAATAAAAATTAAATTTAAAAATCCAACAAAAGTAAAGAGACATCAGCTTGTGTGGGTTTGTCCGGACACACTCCACTCTAATTTATAACCGAGAAACACCACAGGCCGCAAGGGCATTTCCCTAGTTACCAGGGTGGGGAACATAGAAAGGCTGCGACCCTCTGGCAGTTACCTGCAAAAACAGCTTTAAGGCCTGTGCTAATGGTCATTTCATAGGAAGGAGTAATGCAGGACTGTAAATGAAACATGCCCTCAATATGTCTTGAGGGAGGTAATGGCCAAAACATTTCAAAATGTGACACATACTTTAAGAGAACACTTTGAAGAACTAAGGGGTAATCACAGCTTGAAAAATAAAAAGGATATGCCTTAAAGCTCAGTTTCAACGGATTATGAGGCACATGAGAATTCAACCAAAAAGAGGTATCAGCTCACACTTGTCAGAAAAACCATCAGCAAGAAAACTACAAACAATAAATGCTGAAGCTGTTGTGGAGAAATGCATACCCTCAACTTCAAGGGGGACGTAACTTGGAAAGGGCCACAAATGAGAACAGAATGGAGGTGCCTTAAAAAGGTAAACATTGAGCTACCATATGATCCAGCAGGCCCACTCCTCGACCTATAATCTAAGAAGAGAGAATTGGAAAGACACAGGCAGGCAAATCTGCATTGCACAGTATTACAATAGCCAAGATATGGAGGTAACCAAAAAGTCCACCAACAGATGGGTGGACAAAGAAGAGCTCCTCCATGTATAGATGGAATATTCGCTAGTGAAAAAAATGAAACAATGCCATTTGCAGCACCATAGATGAGTCTAGACGTAATCACACCACCTGTAGTAAGTGAGAAAGTAAAAGACACATATCCTATCATATCACTTTTAGGAGTTACATAAAAATTGATACTAATGAAGATATTTCCACAGAGAAAGGCAATCACAGATTCATTAAAAAACTTATGGTTCATCAAATAGAAAGGGATGAGGATTGGATAATTTACCATATTGGGGTTAACAGAGATATACAAACCATGTGAAATATATAATCACCAAAGACGTACGGAAGACCAGGAGAAGACTACTCAACATTGTGTCATAACCTATATGGGAAAAGGATGCGAGGAAGAATAGATACACGTATATGTGTGAAAGAACCACATTTGCACACCTAGAACAAACAAACCATTGTAATCAAATTTGCTTGGATAAAAAATAAAAAGTAAATTATAAATATGAACAACAAGTAATGAGACATAAACATAAAGGGCTTTTTCCTGGCACATTCCATTCTAATTTACAACCTAGAACACCACTTCCATTAAGGCTCTGTTTCCCCAGTTACCAAATTTGGTAAAGGAGAAATGATGCCACCTTGTGGCCGTTTCCTGCAAGAGCAGCTTTAAACTCACAGCTAATGGTCACTTAACATTCACAAGGACTCAGGGCTGTAAAGGACACCTGCCCTAAAAAATTGTGCTGAAGTAGGGAATGGACAAAAATTTCAAAACAGGCAAATGTTTCCAGAAGAGAGTATGAATATTAACGTTTTACTCACGCTCTTTTAAAACAAAGGAAAATGGATAAAAGCTCAACCTCAGGGAGTGTTAGGCCCATGCAATCTAATCTACAAAAAGTTTCAACTTACACCAGTCGACTGACCATCAGCAAAAAGTCTACAAACAATAAATGCTGACGGGGTTTTAGAGAACTGTGTACCCTCTACCTGCTGGTGAGACGTAAAGGGGTAACGGCCAATAATGAGAACAGAAAGGAGCTGTGTTTAAAAGTAAAAATGGAGGTACCATTCAATCCAGCAGGCGCACCATTGGATCTCTCACCGGAGAAGACAAGAATCGAGAAGACACAAGCCGCAAAAGCTTCAGTGCAGCCTTATTCACAATAGCCAAGACAGTGAAGGAATCAAAATGTCCAACAACAGGTGAATGGATAAAGAAGAAGTGGTCCATGTACACAATGGAATATTAGCCTTGGAAAACAATGAACCATTGTTCTTTGAGGCACCACAAATGAGTCTGGAGATAATCACGAAACATGAGGTAAGTCCGAAAGCAAAAGACCTATATTCTATGATATCACTTATAGGCGTTATCTAATAACTGACACAAATGAATATATTTCCACAGAGAAAGACACTCACAGACGTAGAAAACAAACTATGCTCATCTAAAAGGAAAGGTGGGGGGAGTGGATAAATTAAGGTTAGTGTTACTATATGTATACAAACACATATTATATACATATCTCAAAAAGACCGACCATATAGAAGGGAGGTGTGCGGAACGCTCTGTAACATTTTACATGGGAAGGGGATCTGTACTTGAATAGACATATATAATGTATAAATGAACCAGGTTGTGTACACCTCGGAAAAACAATATTCTAAGCTTTACCCCAATTAAAATAATTTTTAAAACCAAGAAGAAATAATGAGACATAAACGTATGGTGGTTTCTCCATGCACATTCCAATATAATTTACAACCTAGGAACACGACTTCCAGCAAGGCTCTGCTGTCCTAGTACCCAGGTTCGGGAATGGAGGAATGCTGCCTGCTTGAGGCCAATTCCCACAACAGCAACTTTTAACCCATTGCTAAAGGTCACTAAATATTCAACAAACTTGCAGTTCGGTAAATGACACCTGCTCTCTAAAAAATTTCTGGGCTGGAAAATCGACCAAAAAATTTAACAGAGGGCGAGCTTCCAAGAAGACAATTTCAAGAGTTATATTGTACTCCCGACTGTTTCCTTTTTTTAACAGAAAAGAAAACGGTGGAGAAAAATGATGAGTTTTATGAATTTTCAAAGACATGCAAACCCAAAGTACAAAAACCTATCAGCTCACACCAGCCAGAAGGGCCATTAGCATTAATGCTGCAAACAATAAATGCTGAAGCGATTGTGGAGAAATGCGTACCCTCGATTCTAAGGGGGACGTGGTAAGAGCCACTAATGAAAACACAAAGAAGGTGCTTTGATAAGGGTAACACGGTGCTACCAGTCAATCAATCACACCCACTGCTGGGCCTATCACCTGAGAAAATGAGAATCAAAAAGTCACAGGCTTGGGGCTTCCCTGGTGGTGCAGTGGTTGAGAGTCTGCCTGCCAATGCAGGGCACACGGGTTCGAGCCCCGGTCTGGGAAGATCCCACATGCCGCGGAGGAACTGGGCCCGTGAGCCACAACCACTGAGCCTGCGCGCCGAGAGCCTGTGCTCCGCAAAAAGAGAGGCCGCGATAGTGAGAGACCCACGCACCGCGATGAAGAGTGGCCCCCGCTCGCCGCAACTACAGAAAGCCCTCGCACACAAACGAAGATCCAACACAGCCAAAAATAAATAAATAAATAAATAAATAAATATTAAAAAAAAAAAGTCACAGGCTGGCAATCCTGCACTCCAACAATACTGACCATAGCCAACACTTGGAAGCAATGAAAATGTCTATCAACCGAGGAATGCACAAAGTAGATGTGGTCCACGTACACAGTGGAAAATTACTCCAATAAAAAATAAAAATTAAATTTAAAAATCCAACAAAAGTAAAGAGACATCAGCTTGTGTGGGTTTGTCCGGACACACTCCACTCTAATTTATAACCGAGAAACACCACAGGCCGCAAGGGCATTTCCCTAGTTACCAGGGTGGGGAACATAGAAAGGCTGCGACCCTCTGGCAGTTACCTGCAAAAACAGCTTTAAGGCCTGTGCTAATGGTCATTTCATAGGAAGGAGTAATGCAGGACTGTAAATGAAACATGCCCTCAATATGTCTTGAGGGAGGTAATGGCCAAAACATTTCAAAATGTGACACATACTTTAAGAGAACACTTTGAAGAACTAAGGGGTAATCACAGCTTGAAAAATAAAAAGGATATGCCTTAAAGCTCAGTTTCAACGGATTATGAGGCACATGAGAATTCAACCAAAAAGAGGTATCAGCTCACACTTGTCAGAAAAACCATCAGCAAGAAAACTACAAACAATAAATGCTGAAGCTGTTGTGGAGAAATGCATACCCTCAACTTCAAGGGGGACGTAACTTGGAAAGGGCCACAAATGAGAACAGAATGGAGGTGCCTTAAAAAGGTAAACATTGAGCTACCATATGATCCAGCAGGCCCACTCCTCGACCTATAATCTAAGAAGAGAGAATTGGAAAGACACAGGCAGGCAAATCTGCATTGCACAGTATTACAATAGCCAAGATATGGAGGTAACCAAAAAGTCCACCAACAGATGGGTGGACAAAGAAGAACTCCTCCATGTATAGATGGAATATTCGCTAGTGAAAAAAATGAAACAATGCCATTTGCAGCACCATAGATGAGTCTAGACGTAATCACACCACCTGTAGTAAGTGAGAAAGTAAAAGACACATATCCTATCATATTACTTTTAGGAGTTACTTAAAAATTGATACCAATGAAGATATTTCCACAGAGAAAGGCAATCACAGATTCATTAAAAAACTTATGGTTCACCAAATAGAAAGGGATGAGGATTGGATACATTACCATATTGGGGTTAACAGAGATATACAAACCATGTGAAATATATAATCACCAAAGACGTACGGAAGACCAGGAGAAGACTACTCAACATTGTGTCATAACCTATATGGGAAAAGGATGCGAGGAAGAATAGATACACGTATATGTGTGAAACAACCACATTTGCACGCCTAGAACAAACAAACCATTGTAATCAAATTTGCTTGGATAAAAAAATAAAAAGTAAATTATAAATAAGAACAAGAAGTAATGAGACATAAATATAAAGGGTTTTTCCTGGCACATTCCATTCTAATTTACAACCTAGAACACCACTTCCAGTAAGGCTCTGTTTCCCCAGTTACCAAATTTGGTAAAGGAGAAATGATGCCACCTTGTGGCCGATTCCTGCAAGAGCAGCTTTAAACTCACAGCTAATGGTCACTTAACATGCACAAGGACTCAGGGCTGTAAAGGACACCTGCCCTAAAAAATTGTGCTGAAGTAGGGAATGGACAAAAAATTCAAAGCAGGCAAATGTTTCCAGAAGAGAGTATGAATATTAACGTTTTACTCACGCTCTTTTAAAAAAAAGGAAAATGGATAAAAGCTCAACCTCAGGGAGTGTTAGACCCATGCAATCTAATCTACAAAAAGTTTCAACTTACACCAGTCGACTGACCATCAGCAAAAAGTCTACAAACAATAAATGCTGACGGGGTTTTAGAGAACTGAGTACCCTCTACCTGCTGGTGAGACGTAAAGGGGTAACGGCCAATAATGAGAACAGAAAGGAGCTGTGTTTAAAAGTAAAAATGGAGGTACCATTCAATCCAGCAGGCGCACCATTGGACCTCTCACCGGAGAAGACAAGAAACGAGAAGACACAGGCCGCAAAAGCTTCAGTGCAGCCTTATTCACAATAGCCAAGACAGTGAAGGAATCAAAATGTCCAACAACAGGTGAATGGATAAAGAAGAAGTGGTCCATGTACACAATGGAATATTAGCCATGGAAAACAATGAACCATTGTTCTTTGAGGCACCACAAATGAGTCTGTAGATAATCACGAAACATGAGGTAAGTCCGAAAGCAAAAGACCTATATTCTATGATATCACTTATAGGCGTTATCTAATAACTGACACAAATGAATATATTTCCACAGAGAAAGACACTCACAGACTTAGAAAACAAACTATGCTCATCTGAAAGGAAAGGTGGGGGGAGTGGATAAATTAAGGTTAGTGTTACTATATGTATACAAACACATATTATATACATATCTCAAAAAGACCGACCATATAGAAGGGAGGTGTGCGGAACGCTCTGTAACATTTTACATGGGAAGGGGATCTGTACTTGAATAGACATATATAATGTATAAATGAACCAGGTTGTGTACACCTCGGACAAACAATATTCTAAGCTTTACCCCAATTAAAATAATTTTTAAAACCAAGAAGAAATAATGAGACATAAACGTATGGTGGTTTCTCCATGCACATTCCAATATAATTTACAACCTAGGAACACGACTTCCAGCAAGGCTCTGCTGTCCTAGTACCCAGGTTCGGGAATGGAGGAATGCTGCCTGCTTGAGGCCAATTCCTACAACAGCAGCTTTTAACCCATTGCTAAAGGTCACTAAATATTCAACAAACTTGCAGTTCGGTAAATGACACCTGCTCTCTAAAAAAATTCTGGGCTGGAAAATCGACCAAAAAATTTAACAGAGGGCGAGCTTCGAAGAAGACAATTTCAAGAGTTATATTGTACTCCCAACTGTTTCCTTTTTTTAGCAGAAAAGAAAACGGTGGAGAAAAATGATGAGTTTTATGAATTTTCAAAGACATGCAAACCCAAAGTACAAAAACCTATCAGCTCACACCAGCCAGAAGGGCCATTAGCATTAATGCTGCAAACAATAAATGCTGAAGCGATTGTGGAGAAATGCGTACCCTCGATTCTAAGGGGGACGTGGTAAGAGCCACTAATGAAAACACAAAGAAGGTGCTTTGATAAGGGTAACACGGTGCTACCAGTCAATCAATCACACCCACTGCTGGGCCTATCACCTGAGAAAATGAGAATCAAAAAGTCACAGGCTTGGGGCTTCCCTGGTGGTGCAGTGGTTGAGAGTCTGCCTGCCAATGCAGGGCACACGGGTTCGAGCCCCGGTCTGGGAAGATCCCACATGCCGCGGAGGAACTGGGCCCGTGAGCCACAACCACTGAGCCTGCGCGCCGAGAGCCTGTGCTCCGCAAAAAGAGAGGCCGCGATAGTGAGAGACCCACGCACCGCGATGAAGAGTGGCCCCCGCTCGCCGCAACTACAGAAAGCCGTCGCACACAAACGAAGATCCAACACAGCCAAAAATAAATAAATAAATAAATAAATAAATATTAAAAAAAAAAGTCACAGGCTGGCAATCCTGCACTCCAACAATACTGACCATAGCCAACACTTGGAAGCAATGAAAATGTCTATCAACCGAGGAATGCACAAAGTAGATGTGGTCCACGTACACAGTGGAAAATTACTCCAATAAAAAATAAAAATTAAATTTAAAAATCCAACAAAAGTAAAGAGACATCAGCTTGTGTGGGTTTGTCCGGACACACTCCACTCTAATTTATAACCGAGAAACACCACAGGCCGCAAGGGCATTTCCCTAGTTACCAGGGTGGGGAACATAGAAAGGCTGCGACCCTCTGGCAGTTACCTGCAAAAACAGCTTTAAGGCCTGTGCTAATGGTCATTTCATAGGAAGGAGTAATGCAGGACTGTAAATGAAACATGCCCTCAATATGTCTTGAGGGAGGTAATGGCCAAAACATTTCAAAATGTGACACATACTTTAAGAGAACACTTTGAAGAACTAAGGGGTAATCACAGCTTGAAAAATAAAAAGGATATGCCTTAAAGCTCAGTTTCAACGGATTATGAGGCACATGAGAATTCAACCAAAAAGAGGTATCAGCTCACACTTGTCAGAAAAACCATCAGCAAGAAAACTACAAACAATAAATGCTGAAACTGTTGTGGAGAAATGCATACCCTCAACTTCAAGGGGGACGTAACTTGGAAAGGGCCACAAATGAGAACAGAATGGAGGTGCCTTAAAAAGGTAAACATTGAGATACCATATGATCCAGCAGGCCCACTCCTCGACCTATAATCTAAGAAGAGAGAATTGGAAAGACACAGGCAGGCAAATCTGCATTGCACAGTATTACAATAGCCAAGATATGGAGGTAACCAAAAAGTCCACCAACAGATGGGTGGACAAAGAAGAGCTCCTCCATGTATAGATGGAATATTCGCTAGTGAAAAAAATGAAACAATGCCATTTGCAGCACCATAGATGAGTCTAGACGTAATCACACCACCTGTAGTAAGTGAGAAAGTAAAAGACACATATCCTATCATATCACTTTTAGGAGTTACATAAAAATTGATACTAATGAAGATATTTCCACAGAGAAAGGCAATCACAGATTCATTAAAAAACTTATGGTTCATCAAATAGAAAGGGATGAGGATTGGATAATTTACCATATTGGGGTTAACAGAGATATACAAACCATGTGAAATATATAATCACCAAAGACGTACGGAAGACCAGGAGAAGACTACTCAACATTGTGTCATAACCTATATGGGAAAAGGATGCGAGGAAGAATAGATACACGTATATGTGTGAAAGAACCACATTTGCACACCTAGAACAAACAAACCATTGTAATCAAATTTGCTTGGATAAAAAATAAAAAGTAAATTATAAATATGAACAACAAGTAATGAGACATAAACATAAAGGGCTTTTTCCTGGCACATTCCATTCTAATTTACAACCTAGAACACCACTTCCATTAAGGCTCTGTTTCCCCAGTTACCAAATTTGGTAAAGGAGAAATGATGCCACCTTGTGGCCGTTTCCTGCAAGAGCAGCTTTAAACTCACAGCTAATGGTCACTTAACATTCACAAGGACTCAGGGCTGTAAAGGACACCTGCCCTAAAAAATTGTGCTGAAGTAGGGAATGGACAAAAATTTCAAAACAGGCAAATGTTTCCAGAAGAGAGTATGAATATTAACGTTTTACTCACGCTCTTTTAAAACAAAGGAAAATGGATAAAAGCTCAACCTCAGGGAGTGTTAGGCCCATGCAATCTAATCTACAAAAAGTTTCAACTTACACCAGTCGACTGACCATCAGCAAAAAGTCTACAAACAATAAATGCTGACGGGGTTTTAGAGAACTGTGTACCCTCTACCTGCTGGTGAGACGTAAAGGGGTAACGGCCAATAATGAGAACAGAAAGGAGCTGTGTTTAAAAGTAAAAATGGAGGTACCATTCAATCCAGCAGGCGCACCATTGGATCTCTCACCGGAGAAGACAAGAATCGAGAAGACACAAGCCGCAAAAGCTTCAGTGCAGCCTTATTCACAATAGCCAAGACAGTGAAGGAATCAAAATGTCCAACAACAGGTGAATGGATAAAGAAGAAGTGGTCCATGTACACAATGGAATATTAGCCTTGGAAAACAATGAACCATTGTTCTTTGAGGCACCACAAATGAGTCTGGAGATAATCACGAAACATGAGGTAAGTCCGAAAGCAAAAGACCTATATTCTATGATATCACTTATAGGCGTTATCTAATAACTGACACAAATGAATATATTTCCACAGAGAAAGACACTCACAGACGTAGAAAACAAACTATGCTCATCTAAAAGGAAAGGTGGGGGGAGTGGATAAATTAAGGTTAGTGTTACTATATGTATACAAACACATATTATATACATATCTCAAAAAGACCGACCATATAGAAGGGAGGTGTGCGGAACACTCTGTAACATTTTACATGGGAAGGGGATCTGTACTTGAATAGACATATATAATGTATAAATGAACCAGGTTGTGTACACCTCGGACAAACAATATTCTAAGCTTTACCCCAATTAAAATAATTTTTAAAACCAAGAAGAAATAATGAGACATAAACGTATGGTGGTTTCTCCATGCACATTCCAATATAATTTACAACCTAGGAACACGACTTCCAGCAAGGCTCTGCTGTCCTAGTACCCAGGTTCGGGAATGGAGGAATGCTGCCTGCTTGAGGCCAATTCCCACAACAGCAACTTTTAACCCATTGCTAAAGGTCACTAAATATTCAACAAACTTGCAGTTCGGTAAATGACACCTGCTCTCTAAAAAATTTCTGGGCTGGAAAATCGACCAAAAAATTTAACAGAGGGCGAGCTTCCAAGAAGACAATTTCAAGAGTTATATTGTACTCCCGACTGTTTCCTTTTTTTAACAGAAAAGAAAACGGTGGAGAAAAATGATGAGTTTTATGAATTTTCAAAGACATGCAAACCCAAAGTACAAAAACCTATCAGCTCACACCAGCCAGAAGGGCCATTAGCATTAATGCTGCAAACAATAAATGCTGAAGAGATTGTGGAGAAATGCGTACCCTCGATTCTAAGGGGGACGTGGTAAGAGCCACTAATGAAAACACAAAGAAGGTGCTTTGATAAGGGTAACACGGTGCTACCAGTCAATCAATCACACCCACTGCTGGGCCTATCACCTGAGAAAATGAGAATCAAAAAGTCACAGGCTTGGGGCTTCCCTGGTGGTGCAGTGGTTGAGAGTCTGCCTGCCAATGCAGGGCACACGGGTTCGAGCCCCGGTCTGGGAAGATCCCACATGCCGCGGAGGAACTGGGCCCGTGAGCCACAACCACTGAGCCTGCGCACCGAGAGCCTGTGCTCCGCAAAAAGAGAGGCCGCGATAGTGAGAGACCCACGCACCGCGATGAAGAGTGGCCCCCGCTCGCCGCAACTACAGAAAGCCGTCGCACACAAACGAAGATCCAACACAGCCAAAAATAAATAAATAAATAAATAAATAAATATTAAAAAAAAAAAGTCACAGGCTGGCAATCCTGCACTCCAACAATACTGACCATAGCCAACACTTGGAAGCAATGAAAATGTCTATCAACCGAGGAATGCACAAAGTAGATGTGGTCCACGTACACAGTGGAAAATTACTCCAATAAAAAATAAAAATTAAATTTAAAAATCCAACAAAAGTAAAGAGACATCAGCTTGTGTGGGTTTGTCCGGACACACTCCACTCTAATTTATAACCGAGAAACACCACAGGCCGCAAGGGCATTTCCCTAGTTACCAGGGTGGGGAACATAGAAAGGCTGCGACCCTCTGGCAGTTACCTGCAAAAACAGCTTTAAGGCCTGTGCTAATGGTCATTTCATAGGAAGGAGTAATGCAGGACTGTAAATGAAACATGCCCTCAATATGTCTTGAGGGAGGTAATGGCCAAAACATTTCAAAATGTGACACATACTTTAAGAGAACACTTTGAAGAACTAAGGGGTAATCACAGCTTGAAAAATAAAAAGGATATGCCTTAAAGCTCAGTTTCAACGGATTATGAGGCACATGAGAATTCAACCAAAAAGAGGTATCAGCTCACACTTGTCAGAAAAACCATCAGCAAGAAAACTACAAACAATAAATGCTGAAGCTGTTGTGGAGAAATGCATACCCTCAACTTCAAGGGGGACGTAACTTGGAAAGGGCCACAAATGAGAACAGAATGGAGGTGCCTTAAAAAGGTAAACATTGAGCTACCATATGATCCAGCAGGCCCACTCCTCGACCTATAATCTAAGAAGAGAGAATTGGAAAGACACAGGCAGGCAAATCTGCATTGCACAGTATTACAATAGCCAAGATATGGAGGTAACCAAAAAGTCCACCAACAGATGGGTGGACAAAGAAGAGCTCCTCCATGTATAGATGGAATATTCGCTAGTGAAAAAAATGAAACAATGCCATTTGCAGCACCATAGATGAGTCTAGACGTAATCACACCACCTGTAGTAAGTGAGAAAGTAAAAGACACATATCCTATCATATCACTTTTAGGAGTTACATAAAAATTGATACTAATGAAGATATTTCCACAGAGAAAGGCAATCACAGATTCATTAAAAAACTTATGGTTCATCAAATAGAAAGGGATGAGGATTGGATAATTTACCATATTGGGGTTAACAGAGATATACAAACCATGTGAAATATATAATCACCAAAGACGTACGGAAGACCAGGAGAAGACTACTCAACATTGTGTCATAACCTATATGGGAAAAGGATGCGAGGAAGAATAGATACACGTATATGTGTGAAAGAACCACATTTGCACACCTAGAACAAACAAACCATTGTAATCAAATTTGCTTGGATAAAAAATAAAAAGTAAATTATAAATATGAACAACAAGTAATGAGACATAAACATAAAGGGCTTTTTCCTGGCACATTCCATTCTAATTTACAACCTAGAACACCACTTCCATTAAGGCTCTGTTTCCCCAGTTACCAAATTTGGTAAAGGAGAAATGATGCCACCTTGTGGCCGTTTCCTGCAAGAGCAGCTTTAAACTCACAGCTAATGGTCACTTAACATTCACAAGGACTCAGGGCTGTAAAGGACACCTGCCCTAAAAAATTGTGCTGAAGTAGGGAATGGACAAAAATTTCAAAACAGGCAAATGTTTCCAGAAGAGAGTATGAATATTAACGTTTTACTCACGCTCTTTTAAAACAAAGGAAAATGGATAAAAGCTCAACCTCAGGGAGTGTTAGACCCATGCAATCTAATCTACAAAAAGTTTCAACTTACACCAGTCGACTGACCATCAGCAAAAAGTCTACAAACAATAAATGCTGACGGGGTTTTAGAGAACTGTGTACCCTCTACCTGCTGGTGAGACGTAAAGGGGTAACGGCCAATAATGAGAACAGAAAGGAGCTGTGTTTAAAAGTAAAAATGGAGGTACCATTCAATCCAGCAGGCGCACCATTGGACCTCTCACCGGAGAAGACAAGAATCGAGAAGACACAAGCCGCAAAAGCTTCAGTGCAGCCTTATTCACAATAGCCAAGACAGTGAAGGAATCAAAATGTCCAACAACAGGTGAATGGATAAAGAAGAAGTGGTCCATGTACACAATGGAATATTAGCCATGGAAAACAATGAACCATTGTTCTTTGAGGCACCACAAATGAGTCTGGAGATAATCACGAAACATGAGGTAAGTCCGAAAGCAAAAGACCTATATTCTATGATATCACTTATAGGCGTTATCTAATAACTGACACAAATGAATATATTTCCACAGAGAAAGACACTCACAGACGTAGAAAACAAACTATGCTCATCTAAAAGGAAAGGTGGGGGGAGTGGATAAATTAAGGTTAGTGTTACTATATGTATACAAACACATATTATATACATATCTCAAAAAGACCGACCATATAGAAGGGAGGTGTGCGGAACGCTCTGTAACATTTTACATGGGAAGGGGATCTGTACTTGAATAGACATATATAATGTATAAATGAACCAGGTTGTGTACACCTCGGACAAACAATATTCTAAGCTTTACCCCAATTAAAATAATTTTTAAAACCAAGAAGAAATAATGAGACATAAACGTATGGTGGTTTCTCCATGCACATTCCAATATAATTTACAACCTAGGAACACGACTTCCAGCAAGGCTCTGCTGTCCTAGTACCCAGGTTCGGGAATGGAGGAATGCTGCCTGCTTGAGGCCAATTCCCACAACAGCAACTTTTAACCCATTGCTAAAGGTCACTAAATATTCAACAAACTTGCAGTTCGGTAAATGACACCTGCTCTCTAAAAAATTTCTGGGCTGGAAAATCGACCAAAAAATTTAACAGAGGGCGAGCTTCCAAGAAGACAATTTCAAGAGTTATATTGTACTCCCGACTGTTTCCTTTTTTTAACAGAAAAGAAAACGGTGGAGAAAAATGATGAGTTTTATGAATTTTCAAAGACATGCAAACCCAAAGTACAAAAACCTATCAGCTCACACCAGCCAGAAGGGCCATTAGCATTAATGCTGCAAACAATAAATGCTGAAGCGATTGTGGAGAAATGCGTACCCTCGATTCTAAGGGGGACGTGGTAAGAGCCACTAATGAAAACACAAAGAAGGTGCTTTGATAAGGGTAACACGGTGCTACCAGTCAATCAATCACACCCACTGCTGGGCCTATCACCTGAGAAAATGAGAATCAAAAAGTCACAGGCTTGGGGCTTCCCTGGTGGTGCAGTGGTTGAGAGTCTGCCTGCCAATGCAGGGCACACGGGTTCGAGCCCCAGTCTGGGAAGATCCCACATGCCGCGGAGGAACTGGGCCCGTGAGCCACAACCACTGAGCCTGCGCGCCGAGAGCCTGTGCTCCGCAAAAAGAGAGGCCGCGATAGTGAGAGACCCACGCACCGCGATGAAGAGTGGCCCCCGCTCGCCGCAACTACAGAAAGCCCTCGCACACAAACGAAGATCCAACACAGCCAAAAATAAATAAATAAATAAATAAATAAATATTAAAAAAAAAAAGTCACAGGCTGGCAATCCTGCACTCCAACAATACTGACCATAGCCAACACTTGGAAGCAATGAAAATGTCTATCAACCGAGGAATGCACAAAGTAGATGTGGTCCACGTACACAGTGGAAAATTACTCCAATAAAAAATAAAAATTAAATTTAAAAATCCAACAAAAGTAAAGAGACATCAGCTTGTGTGGGTTTGTCCGGACACACTCCACTCTAATTTATAACCGAGAAACACCACAGGCCGCAAGGGCATTTCCCTAGTTACCAGGGTGGGGAACATAGAAAGGCTGCGACCCTCTGGCAGTTACCTGCAAAAACAGCTTTAAGGCCTGTGCTAATGGTCATTTCATAGGAAGGAGTAATGCAGGACTGTAAATGAAACATGCCCTCAATATGTCTTGAGGGAGGTAATGGCCAAAACATTTCAAAATGTGACACATACTTTAAGAGAACACTTTGAAGAACTAAGGGGTAATCACAGCTTGAAAAATAAAAAGGATATGCCTTAAAGCTCAGTTTCAACGGATTATGAGGCACATGAGAATTCAACCAAAAAGAGGTATCAGCTCACACTTGTCAGAAAAACCATCAGCAAGAAAACTACAAACAATAAATGCTGAAGCTGTTGTGGAGAAATGCATACCCTCAACTTCAAGGGGGACGTAACTTGGAAAGGGCCACAAATGAGAACAGAATGGAGGTGCCTTAAAAAGGTAAACATTGAGCTACCATATGATCCAGCAGGCCCACTCCTCGACCTATAATCTAAGAAGAGAGAATTGGAAAGACACAGGCAGGCAAATCTGCATTGCACAGTATTACAATAGCCAAGATATGGAGGTAACCAAAAGGTCCACCAACAGATGGGTGGACAAAGAAGAACTCCTCCATGTATAGATGGAATATTCGCTAGTGAAAAAAATGAAACAATGCCATTTGCAGCACCATAGATAGTCTAGACGTAATCACACCACCTGTAGTAAGTGAGAAAGTAAAAGACACATATCCTATCATATCACTTTTAGGAGTTACATAAAAATTGATACTAATGAAGATATTTCCACAGAGAAAGGCAATCACAGATTCATTAAAATACTTATGGTTCATCAAATAGAAAGGGATGAGGATTGGATAATTTACCATATTGGGGTTAACAGAGATATACAAACCATGTGAAATATATAATCACCAAAGACGTACGGAAGACCAGGAGAAGACTACTCAACATTGTGTCATAACCTATACGGGAAAAGGATGCGAGGAAGAATAGATACACGTATATGTGTGAAAGAACCACATTTGCACACCTAGAACAAACAAACCATTGTAATCAAATTTGCTTGGATAAAAAATAAAAAGTAAATTATAAATATGAACAACAAGTAATGAGACATAAACATAAAGGGCTTTTTCCTGGCACATTCCATTCTAATTTACAACCTAGAACACCACTTCCATTAAGGCTCTGTTTCCCCAGTTACCAAATTTGGTAAAGGAGAAATAATGCCACCTTGTGGCCGTTTCCTGCAAGAGCAGCTTTAAACTCACAGCTAATGGTCACATAACATTCACAAGGACTCAGGGCTGTAAAGGACACCTGCCCTAAAAAATAGTGCTGAAGTAGGGAATGGACAAAAATTTCAAAACAGGCCAATGTTTCCAGAAGGGAGTATGAATATTAACGTTTTACTCACGCTCTTTTAAAAAAAAGGAAAATGGATAAAAGCTCAACCTCAGAGAGTGTTAGACCCATGAAATCTAATCTACAAAAAGTTTCAACTTACACCAGTCGACTGACCATCAGCAAAAAGTCTACAAACAATAAATGCTGACGGGGATTTAGAGAACTGTGTACCCTCTACCTGCTGGTGAGACGTAAAGGGGTAACAGCCAATAATGAGAACAGAAAGGAGCTGTGTTTAAAAGTAAAAATGGAGGTACCATTCAATCCAGCAGGCGCACCATTGGACCTCTCACCGGAGAAGACAAGAATCGAGAAGACACAGGCCGCAAAAGCTTCAGTGCAGCCTTATTCACAATAGCCAAGACAGTGAAGGAATCAAAATTTCCAACAACAGGTGAATAGATAAAGAAGAAGTGGTCCATGTACACAATGGAATATTAGCCATGGAAAACAGTGAACCATTGTTCCTTGAGGCACCACAAATGATTCAGGAGATAATCACGAAACATGAGGTAAGTCCGAAAGCATAAGACCTATATTCTATGATATCACTTATAGGCGTTATCTAATAATTGACACAAATGAACATATTTCCACAGAGAAAGACACTCACAGATTTAGAAAACAAACTATGCTCATCTAAAAGGAAAGGTGGGGGGAGTGGATAATTTAAGGTTAGTGTTACTATATGTATACAAACACATATTATATACATATCTCAAAAAGACCTACCATATAGAAGGGAGGTGTGCGGAACGCTCTGTAACATTTTACATGGGAAGGGGATCTGTACTTGAATAGACATATATAATGTATAAATGAACCAGGTTGTGTACACCTCGGACAAACAATATTCTAAGCTTTACCCCAATTAAAATAATTTTTAAAACCAAGAAGAAATAATGAGACATAAACGTATGGTGGTTTCTCCATGCACATTCCAATATAATTTACAACCTAGGAACACGACTTCCAGCAAGGCTCTGCTGGCCTAGTACCCAGGTTCGGGAATGGAGGAATGCTGCCTGCTTGAGGCCAATTCCCACAACAGCAACTTTTAACCCATTGCTAAAGGTCACTAAATATTCAACAAACTTGCAGTTCGGTAAATGACACCTGCTCTCTAAAAAATTTCTGGGCTGGAAAATCGACCAAAAAATTTAACAGAGGGCGAGCTTCCAAGAAGACAATTTCAAGAGTTATATTGTACTCCCGACTGTTTCCTTTTTTTAACAGAAAAGAAAACGGTGGAGAAAAATGATGAGTTTTATGAATTTTCAAAGACATGCAAAGCCAAAGTACAAAAACCTATCAGCTCACACCAGCCAGAAGGGCCATTAGCATTAATGCTGCAAACAATAAATGCTGAAGCGATTGTGGAGAAATGCGTACCCTCGATTCTAAGGGGGACGTGGTAAGAGCCACTAATGAAAACACAAAGAAGGTGCTTTGATAAGGGTAACACGGTGCTACCAGTCAATCAATCACACCCACTGCTGGGCCTATCACCTGAGAAAATGAGAATCAAAAAGTCACAGGCTTGGGGCTTCCCTGGTGGTGCAGTGGTTGAGAGTCTGCCTGCCAATGCAGGGCACACGGGTTCGAGCCCCAGTCTGGGAAGATCCCACATGCCGCGGAGGAACTGGGCCCGTGAGCCACAACCACTGAGCCTGCGCGCCGAGAGCCTGTGCTCCGCAAAAAGAGAGGCCGCGATAGTGAGAGACCCACGCACCGCGATGAAGAGTGGCCCCCGCTCGCCGCAACTACAGAAAGCCCTCGCACACAAACGAAGATCCAACACAGCCAAAAATAAATAAATAAATAAATAAATAAATATTAAAAAAAAAAGTCACAGGCTGGCAATCCTGCACTCCAACAATACTGACCATAGCCAACACTTGGAAGCAATGAAAATGTCTATCAACCGAGGAATGCACAAAGTAGATGTGGTCCACGTACACAGTGGAAAATTACTCCAATAAAAAATAAAAATTAAATTTAAAAATCCAACAAAAGTAAAGAGACATCAGCTTGTGTGGGTTTGTCCGGACACACTCCACTCTAATTTATAACCGAGAAACACCACAGGCCGCAAGGGCATTTCCCTAGTTACCAGGGTGGGGAACATAGAAAGGCTGCGACCCTCTGGCAGTTACCTGCAAAAACAGCTTTAAGGCCTGTGCTAATGGTCATTTCATAGGAAGGAGTAATGCAGGACTGTAAATGAAACATGCCCTCAATATGTCTTGAGGGAGGTAATGGCCAAAACATTTCAAAATGTGACACATACTTTAAGAGAACACTTTGAAGAACTAAGGGGTAATCACAGCTTGAAAAATAAAAAGGATATGCCTTAAAGCTCAGTTTCAACGGATTATGAGGCACATGAGAATTCAACCAAAAAGAGGTATCAGCTCACACTTGTCAGAAAAACCATCAGCAAGAAAACTACAAACAATAAATGCTGAAGCTGTTGTGGAGAAATGCATACCCTCAACTTCAAGGGGGACGTAACTTGGAAAGGGCCACAAATGAGAACAGAATGGAGGTGCCTTAAAAAGGTGAACATTGAGCTACCATATGATCCAGCAGGCCCACTCCTCGACCTATAATCTAAGAAGAGAGAATTGGAAAGACACAGGCAGGCAAATCTGCATTGCACAGTATTACAATAGCCAAGATATGGAGGTAACCAAAAGGTCCACCAACAGATGGGTGGACAAAGAAGAACTCCTCCATGTATAGATGGAATATTCGCTAGTGAAAAAAATGAAACAATGCCATTTGCAGCACCATAGATAGTCTAGACGTAATCACACCACCTGTAGTAAGTGAGAAAGTAAAAGACACATATCCTATCATATCACTTTTAGGAGTTACATAAAAATTGATACTAATGAAGATATTTCCACAGAGAAAGGCAATCACAGATTCATTAAAATACTTATGGTTCATCAAATAGAAAGGGATGAGGATTGGATAATTTACCATATTGGGGTTAACAGAGATATACAAACCATGTGAAATATATAATCACCAAAGACGTACGGAAGACCAGGAGAAGACTACTCAACATTGTGTCATAACCTATACGGGAAAAGGATGCGAGGAAGAATAGATACACGTATATGTGTGAAAGAACCACATTTGCACACCTAGAACAAACAAACCATTGTAATCAAATTTGCTTGGATAAAAAATAAAAAGTAAATTATAAATATGAACAACAAGTAATGAGACATAAACATAAAGGGCTTTTTCCTGGCACATTCCATTCTAATTTACAACCTAGAACACCACTTCCATTAAGGCTCTGTTTCCCCAGTTACCAAATTTGGTAAAGGAGAAATAATGCCACCTTGTGGCCGTTTCCTGCAAGAGCAGCTTTAAACTCACAGCTAATGGTCACATAACATTCACAAGGACTCAGGGCTGTAAAGGACACCTGCCCTAAAAAATAGTGCTGAAGTAGGGAATGGACAAAAATTTCAAAACAGGCAAATGTTTCCAGAAGGGAGTATGAATATTAACGTTTTACTCACGCTCTTTTAAAAAAAAGGAAAATGGATAAAAGCTCAACCTCAGAGAGTGTTAGACCCATGAAATCTAATCTACAAAAAGTTTCAACTTACACCAGTCGACTGACCATCAGCAAAAAGTCTACAAACAATAAATGCTGACGGGGATTTAGAGAACTGTGTACCCTCTACCTGCTGGTGAGACGTAAAGGGGTAACGGCCAATAATGAGAACAGAAAGGAGCTGTGTTTAAAAGTAAAAATGGAGGTACCATTCAATCCAGCAGGCGCACCATTGGACCTCTCACCGGAGAAGACAAGAATCGAGAAGACACAGGCCGCAAAAGCTTCAGTGCAGCCTTATTCACAATAGCCAAGACAGTGAAGGAATCAAAATTTCCAACAACAGGTGAATAGATAAAGAAGAAGTGGTCCATGTACACAATGGAATATTAGCCATGGAAAACAGTGAACCATTGTTCCTTGAGGCACCACAAATGATTCAGGAGATAATCACGAAACATGAGGTAAGTCCGAAAGCATAAGACCTATATTCTATGATATCACTTATAGGCGTTATCTAATAATTGACACAAATGAACATATTTCCACAGAGAAAGACACTCACAGATTTAGAAAACAAACTATGCTCATCTAAAAGGAAAGGTGGGGGGAGTGGATAATTTAAGGTTAGTGTTACTATATGTATACAAACACATATTATATACATATCTCAAAAAGACCTACCATATAGAAGGGAGGTGTGCGGAACCCTCTGTAACATTTTACATGGGAAGGAGATCTGTACTTGAATAGACATATAAAATGTACAAATGAACCAGATTGTGTACACCTCGGACAAACAATATTCTAAGCTTTACCCCAATTAAAAAAAATTTTAAAACCAAGAAGAAATAATGAGACATAAACTTATGGGGGTTTCTCCATGCACATTCCAATATAATTTACAACCTAGGAACACGACTTCCAGAAAGGCTCTGCTGCCCTACTACCCAGATTTGGGAATGGAGGAATGCTGCCTGCTTGAGGCCACTTCCCACAACAGCAGCTTTTAACCCATTGCTAAAGGTCACTAAATATGCACCACACTTGCAGTTCGGGAAATGAGACCTGCTCTCTAAAAAAATTCTGGGCTCGAAAATCGACCAAAAAATTTAACAGAGGGCAAGCTTCCAAGAAGACAATTTCAAGAGTTATATTGTACTCCCAACTGTTTCCTTTTTTTAGCAGAAAAGAAAACGGCGGAGAAAAATGATGAGTTTTATGAATTTTCAAAGACATGCAAACCCAAAGTACAAAAACCTATCAGCTCACACCAGCCAGAAGGACCATTAGCATAAATGCTGCAAACAATAAATGCTGAAGCGATTGTGGAGAAATGCGTACCCTCGATTCTAAGGGGGACGTGGTAAGAGCCACTAATGAAAACACAAAGAAGGTGCTTTGAAAAGGGTAACACGGTGCTACCAGTCAATCTATCACACCCACTGCTGGGCCTATCACCTGAGAAAATGAGAATCAAAAAGTCACAGGCTTAGGGCTTCCCTGGTGGTGCAGTGGTTGAGAGTCTGCCTGCCAATGCAGGGCACACGGGTTCGAGCCCCGGTCTGGGAAGATCCCACATGCCGCGGAGCAACTGGGCCCGTGAGCCACAACCACTGAGCCGGCGCGCATGGAGCCTGTGCTCCGCAACAAGAGAGGCCGCGATAGTGAGAGACCCACGCACCACGATGAAGAGTGGCCCCCGCTCGCCGCAACTACAGAAAGCCCTCGCGCACAAACGAAGATCCAACACAGCCATAAATAAATAAATAAATAAATAAATAAATAAATAAATAAATAAATAAATAAATAAATATTAAAAAAAAAAAGTCACAGGCTGGCAATCCTGCACTCCAACAATATTTACCACAGCCAACACTTGGAAGCAATGAAAATGTCCATCAACCGAGGAATGCACAAAGTAGAAGTGGTCCACGTACACAGTGGAAAATTACTCCAATAAAAAATAAAAATTAAATTTAAAAAAGCAACAAAAGTAAGGAGACATCAGCTTGTGTGGGTTTGTCCGGGCACACTCCACTCTAATTTATAACCGAGAAACACCACAGGACGCAAGGGTTTTTCCATAAGTACCAGGGTGGGGAACATAGAAAGGCTGCCACCCTCTGGCAGTTACCTGTAAAAGCACCTTTAAAGCCTGTGCTAATGGTCATTTCCTAGGAACAAGTACTGCAGGACTGTAAATGAAACCTGCCCTCAAAATGTCTTGAGGGAGGTAATGGCCAAAACATTTCAAAATGTGACACATACTTTAAGAGAACACTTTGAAGAACTAAGGGGTAATCACAGCTTGAAAAATAAAAAGGACATGCCTTAAAGCTCAATTTCAACGGATTATGAGGCACATGTGAATTCAACCACAAAGAGGTAGCAGCTCACACTTGTCAAAATAACCGTCAGCAAGAAAACTACAAACATTAAATGCTGAAGGTGTTGTGGAGGAATGCATACCCTGAACTTTAAGTGGGATGTAACTTGGAAAGAGCCACTAAAGAGAACAGAATGGAGGTGCCTTAAAAATGTGAACATTGAGCTACCATATGACCCAGCAATCCCACTACTGGTTATACACCCACAGAAAACCATAATTCAAAAATACACATGCACCCGAATGTTTATTACAGCACTATTTACAATAGCCTGGTCATGGAAGCAACCTAAATGCCCATCAACAGACGAATGGATAAAGAAGTTGTGGTACATGTATAGAATGGAATATTTCTCAGCCACAAAAAGGAACCAAATTGAGTCATTTGTTGTGACGTGGATGGATCTAGAGACTGTCATACAGAGTGAAGTAAGTCAGAAAGAGAAAAACAAATATCGTATATTAACGCAGGTACGTGGAACCTAGAAAATTGGTACAGATGAGCCAGTTTGCAGGGCAGAAGTTGAGACACAGATGTAGAGCGCAGACAGATGGACACCACGGGGGGCAAAATGTGGTGGGGTGGGGATGGTGTCGTCCTGAATTGGGCGATTGGGATTGACATGTATACACTGATGTATATAAAATTGATGACTGATAAGAACCTGCAGTATACAAAAACAAACAAAACAACTATTACTAAACTTTCATTCGTTTTTTTGTATGGAAATATGTTAATATAAATATTTCAGACATTACATGAAATTTCTAAAAATCTTATATGTTCTGGTATAATGTTATAATTCATAATCCTAGTTATTACTTTAAAATGTATATCTCAGAAATAACTAATTTTCTTGTCAACTGCATTATTATAAACTTTCATAAAATCTTTAACCGTGGTCATTTTTAAGTCTTTTGTCATTTACAGACAGTTCTGGGTGTACTCTGATGCTTTTGCAAATATGTTCCTATAAAAGGGTTTCATCTTCAGGAAATTCATGGAAAAGACTCTGACAAGTACAGGTTTCTGGTAACTCTACTGTACTGCTGAACTGAATAAATAAGCATTTTCAGAACTCTAATGATAAAACTAATGAACTCATAAAAGTGCTAACAAAAGATCAAGATGAAAAAAAAATTAATTACATGGGACTGAGTGAACTGATGACGATAAGTATAATTTTTGTTACTTTCTGTTTGAATTAAAAAAAATCCCACAAGGACTCAGAGGCAAAGAATATACAAATCAATTTTCACTGCAAAGTAAAGCAGCTGCTACAGTGAAGGATTACTGGACTGAATGTCAATATTTTGACATAGTATGAGTGTGTTTCATGTTTCGTAATTGCAATCATTGTTGCTTTTGTTGTGATCATCCATGTACAATGCTTGATGTCAGTCTATTTATCTCTTATAAAAATAAAATACAGTGTGTGTGTTTGGAAAAAAAAACGAATAAGAACTAATGAGACATAAACTTATGGGGATTTCACCTGGCAAACTCCATTCTAATTTACAACCTAAGACAACGACTTCCAGAAAGGCTCTGCTGCCCTAGTACCTAGATTGGGGAATGGCTGCCTCCTTTTGGCCGTTTCCCACAACAGCAGCTTTAAACCCATTGCAAACGGTCACTAAATATTCACCAACTGGCAGTTCTGTAAATGACACCTGCCCTCCAAAAAAATTCTGGGGTCAAAAATCGAACAAAAAATTCAAAAGAGGGCAAACTTCGAAGAAGATAATTTCAAGAGGTATATTGTGCTCACAGATTTTTCTTTTGATAAAAGAAAAAGATGTGGAAAAATGATGAATCTTAGGAATTTTGAAAGATATGCAAACCCAAATTACAAATACCTATCAGATCACAGCAGTCAGAATGGCCATCAGCAAAAATTGTGCAAACAATAAATGCTGAAGCGATTGTGGAGAAATGCGTACCCTCGGTTCTAAGGGGGACGTTGTAAAAGCCACTAATAAAAACACATTGGAGGTGCTTTGAAAAAGTAAACACTGAGTGACCAGTCCATCAATCAGACCCACAGCTGGGCCTATCACCAGAGAAAATGAGAATCAAAAAGTCACAGGCTGGCAATCCTGCACTCCAGCAATATTCACCATAGGCAACACTTGGAAGCAATGAAAATGTCCATCAACAGAGGAATGCACCAAGAAGTGGTCCATGTACAAAATAGAATATTAACTCCAATAATAAATATAAATTAAATTTAAAAATCCAACAAAAGTAAGGAGACATCAGCTTTTGTGTGTTTATCTGGGCACATTCTACTCTAATTTACAACCGAGGAACACCACTGGCCGTAAAGTCTGTTTGCCTAGTATCAGCGTGGGGAATGTAGAAAGGTAGTAGCCCTGTGGCCGTTACCTGCAAAAGCAGTTTAAAGCCTGTGCTAATGATCACTTCATATGAACAATTACTGTAGGGCTAAAAATGAAACCTGCCCTCAAAATGTCTTGAGGGAGGTAATGGCCAAAACATTTCAAAATTTGACACATACTTTAAGAAAGCACTTTGAAGAACTAAGCTGTAATTACAGCTTGAAAAATAAAAATGACTTGCCTTAAAGCTCAATTGCAACGGAATATGAGACACATGCAAATTCAACCGTAAAGAGGTGTCAGCTCACACCCGTCAGAATAACCATCAGCAAAAACTACAAATAATAAATGCTGAAGGTGCTGTGGAGAAATGCATACCCTCAACTTTAAGTGGGACGTAACCTGGAAAGAGCCACTAATGATAACAGAATGGAGGTACCTTTAAAAGGTAAACACTGAGCTACCATATGACCTAGCAGACCTATTCCTGGACCTATAACCGACGAAGACAGAATTGGAAGGACACAGGCAGGCAAATCTGCAATGCATACTATTACAATAGCCAAGATATGGAAGTAACCAAAAAGTCCACTGACAAATGCGTGGACAAAGAAGAACTGCTACATGTACAGATGGAATATGAGCTAGTGAAAAAATGAAACAATGCCATTTGCAGCACCATAGATGAGTCTAGAGGTAATCACACAACTTGTAGTAAGTGAGAAAGTGAAAGACACATATCCTATCATATCAGATATAGGTGTTACCTAAAAATTGATACAAACGAAGATATTTCCACAGAGAAAGGCAATCACAGATTCATTAAAAAACTTATGGTTCACCAGATGGAAAGGTGTGAGGATTGGATACATTACCATATTGAGGTTAACAGAGACATACAAACACATGTGAAATATATAATCACCAAAGACCTACAGAATACCAAGAGAAGACTACTCTACATTGTGTCATAACCTACATGGGAAAAGGATCCGAAGAAGAATAGATATATGTATATGTGTGAAAGAACCACATCTTGCACACCTAGGACAAACAAAACATTGTAATCAAGTTTGCTGTGACAAAAAATAAAAATTAACTTAAAAATACGAACAAGAAGTAATGAGACATAAACTTAAAGGGCTTTTTCCTCGCACATTCCATTCTAATTTGCAACCTAGACCACCACTTCCAGTAAGGCTCTGTTGCCATAGTAACCAGATTTGGTAAAGGAGAAATGCTGCCGCCTTGTGGCCGTTTCCCGCAAGAGCGGCTTTAAACCCACAGCTAATGGTCACTTAAAATTCACAAGGACTCAGGGCTGTAAAGGACACCTGCCGTCAAAAATTGTGCTGAGGTAGGGAACGGACAAAAAAATTTAATACAGGCAAATTTTTCAGTAAAATACTACGAAGAGGTAAGTATTACTCACTGTCTTTAAAAAAAAGGAGAAAGGATTAAGGCTCAACCTCAGGAATTATTAGACTCATGCAATCTAATCAACAAAAGGGTTTCCAATCACACCAGTCGATTGACCATCAGCAAAAACTCTACAAACCATAAATGCTGATGCGGTTGTAGAGAATTGTTTATCCTCTAGCTGCTGGTGAGATGCAAAGTGGTTAATAGCCAGTAATGAGAACAGAAAAGAGCTTCGTTTAAAAGTAAAAATTTAGGTACCATTCAATCCAGCAGGTGCACCATTGGACCTCTCACCTGAGAAGACAAGTATCGAGAAGACACAGGTTGCAAAAGCTGCAGTGCAGCATTATTCACAATAGCCAAGGCAGTGAAGCGATAAAAATGTCCATCAACAAGTGAATGGATATAGAATAAGTGGTCCAGGTACACAATGGAATATTAGCCATGGAAAAGAATGAAACCCTGCTCTTTGAGGCACCACAAATGAGTCTGGAGATAATCACAAATCATGAGGTAAGTCGGAAAGCAAAAGACTTATATCCTATGATATCACTTATAGGCGTTATCTAATAAATGACACAAATGAACACAATTCACAGAGAAATACACTCACAAACTTAGAAAACCAACTTTGCTCATCTAAAGGGAAAGGTGGGGGGAATGGATAAATGAAGATTCGTGTTACTATATGATATGTATATGATCCAAATACATATTATATACATATTACAAAAAGACCGACCATATAACAAGGGAGGTCTACAGAACACTCCGTAATAATTTACATGGGAAGAGGATCTCTACATAAATAGATATAAATAATGTGTAAATGAACCAGAGTGTGTACACCTTGGACAAACAACATTCTAATGATTACCCTGATTTCAAAAATTAAAACAATGAAAAAGAAGTAATCAGACATAAACTTATGGGGCGTTTTCCAGCCCATTCCATTGAAATTTACAACCTAGGAAAACGACTTCCAGAACGGCTCTGCTGCCCTAGTAACCAGATTTGGTAATGGAGAAATGCTGCTGCTTTGTGGCCATTTCGAACAACAGCAGATTAAACCTAGTGCTAATGGTCCCTAAATATTCACACTCATTGCAGGCCTGTAAATGACACCTACATTTCAAAACAATCCTGGGGTTGAAAATTGACCAAAAAATTCAAAAGAGGGCAACGTTCCAGGAAGACACTTTCAAGACGAATATTGTACTCACACTTTTTTTTTCTTTTTTCTTTTAACAGAAAAGAAAAAGGCGTGGAAAAATGATGAATTTTAGAATATTTAACGACATGCATACCCATATTACAAATACCTATCAGCTCACAGCAGTCTGAATGGCCATTAGCAAAAATGCTGCAAAAAATAAATGCTGAAGGGAATGTGGAGAAATGCGTACCCTCGGTTGTAAGGGGGGGCATGTAAAGAGTCACTAATGAAAACACAATGTAGGTGCTTTGAAAAGGGAAACATTGAGCTACCAGTCAATCAATCAAAACCACTGCTGGACCTATCACCTGAGAAAATGAGAATCAAAAAGTCACAGGCGGGCAATCCTTCACTCCAGCAATATTTACCATAGCCAACACTTGGAAGCAATGAAAATGTCCATCAACCGAGGAATGCACCAAGAAGAAGTGGTCCATGTACACAATGGAATATTACTCCAATACTAAATATAAATTAAATTTAAAAAAAAACAAACAAAAGTAAGGAGACATCAGCATTTGTGGGTTTATCCGGGCACATTGCACTCTAATTTATAACCGAGGAACACCACAGGCCGGAAGGTCTGTTTCCCTAGTTACAAGAGTGGGGAACGTAGAAAGGCTGCCGCCCTCTGGCCGTTACGTGCAAAAGCAGCTTTAAAGCCTGTGCTAATGGTCACTTCATATGAACAAGTAATGCAGGGCTGTAAATGAAAACTGCCCTCAAAATGTCTCGAGGGAGGTAATGGCCAAAAATTTTCAAAATGTGACACATACTTTAAGAAAACACCTTGAAGAACTAAGCTGTAATCACTGTTTGATAAATAAAAAGGACATGCTTTCAAGCTCAATTTCAACAGATTATGGGATACATGCAAATTCAACCACAAAGGGTATCAGCTCACACCTATCAGAATAACCCTCAGCAAGAAAAGTACAAACAATAAATACTGAAGGTGTTTTGGAGAAATGCATACCCTCAACTTTAAGTTGGACGTAACCTGGAAAGAGCCACTAATGAGAACTGAATGGTGGTGCCTTTAAAACGTACACACTGACTTACCATATGATACAGCAAGCCCACTCCTTGGACTATAACATAAGAAGATAGAACTGGAAAGACACAGGAAGCAAATGTGTATTGCAGCAGGATTACAATAGCCAAGACATGGAGGCAACCAAAAAGTCCATCAAGAGTTGCATGGCCAAAGAGGAACTGGCACACGTACAGATGGAATATTAGCCAGGGAAAAAAATAAAACAATGCCATTTGCAGCACCATGTATGATTCTTGAGGCAATCAGGCAAATTGTACTAAGTCAGAAAGCAAAAGACACATATCCTATAATATCACTTATAGATCTTAGCTAAAAATTGATACCAATGAAGATATTTCCACAGAGAAATGCAATCACAGATTCACTAAACTAACTTATGGTTCACCAAATGGAAAGGTGTGAGGATTGGATACATTAGGATATTGGGGTTAACATAGATATAGAAACAAATGTGAAATGTGTAATCACCAAAGACCTACGTAATACCGAAAGAAGATTACTCAACATTGTATCATAACCTACTTGGGAAAATGATCCAAAGAAGAATAGATATATGTATATGTGTGAAAGAACCACATCTTGCACACCTAGAACAAACAAAACATTGTAATCAAATTTGCTCTGATAAAAAATAAAAATTAAATTAAAAAAAGAACAAGAAGTAATGAGAAATAAACTTAAGGGGCTTTTTGCTGGCACATTGCATTCTAATTTACAACCAGAACATGACTTCCATTAAGGCTCTGTCATCACTAATAAAGCAGCTTTATAATCAATGTTGAAGGTAGCTTAAAAGAAGTCTCACTAATTATTGATAGTAACAAGAAAACAAAGAAAAGTAAAAATCTCACTGCAAAAAGTATACATAGAGTAAGTCAAGGTAGATCAAACACTTATTAAACTTCTGTAAAGAATAAAAGACAACAGTAGTATGTTTTTTTAAAAAGAGAGGGCCCAAATAAATCTGAAATGAAAGAGATGATGTTACAACAGACCCCACAGAAATACAAAGTATCCTAAGATACACACAGGGTAACTCAGGGCTAAGATTGGACAGAGCCCACTCTCCAGTCCCCTGTACATGACTTACAGGAGCCTCAGGAACTGAGGAGGGGGTCCCTGAGGAGAAGCTCAAGATAGAATATGGTAGGCATTAACATGGCTCCATTCATCTTAAACATGCCTGAACTACATTCACATGAGATGATTTTGTACTGTATGTACATCGGCACCTCTAGTCGGAACTGCAGATCTTTGGCTTCACCACCTCAACTGACAGCAATAGCTTCACCTGCTGTGGACCGTCTCCTATAGGATTTCTAGAACCACAAAGCATCGAAGCTTCACAGGACCCAGAGTCTGTGCGACTCCATGCAGAGTCTCAGAGTCTCAACTCCACTTAGATACTCCACTCTTGGAGGGCACACACAAAGTAGTGAGCACATCAGAACCCAGGGGAAGGAGCAGTGACCCCATAGGAGAATGACCAGAACTACCTGATAGTTTTAGAGGGTCTCCTGCAGAGGCAGGTGGTAGCTGTGGCTGTGGCTCACCATGAGGACAACGACACTGGCAGCAGAAGTTCTGGGAAATACTCCTTGGTGTGAGCCCTCCCAGAGTCCGCCATTAACCCCACCAAGAGCAAGGTAGGCTCCAGTGCTGGGTCACCTCAGGCGAAACTACCAACAGGGAGGGAACCCAGCCCCATGCATCAGCAGATAAGTGGATTAAACTTTTTATTAAAGTTTTATTTAATCTGCAGACAAGCAGATTAAAGCTTTGCCCACCAAAGCAACACCCAGCTCTACCCACCACCAGTCCCTCCCATCAGGAAGCTTGCACAAGCCTCTAAGATAGACTCATCCACTGGAGAGCAGACAGCAGAAGCAAGAAGAACTACAATTCTGCAGCCTGTGGAAGGAAAACCACATTCACAGAAAGATAGACAAAATGAAAAGGCAGAGGACTTTATACCAGATTAAGGAACAAGATAAAACCCTAGGAAAAAAAAAACGAAATGAGGTGGAGATACGGAACCTTCCAGAAAAAGAATTCAGAATAATGATAGTGAACATGATCCAAGACCTTGGCTAAAGAATGGAGGCAAAGATCGAGAAGATGCAAGAAATGCTTAACAAAGACCTAGAAGAATTAAGGAGCAAACACCTAGAAGAATTAAAGAACAAACAAACAGAGGTGAACCATATAATAACTGAAATGAAAAATACACCAGCAGGAATCAGTAGCAGAATAACTGTGGCAGAAGAACGGATAAGTGACCTGGAAGACAGAAAGGTGGAAATCACTGCCATGGAACAGAATAAAGAAAAAGAATGAAAATAAATGAAGACACCCTAAGAGTCCTCTGGGACAACATTAAACGCAACAACATTCACATCATAGGGGTCCCAGAAGGAGAAGAGAGAGAGAAAGGACCCAAGAATACATTTGAAGAGATTATAGTCGAAAACTTCCCTAGCATGGGAAAAGAAATAGCCACCCAAGTCCAGGAAGTGCAGAGAGTCCAGGTCAGGATAAATCAAAGGAGAAAAATGCCAAGACACATAGTAACCAAATTGACAAAAATTGAAGACAAAGAAAAATTATTAAAAACAACAAGGGAAAAATGACAAATAACATACAAGGGAAATCCCATAAGGATAACAGCTGATTTCTCAGCAGAAAATCTACAAGCCAGAAGGGAGTGGCATAAATTTAAAGTGATGAAAGGGAAGTACCTACAACCAAGAGTACTCCAACCAGCAAGGATCTCATTCAGATTTGACAGAGAAATCATAAGCCCTACAGACAAGCAAAAGCTAAGAGAATTCAACACCATGAAACCAGCTCTACACCAAATGCTAAAGGAACTTCTCTAAGTGGGAAACACAAGAGAAGAAAAGGACCCACCAAGACAAACCCATAACAATTAAGAAAATAGTAATAGGAACATACATATCAATAATTACCTTAAACGTGAATGGACTAAATGTTCCAACCAAAAGACACAGGCTCCCTGAATGGATCCAAAAACAAGACCCATATATATGCTGTCTACAAGAGACCCATTTCAGACCTAGGGACACATACAGACTGAAAGTGAGGCGATGGAAAAATATATTCTATGCAAATGAAAATCAAAAGAAAGCTGGAGTAGCAATACTCATAGCAGA
Source organism: Balaenoptera physalus (assembly GCF_965194825.1). NCBI lineage: Eukaryota > Metazoa > Chordata > Mammalia > Artiodactyla > Balaenopteridae > Balaenoptera > Balaenoptera physalus. The sequence continues at coordinate 310,254 of NW_028126060.1, read as the reverse complement.
TAAAATAGACTTTAAAATAAAGAATGTTACAAGAGACAAGGAAAGTCACTACATAATGGTCAAGGGATCAATGCAAGAAGAAGATATAACAATTATAAATATATATGTGCCCAACATAGGAGCACCTCAATACATAAGGCAACTGCTAACAGCTATAAAAGAGGAAATCAACAGTAACACAATAATAGCAGGGGACTTTAACAGCTCACTTACACCAGTGGAGATCATCCAGACAGAAAATTAATAAGGAAACACAAGCTTTAAATGACACAATAGACCAGATATAGTTAATTGATATTTATAGGACATTCCATCCAAAAACAGCAGATTACACGTTCTTCTCAACTGCACATGGAACATTCTCCAGGATAGATCACATCTTGGGTCACAAATAAAGCCTCAGTAAATTTAAGAAAACAGAAATCATATCAAGCAGCTGTTCCGACCACAATGCTATGAGATTAGAAATCAATAACAGGGACAAAACCGTAAAAAACACAAACACATGAAGGCTAAACAATACGTTACTAAATAACCAAGTGATCACTGAAGAAATAAAAGAGGAAATCAAAAACTACCTAGAGACAAATGACAAGAAACACACGATGATCCAAAACCTATGGGATGCAGCAAAAGCAGTTCTAAGAGAGAAGTTTATAGCAATACGAGCCTACCTCAAGAAACAGGAAAAATCTCAAATAAACAATCTAACCTTACACCTAGAGGAACTAGAGAAAGAAGAACAAAACCAAAAGTTAGTAGAATGAAAGAAATCATAAAGATCAAAGCAGAAATAAATGAAATAGAAGCAAAGAAAATGAAAGCAAAGATCAATAAAACTAAAAGCTGGTTCTTTGAGAAGATAAACAAAAATGATAAACCTTTAGCCAGACTCAAGAAAAAGAGGGAGAGGAATCAAATCAACAAAATTAGAAGTGAAAAAGGAGAAGTTACAACAGACACCACAGGAATACAAAGCATCCTAAGAGACTACTACAAGCAACTCTATGCCAATAAAATGGACAACCTGGAAGAAATGGGCAAATTCTTAGAAAGGGATAACCTTCCAAGACTGAACCAGGAAGAAATAGAAAATATGAACAAACCTATCACAAGCAATGAAATTGAAAGTGTGATTAAAAATCTTCCAACAAACAAAAGTCCAGAACCAGATGGCATCACAGGTGAATTCTGTCAAACATTTAGAGAAGAGCTAACACCCAACCTTCTCAAATTCTTCAAAACAATTGCAGGGGAAGGAACACTCCCAAACTCATTCTATGAGACCACCGTCACCCTGATACCAAAACCAGACAAAGATACTACAAGGAAAGAAAATTATACACCAATATCACTGATGAATATAGTTGTAAAAATCCTCAACAAAATACTAGCAAACAGAATCGAACAACACATTAAAAGGATCAAACACCATGATCAAGTGGGTTTTATCCCAGGGATGCAAGGATTCTTCAATATACACAAATCAATGTGATACACCATATTAACAAATTGTAGAATAAAACCATATGATCATCTCAATAGATGCAGGAAAAGATTTTGAGAAAATTCAACACCCATTTACGATAAAAACTCTGCAGATTGTGGGCATAGAGGGAAACTACCTCAACATAATAAAGGCCATATATGACAAACCCGCAGCAAACATCATTCTCAACGGTGAAAAACTGAAAACGTTTCCTCTAAGATCAGGAACAAGACGAGGATGTCCACTCTCACCACTACTATTCAACATAGTTTTGGAAGTCCTAGCCATGGCAATCAGAGAAGAAAAAGAAATAAAAGAAATACAAAAAGGAAAAGAAGAAGTAAAATTGTCACTGTTTGCAAATGACATCATATCATAGATAGAGAATCCTAAAGATGCCACCAGAAAACCACTGGAGCTAATCAATGAATTTGGTAAAGTTGCAGGATACAAAATTAATGCACAGAAATTGCTTGCATTCCTATACACTAACAATGAAAGAACAGAAAGAGAAATTAAGGAAACAATCCCATTACCACTGCAACAAAAATAAAACACCTAGGAATAAACCTACTTAAGGAAGTAAAAGACCTGTACTCAGAAAACTATAAGACACTGATGAAAGAAATCAAAGTTGATATAAACAGATGGAGACATATACCATGTTCTTGGATTAGAAGAATCAATATTGTGAAAATGACTATACTACCCAAAGCAATCTACAGATTCAATGCAATCCCTATCAAATTACCAATGGTATTTTCTACAGAACTAGAAAAAAAAATCTTAAAATTTGTAGGGAGACACAAAAGACCCCGGATAGCCAAAGCAGTCTTGAGGGGAAAAAAAAAGAGCTGGAGGAATCAGACTTCCAGACTTCAGACGATATTACAAAGCTACAGTAATCAAGATAATATGGTAGTGGCACAAAAACAGAAATATAGATCAATAGAACAGGATAGAAAGCACAGAGATAAACCCACGTACCTATGGTCCACTAATCTATGACAAAGGAGGCAAGGGTATACAATGGAGAAAAGACAGTGTCTTCAGTAAGTGGTGCTGGGAAAACTGGACAACTACATGTAAAAGAATGAAATTAGAACACTCCCTAACACCATAGACAAAAATAAACTCAAAATGGATTAGAGACCTAAATGTAAGACCAGCCACTATAAAACTCTTAGAGGAAAACATAAGCAGAACAGTCTATGACATAAATCACAGCAAGATCCTTTTTGACCCACCTCCTAGAGAAATGGAAATATAAACAGAAATAAAAAAAATGGGACTTAATGAAATTTAAAATCTTTTGCACAGCAAAGGAAAACAAAAGCAAGATGAAAAGACAACCATCAGAATGGGAGAAAATATTTTCAAATGAAGCAAATGGCAAAGGATTAACCTCCAAAAAGCAGCTCCTGTAGCTCAATATCACAAAACCAAACAACCCAATCCAAAAATGGGCAGAAGACCTAAATAGACATTTCTCCAAAGAAGATATACAGGTTGCCAACAAACACATGAAAGGATGTTGAACATCACTAATTATTAGAGAAATGCAAATCAAAACTACAATGAGGTATCACCTCACACCAGTCAGAATGGCCATCATCAAAAAATCTACAAACAATAAATGCTGGAGAGGCATTTATTGGAGAAAAGGGAACCCTCTTGCACTGTTGGTGGGTATGTAAATTGATATAGCCACTAGGGAGAACGGTATGGGGGTTCCTTGAAAACTAAAAATAGAACAACCGTACAACCCAGCAATCCCACTACTGGACATTTACCCTGAGAAAACCATAATTCAAAAAGAGTCATGTACCACAATGTTCATTGTAGCTCTATTTACAATAGCCAGGACATGGAAGCAACCTAAGTGTCCATCAACAGATAACTGGATAAAGAAGATGTGGCACATATATACAATGGAACATTATTCAGCCATAAAAAGAAACAAAACTGAGTTATTTGTAGTGAGGTGGATGGATCTAGAGTCTGTCCTACAGAGTGAAGTAAGTCAGAAAGAGAAAAACAAATACCGTATGCTAACACATATATATGGAATCTAAAAGAAAAAAAGTTTATGAAAAACCTAGGGGCAGGAAAGGATTAAGGACACCGACGTAGAGAAAGGACTTGAGGACACGGGGAGGGGGAAGTGTAAGCTGGGACAAAGTGAGAGAGTGGTATGGACATATATACACTACCAAATGTAAAATTGATAGCTACTGGGAAGCAGCCACATAGCACAGGGAGATCAGCTCGGTGCTTTGTGACCACCTAAAGGGGTGGGAAAAGGGAGTGAGAGGGAGGTGCAAGAGGGAGTGGATATGTTGTTATATGTATACATATAGCTGATTCACTTTTTTATACAGCAGAAACTAACACACAATTGTAAAGTAATGATACTCCAATAAAGATGTAAAAGGAAAAAAAAAGAAAGCCCAGAGATAAACCTACACACCTATGGTCCACTAATCTATGACAAAGGAGGCAAGGATATACAATGGAGAAAAGACAGTCTCTTCCATAAGTGGTGCTGGGAAAAATGGACAACTACATGTAAAAGAATGAAATTAGAACACTCCCTAACACCATACACAAAAAATAAACTCAAAATGGATTAGAGACCGAAATGTAAGACCGGACACTATAAAACTCTTAGAGGAAAACATAGGAAGAATACTCTTTGACAAAAATCACAACAAGATCTTTTTTGATCCACCTACTAGAGTAATGGAATAAAAAACAAAAATAAACAAATGGGAGCAAATGAAACCTAAAAGCTTTTGCAAAGCAAAGGAAACTACAAACAAGACGAAAAGACAACCTCAGAATGGGAGAAAATATTTGCAAACGAATCAATGGACAAAGGATTAATCTCCAATATATATAAACAGCACATGCAGCTCAACAGTAAAAAAACAAACAACCCAATCCAAAAATGGGCAGATGAGGTAAATAGACATTTGTCCCAAGAAGACATACAGATGGCCATGAAGCCCATGAAAAGCTGCTCAACATCACTAATTATTAGAGAAATATAAACCAAAACTACAATGAGGTATCACCTCACACAAGTTAGAATGGGCATCATCAGAAAATCTACAAACAACAAATGCTGGAGAGGGTGTGGAGAAAAGGGAACCCTCTTACACTATTTGTGGGAATGTAAATTGATACAGTCACTATGGAGAACAGTATGGAGGTTCCTTAAAAAACTAAAAATAGAATTACCATATGACCCAGCAATCCCACTACTGGGCATATACCCAGAGAAAACCATAATTCAAAAAGACACATTCACCACAATGTTCATTGCAGCACTATTTACAATAGCCAGGTCATGGAAGCAACCTAAATGCCCATAGATAGACAAATGGAAAATATGTGGTACATATATAAAATGGAATATTACTCAGTCATAAAAAGGAATGAAATTGGGTCACTTGTAAAGACATGGATAGATCTAGAGACTGTCATACAGAGTGAAGTAAGTCAGAAAAAGAAAAACAAATATCGTATATTAACGCATACATGTGGAACCTAGAAAAATGGTACAGATGAACCGGTTTGCAAGGCAGAAATAGAGACACAGATGTAGAGAACAAATGTATGGTCACCAAGGGGGGAAAGTGGCAGGGTGGTGGTGGTGGGATGAATTGCGAGCCTGGGATTGACATATATACACTTATATGTATAAAATAGATAACCAATAAGAGCCTGCTGTATAAAAAAATGAATAAAATAAAATTTAAAAATTATAAAATAATATTTAAAAACATAAAACACAAAAAAACGTTCTGTCCTTCCCATAGACGTATTTATATGAATGAATTATTCCCATGCTTATATCTATAAATACAAAAAGAGGAATAAAACCTACCTTGAACCAAAAAAGAAAAAAAAACAGAACCCACTGGTCATACAGAGGAAAACCCTATCAGGGCACTTGCTCCAGTGGTAAACATTCTGAAGTTAGTCAGAGGTGGGGAATCGTCTCCCATGCAGCCAGCAGCTCCCCCGCAAGGAGCGTCCTCATTGCAAAGCTGGGGGACCGTGAGGAGGTGTCTCTGAGTAAACGTGAGCTGAGCCTCAGGCCAGCTGCTGCTGAACTTTTCCCACCCTTCCCAGGTAAAACACCTGAATGTGTGCAAAGACTTTAAAGCCTAGAGGAAAGGGCTTGGAGTCACACCAGCGACAGCACGCAGGCCGACTTGGTGCCTGTAGGTCAGCCAGGATGGTCCTGGCCCCAGGCGCTCTTCTGGAAGCTTTCCATTTCCCTGACTGAGGTACCCCTCCTGTCCCGGTCCCCACTGCTTTTTTCCTTCCTCACCTCTGCCCGGGGAGAAATTCCAGCAGCAGGTATGGGTGACACATCGTCTTCTTTAGCAGGTGGCAGCCCGGCAACTCCTGCAGAAAGTCCAGCAGAGCCCCACTCACACGGGGCCACTCATAGAGCCCTGGGCCCTACTCCCTCCCACCAGCACAACCCCGAGACTGCTGACGGGGCAGAGAATATGGCGTCAGGCACAGCTGCAGAGGCTTTTGCTGCCTGGAGGGGTGTTTATATTGACCTCAACCCAGGCACACCTGGGAAGGGCTGGCCGGCCAGGTCAGGCTGCCCAGGTCAGCCAATCCTCGCCCCTCAGGGGCTCAGAGTTGCAGATAATGGGCCTTGCTGCACCGGCCAGATCCAAGGAACAGGTGTAGGGTCCCGAGAGTCAGGATAGACAAGGGGTGGCAGCCCTGGCTTGTTTTCTAATCATTTTATCTGGTCCATGAGTGGAAGACAACTTCAAGAAGACCCTCTCCTAATGAGAGGAACCCAGGAGTCAGGGAGAGGAGGGTTGGTGGGTGGAGACAGATGCCTGGTGCCCCGGCTGCAGTGGAAGCCCCTGGAAGACCAGGTGGAGGGAGGCTGCACAGAGTGAAGCCTAGGGTCACAGACATGTCGGAGCTGCTGTTTGTTAGTTCAAGCCCTGCTCTGAGGTGCTCTGTGTCAGCTCTGAGCGACAGGTGTGCTGGCGGTGCTCTGCAATGAGGGCTATGTGCACGGTTCCTGTGTGCCCAGCTCTGCCGGGGTACCTGTCCAAGGGAGCTCCATATCCAGGGAGGGGCCTGCCCACGAGAGCCCCGTGAGCTGCTGGGTACCTGCCCAGGTGAGCTCCATATCCTGGTAGGGGCCTGCCCACGAGAGCCCCGTGAGCTGCTGGGTACCTGCCCAGGTGAGCTCCATATCCTGGGAGGGGCCTGACCACGAGAGCCCCGTGGGCTGCTGGGTACCTGCCCAGGTGAGCTCCATATCCTGGGAGGGGCCTGACAATGAGAGCCCCATGGGCTGCGGGGTACCTGCACAGGTGAGCTCCATATCCTGGGAGGGGCCTAACCACGAGAGCCCCGTGGGCTGCTGGCTACCTGCACAGGTGAGCTCCATATCCTGGGAGGGGCCTGACCATGAGAGCCCCGTGGGCTGCTGGGGACCTGGTAAAGGACGCCAGGACAGTCAGTGAAGCCACAGAGGATATACATCCAGTAGTTCCTAATTCCTACACCCTGCTGGCCATTCTACCATCCACCAGGACATGGTATTCTGTATTAGACTTCAATGATGCCTTTTTCTGTATTCCATTAGTCCCAGAGTCACAAGAAATTTTGGCTGTGAGTGGCAGGACTCAACATACAACAAAAACAATACTGCTTGGCCGTCCTGCCCCAGGGGTTCAAAAATTCCCACACCATCTTTGGGGAAACGTTAGCTAAAACCCTAAAAGATCTACCTCTGGAGAAGTGAACCCTCCTTCAATATGCAGACGACATTCTGGGCTTCCCTGGTGGCGCAGTGGTTGAGAATCTGCCTGGCAATGCAGGGGACACAGGTTCGAGCCCTGGTCTGAGAAGATCCCATATGCCGCGGAGCAACTAGGCCCATGAGCCACAATTACTGAGCCTGCGCTTCTGGAGCCTGTGCTCCACAATAAGAGAGGCTGCGATAGTGAGAGGCCCGCGCACCGCGATGAAGAGTGGCTCCCGCTTGCCGCAACTAGAGAAAGCCCTCGCACAGAAACAAAGACACAACACAGCCATAAATAATAAATAAATAACTTTTAAAAAAATATGCAGACGACATTCTGATCGCCAGCCCTACTAAGGAGGCCTCTGGACTACCTAGCCAATAAAAGATAGAAGGTGTCCAAGAAAAAGGCTCAAATATCACAGACTAAGGTGACCTGCCTGGGCTTCATTCTCACAGAAGATCGGAGAAGCCCATCCCAGGAAAGGGAAGAAGCCATTTGCAGCCTCACCCTTCCTAAAACTAGAAGACAGCTTAGGGGTTCCTGGGGAGACTGGGGTTTGCTGCATCTGGATCCCTAACTACAGTCTAATACCTGGGCCTCTATATGAAACACTGAAAGGAAAAGATGATGATCCTTTTGAATAGAATCCAGAAGCGGCCTTTCAAGAATGGAAAGAGCAGTCAATTCAGACCCTTGCCCTGGACCTCCCTAATTTAGCTAAACCCTTTGACCTTTACATTCCTGTTCGAAGGCGAATCGCCCTTGGAGTTTTAGTGTCAAAACTGGGACCACTTGAAATGGAACAACGCAAGAATGCCCTCCAGGCATTGGCCAGCCACCCCATCCGACCAGGATACTGGGGGTATCTAAAAACCTGGAAATGAGCAGCCCGCAAGGCCAGCTCCCTCCTAAGGGTAAAGGACGCCACTTGGTGATCCTAAACACCCACCATGCCCTGAAGTTGCAGGGATCGCTCCGTGGGCACAATGACCTCGAGTGAGGAGGCCCTCCAACTCCAACCTCCAGAGAGACAACCTGGGACAAAAGGCCCCCATGACGACTCATGTGACCATCACTTGACCTGGAGCTTCTCTCAGAAAACCACAAGAGTGTGCCCCAAAGGAACAGACTATTGCTTGCAGGACTTACTGCACCCAGAGCGGAGCTAATAAACCTGGCAGGGGACCCGTAAATAACGCTGCCACCATAGAAAAGCCTACAGACACCACGGTGACGGCGGCCAATGAGACCAGATGTACTCCTGGTTACTTCAAAAGGGCGGTGACTGAGTGGCCATCATGGTCCTGGATCACCACCGGCCCTGGACTGTCTGGGAGTTGAGCAGGCAGGGCTCTGAAACCTGGTGCTGTTTGTACGTTAATTCAGTGGCCTAACTGAAGAAAGCACAGACTACTGGTCAGAGCATCTAGGCTGGCAGAAACCGTCAGCCTAAGGGGGCCGAACCAATGTGGAGCAGGGTAAAACCGGCCCCCCCAGCGTCCCTGTGCATCTCTTTCCTGGACCCTTAAAGGTCATTAGAATCTATAAAACTTCCAACGCTGGTGCTCAAGCAGACGAGCAGTGAGGGAGGAGGCCTCGGGACAATCAACCTCACCTGGAGGCTGCTGGGGAGAAGTCCTGCCCCTCCCCCCGGGTATGAGGATACCCAACTCAGCACGAAGCATTTACAGAAGAGGTGTCTGCACCCTCAGCGCCCCAAGAATGTGGAATGGGACAAGAGGCAGAGGAGGGGTTTGTCACCGGCAAAGCCCATTAAAAATTCCTGGGAGATAAAAATAGAATCTGGGCAATAAAATAAAGTCTAACCTTTTTTTCCTTTGTGCTTTTTCTAATTTCACTTGTTCCTAGGTTTCCACAGGCAGAGGTCCCACACCTGGCACTTCAGACCCGATTTCCTAGTGCAAAATGGCTGGGCCGACACCTCAGCTCTCGGGGCCCTGTGCAGACTCCGCCACATAGAGCCTGAGCTCCAGCCAACCCAGACCTCGAGAGCTCCGCCCCATCCCTCCTGCTGACGCTGACGGGATCCCTACACAGCAGCCCGGCCCACAGCCCGCGGGGGAGCGCACGCTCTCACCTCTCCATTCTCTGATCAAAATATAAAGTTTTCCTTTGCTTCTGAACCAAACTCAGTCTCGATCTGTTGGCTCCAATGACACTGGGCAGGGGGACCCTTGTTGGGGCCGACTCTGCAGGATCAGTAACAGAATTTGAGAACATTGTAACTTCAATGAACAGATGTGTGAGCCAAATATTGTAACTTCAATGAACATATGTGTGAGCCAAATATTGTAACTTCAATGAACAGATGTGTGAGCCAAACTGTAGTTAACATAGAGCAGTGTATAAGGCTCGTGTAAAATAAGGTATTTCTAACACTTCCATTTGATATTTCCATCACTTTATTATAAGCAAGTTCAGTGGAGGGGTTTGTCGTATTTGTCAGGTCAACATTAGAGAAATGCAGTGATTTCTTTCCAAGGATGTGGATCTACTAATCTTGGCTGAAGTTTCAATCTTGTTTTGAATGATTTTCCATTGAAAATGATACCTCTCTTTCAGCTCCTAGATTTCTGAGAAGTATAAAATCTTGTATTTTTTTATTACCAAAGGGGAAAGGTGGGAGGAGGGATAAATTAACAGTTTCGGATTAACATATACACACTGCTATGTATAAAATATATCATCAACAAGAAACTGCTGTATAGCACAGGGAACTATACTCAATATTTTGTAATAACCCCTAAGGGGAAATAATCTGAAAAACAATAGATATCTATATCGACATCATCTATCAACTACAGATAAAATGGAAACTAAAGGAGGCCGATGGTGAGCGTTTCTGACCATGAAGACTTCAATCCTCTAAAGTTCGGACTCTGCCTACAGCCCAGTCCCTTAATGAACATACATGTACCAGTAGCTTAAAAATTCCCAAGATTGGGGTTCGGGGAGACACTGATTTGAAAAAATCCCTGGTGTTCTCCTTACATACATGGGAGCTTTCCTACAGCTAAAACATGCCTGTGACACCCAGAAGATGGTACACGGTTGGATCAGGAAGATTTTGGAAAAGGCACCTCATCTCCTAATCCCCTGGTTGTCGGGTTAACCCCTCCAGCCTCTTTCCTAACATTCTCCACACTTGAGGATGTCAGCACCTTCAACATCCTGTTGCACAGACTTTGGAATTTGTCCAGAGGATGAAGGGGAAGGAGGAGAAACAATGAGAGACAAGCCCTAGATGTTCAGACAGGCACAGGTCACTCTAATTTCAAATCAGAAAGAAGAATTAAACACAGGCTCAGCCTGCCCCACGGAACCAGTATAAGGCCTAAAGGAATCCTGCGGTTTTGCAGCCAGCTCACAAAAAAGCGAGTTTAAAAATGGAGCTCAGGGGCACTGCAATTCACAAACATGCAGAATTATAAATGATCACTCTCGTCCAAAAATATATTGAGGGAAGGCAACAAAGACGATTTGAAAGCAAGGCAGAATTGCAGGAAACAAATTTCAGGAGGTAGATTCGAATCGCCTTTAAAGCACATGAAAAGCGGTAAAACGTCGACAATGATGCCCTTGGCCAAAGAGGGCGAACACATTTTTTCCTGAATATACTCAGGAAAAAAGGCATACGCCTTTTTTCACCAACCAAGCAAGCCAGAAATGCAAATGAGCACTACAAAGACGTCTCACTTCCCAGGGTTCAAAAGGGCCATTCTAAAAGAGTGTAAAACCCAGAAATGCAGGACAGGCCAGGGAGAAAAGGGAGCCTTGTTAGGCTGATGGGCGGGATGTAATTTGCCAACGGCCACTCTGGAGAAGTGTATGGTGTTTCCTAAAACATCTAAAAAACACAGCTAGAGAGCATAGGGCACTTCCACTCATGGGCGTATAAACTGGGAAAAATAAAAATCAAAAAGACACAGGTACCCCAAAGTTTAGGGCTGCTCTGTTTACAAGAACCTCCATTTCAGTACACCATTAATATGCCAGGATAAAGAAAAATGGATAAAGAAGTTGTGCTAATATGTACAATGGAATACCACTCAGCCATGAAATCAATGTTATACGGCTAATAGCAGCATGATGAGTGGATTCAAGTACAATGTTTCTAAGTGAAATAAGTCACACAGAAAAAGATACTTATCATAAGATATCACTTATACAGGGAATGTAAAAACAGCTACACTTGAACTGAATTACAAAACAGAACAGAGTCACATGTTTAGAAAACACACTATGGCTGCTTAACGGGAAAGGTGAGGTGGGGTGATGCATAAAACAAGGGTTTCAAATTAGCTCAGACACGGTTCCATATACCCAATATGTAATAGACAAGTCCTACCCCTTGCTCAGAGAACTGGACTCAACACTCCCTATTCACGGCACAAGAATATATCTGACTAGTAAGAATCTTAAAACCTATGTATTGATATCTCTCTGTAAGTGAGTCAAGTGGGTGTAAAGCAGCATAAACACAGCAGTGAAAATCAGCTAAACCCCAATCTAAAAATAAATTACAAAAAAAACCCAACAAATAAAATGAAAGAGAGAGAAATTAGTAAAAATTTCGTTCAGGGGCAGTGAAGCAACCTGGATTGACCATATCTAGACCCACGGCTGGGTTACACATAAGGCTGGACACTCTTGGGGCAGAGAGGATTGGTGAGGTTGGGTGAGCAGACGCAGACCCTTTAAAGTAATACTGCGTGGTACCCATCCCACGGGTCCCAAATCTCCAGGTTCAAGGGCATCTTCCTACATCGAAAACATGCATGAGAAACCCAGAAGATGATACACGGTGTGATCGGGAAAGGATTCTAAAACGCACCTCATTTCTCATCTCCTACTGCTCGGGATAGCCATTCCAGCCACTTTACTAGCAACCTCCCTCCTTGGAGAATCAGCACCTTTAACCTCCTGTTCCGTACAGGTTGCAATTTGTCCTGAGGATGAATGGGAAGAGTGGGAACCAAAGAGAGACTAGCTCTAGGTGTTGGGACAGGCACATGCTACTCTATTTTCCCATGAGGAAGAAGAATTAACCACAGGCTCAGCCTGCCGCCTGGGACCAGAATAGGGCCTGAAGCAATCCTGTGCTTTTGCGGCCAGCTCCCAAGAAAGCGAGTTGAAAAATGGAGCTCAGAGGCACTGCAATTCACAAACCTGCAGACTTATAAATGATGACTCTAATCCACAAATATATTGAGGGAAAACAACGAAGAGGATTTGAAAGCAAGGCAGAATTGCAGGAAACAGATTTCAGGAGGGAGATTCGAATCGCCTTTAATGCACAGGAAAAGCGGCAAAACCTCGACAATGATGCCCTTGACCAAAAAGGGCGTATGCGTTTTTTCCTGAATATATTCAGGAAAAAACGCATACGCCCTTTTTGGCCAACCAAGCAACCTGGAAAGGCAAATCAGCGCTACAAAGAAGTCTCGCTTCCCATCGGTCAAAAGGGCCATGCTGCATAAAGTGTCAAAACCAGAAAGGCAGGACAGGCCATGGAGAAATGGGAGCCTGGCTACGCTGATGGGCGGGATGTAAATTGCCAACAGCCACTCTGGAGAAGTGTACGGTGTGTCTTGAATCATCTAAAAAAACTCAGCTTAGAGGGCATAGGGCACTGCCACTCATGGGCATATAAATTGGGAAAACAAAAATCAGTAAGACACAGGCACCCCAAAGTTTAGGGCTGCTCTGTCGACAAGAACCTCCACTTCGTTACACCTTAAATATCCCAGGAAAGAGAAAAATGGATAAAGAAGTTGTGGTCCTTACGTACAATGGAATATCACTCAGCCATGAAATCAACGTCATAAGGGTAGTAGCAGCAAGATGAGTGGATTTCGGTAGGACGATTCTAAGTGAAATAAGTCACACAGAAAAAGATACTTATCATAAGATATCACTTATAGAGGGAATATAAAAACCGCTACCCTTGAACTGAATTACAAATCAGAGCAGGGTCACACGTTTAGAAAACACACTATGGCTGCTTAACGGGAAAGGTGAGGTGGGTTGATGCATAAAACAATGGTTTCAAATTAGCTAAGATACCGTTCCATAAAGCCAATAGGTAATAGACAAGACCTACTCCTTGCTCAGTGAATTGGACTCAACACCCCCTATTCCCCGCCCAAGAATATACCTGACTAGTTAGAATCTTAAAACCTATGCATTGATATCTCTCTGTAAGTGAGTCAAGTGGGTGTAAAGCGGCAAAAACACAGCAGTGAAAAGCAGCTAAACCCCATTATAAAAATCAATTAATTTTAAAAACCCGTGAAACAAAGACAGTGAAAGAGAGAGAAATTCTTACAAAATTCGTTCAGGGGCTGTGATGCCACCTGGATTGACCATATCTAGACCCACAGCTGATTGAGACATAAGGGTGGACACTTTTGCGGCTGAGAGGTTTGGTGAGGTTGGGTGAGGAAACGCAGACCCTTTATATTAATACTGCATGGTACCCATCCCATGGGTCCCAAATCTCCAGGTTCAAGGGCATCTTCCTACATCGAAAACATGCATCAGAAACCCAGAAGATGGTACACCGTGTGATCGGGAAAGGTTTCTGAAACGCACCTCATTTCTCATCTCCTTGTGCTCGGGTTCGCCATTCCAGCCGCTTTACTAGCAATCTCCGTCCTTGGAGAATCAGCACCTTTAACCTCCTGTTCCGTACAGGTTGCAATTTGTCCTGAGGATGAACGGGAAGAGGGGGAACCAATGAGAGACTAGCTCTAGGTTTTGGGACAGGCACAGATCACTCTATTTTCCAATCAGGAAGAAGAATTAACCACAGGCTCAGCATGCCGCCCGGACCAGAATAGGGCCTGAAGCAATCCTGCGTTTTGCGGCCAGCTCCCAAGAAAGCGAGTTGAAAAATGGAGCTCAGGGGCACTGCAATTCACAAACCTGCAGACTTATAAATGATGACTCTAGTCCACAAATATATTGAGGGAAGGCAACGAAGAGGATTTGAAAGCAAGGCAGAATTGCAGGAAACAGATTTCAGGAGGGAGATTCGAATCGCCTTTAATGCACAGGAAAAGCGGCAAAACCTCGACAATGATGCCCTTGACCAAAAAGGGCGTATGCGTTTTTTCCTGAATATATTCAGGAAAAAACGCATACGCCCTTTTTGGCCAACCAAGCAACCTGGAAAGGCAAATCAGCGCTACAAAGAAGTCTCGCTTCCCATCGGTCAAAAGGGCCATGCTGAATAAAGTGTCAAAACCAGAAATGCAAGAGAGGCCATGGAGAAACGGGAGCCTGGCTACGCTGATGGGCGGGATGTAAATTGCCAACAGCCACTCTGGACAAGTGCACGGTGTGTCCTGAAACATCTAAAAAAATCAGCTTAGGGAGCATAGGGCACTTCCACTCATGGGCGTATAAATTGGGAAAACTAAAAATCAGCAAGACACAGGCACCCCAAAGTTTAGGGCTGCTCTGTTGACAAGAACCTCCACTTCGTTACACCTTAAATATCCCAGGAAAGAGAAAAATGGATAAAGAAGTTGTGGTCCTTATGTACAATGGAATATCACTCAGCCATGAAATCAACGTCATAAGGCTAGTAGCAGCAAGATGAGTGGATGTAGGTAGGACGATTCTAAGTGAAATAAGTCACACAGAAAAAGATACTTATCATAAGGTATCACTTATAGAGGGAATATAAAAACCGCTACGCTTGAACTGAATTACAAATGAGAGCAGGGTCACACGTTTAGAAAACACACTATGTTTGCTTAACGGGAAAGGTGAGGTGGGGTGATGCATAAAACAAGGGTTTCAAATTAGCTCAGATACCGTTCCATAAACCCAATAGGTAGTAGACAAGACCTACTCCTTGCTCAGTGAATTGGACACAACACCCCCTATTCACAGCCCAAGAATATAACTGACTAGTAAGAATCTTAAAACCTATGCATTGATATCTCTATGTAAGTGAGTCAAGTGGGTGTAAAGCGGCAAAAACACAACAGTGAAAAGCAGGTAAACCCCATTATAAAAATCAATTACTTTTAAAAACCCGTGAAATAAAGACAGTGAAAGAGAGAGAAATTCTTAAAAAATTCGTTCAGGGGCTGTGATGCCACCTTGATTGACCATATCTAGACCCACAGCAGATTGAGACATAAGGGTGGACACTCTTGGGGCTGAGTGGTTTGGTGAGGTTGGGTGAGGAAACGCAGACCCTTTAAAATAATACTGCGTTGTACCCAGCCCATGGGTCCCAAATCTCCAGGTTAAAGGGCATCTTCCTACATCGAAAACATGCATGAGAAACCCAGAAGATGGTACACCGTGTAATCGGGAAAGGTTTCCAAAACGCACCTCATTTCTCATCTCCTTGAGCTCGGGTTCGCCATTCCAGCTGCTTTACTAGCAATCTCCCTCCTTGGAGAATCAGCACCTTTAACCTCCTGTTCTGTACAGGTTGCAATTTGTCCTGAGGATGAACGGGAAGAGGGGGAACCAATGAGAGACTAGCTCTAGGTGTTGGGACAGGCACAGGTCACTCTATTTTCCCAGCAGGAAGAAGAATTAACCACAAGCTCAGCCTGCCGCCCGGGACCAGAATAGGGCTTGAAGCAATCCTGCGCTTTTGCGGCCAGCTCCAAAAAAAGCGAGTTGAAAAATGGAGCTCAGGGGCACTGCATTTCACAAACCTGCAGACTTATTAATGATGACTCTCGTCCACAAATATATTGAGGGAAGGCAACGAAGAGGATTTGAAAGCAAGGCAGAATTGAAGGAAACAGATTTCAGGAGGGAGATTCGAATGGCCTTTAAAGCACAGGAAAAGCGGCAAAACTTCGACAATGATGCCCTTTGCCAAAAAGGGCGTATGCGTGTTTTACTGAATATATTCAGGAAAACACGCATACGCCCTTTTTGGCCAATGAAGCAACCTGGAAAGGCAAATCAGCGCTACAAAGAAGTCTCGCTTCCCATCGGTCAAAACGGCAATTTTGAATAAAGTGTCAAAACCAGAAATGCAAGACAGGCCATGGAGAAATGGGAGCCTGGCTACGCTGATGGGCGGGATGTAAATTGCCAACAGCCACTCTGGAGAAGTGCACGGTGTGTCCTGAAACATCTAAAAAACTCAGCTTAGGGAGCATAGCGCACTTCCACTCATGGGCGTATAAATTGGAAAAACAAAAATCAGCAAGACACAGGCACCCCAAAGTTTAGGGCTGCTCTGTTGACAAAAACCTCCACTTCGTTACACCTTAAATATCCCAGGAAAGAGAAAAATGGATAAAGAAGTTGTGGTCCTTATGTATAATGGAATATCACTCAGCCATGAAATCAACGTCATAAGGCTAGTAGCAGCATGATGAGTGGATTTAGGTACCACGATACTAAGTGAAATAAGTCACACAGAAAAAGACACTTATAATAAGATATCACTTATAGAGGGAATGTAAAAACCGCTACCCTTGAACTGAATTACAAAAACAGAATAGAGTCACACGTTTAGAAATCACACTATGGCTCCTTAATGGGAAAGGTGAGGTGGGGTGATGCTAAAACAAGGGATTCAAATTAGCTCAGATACCGTTCCATAAACCCAATATGTAATAGACAAGACCTACTCCTTGCTCAATGAATTGGACACAACACCCCCTATTCACCGGCCAAGAATATATCTGACTAGTAAGAATCTTAAAACCTATGTATTGATAACTCTCTGTAAGTGAGTCAAGTGGGTGTAAAGCGGCATAAACACAGCAGTGAAAAGCTGCTAAACCCCATTATAAAAATCAATTACTTTTAAAAACCTGTGAAACAAAGACAGTGAAAGAGAGAGAAATTCTTACAAAATTCGTTCAGGGGCTGTGATGCCACCTGGATTGACCATATCTAGACCCACAGCTGATTGAGACATAAGGGTGGACACTCTTGGGTCTGAGAGGTTTGGTGAGGTTGGGTGAGCAAACGCAGACCCTTTAAAGT
This sequence comes from Balaenoptera physalus, assembly GCF_965194825.1. Taxonomy (NCBI): domain Eukaryota; kingdom Metazoa; phylum Chordata; class Mammalia; order Artiodactyla; family Balaenopteridae; genus Balaenoptera; species Balaenoptera physalus. The sequence goes on along the minus strand of NW_028126060.1, from coordinate 292,959 downwards.
AATACTGCGTGGTACCCATCCCATGGGTCCCAAATCTCCAGGTTCAAGGGCATCTTCCTACATCGAAAACATGCATGAGAAACCCAGAAGATGGTACACAGTGTGATCGGGAAAGGTTTCCAAAACGCACCTCATTTCTCATCTCCTTGTGCTCGGGTTCGCCATTCTAGCCGCTTTACTAGCAATCTCCCTCCTTGGAGAATCAGCACCCTTAACCTCCTGTTCCGTATAGGTTGCAATTTGTCCTGAGGATGAACGGGAAGAGGGGGAACCAATGAGAGACTAGCTCTAGGTGTTGGGACAGGCACAGGTCACTCTATTTTCCCATCAGGAAGAAGAATTAACCACAGGCTCAGCCTGCCGCCCGGGACCAGAATAGGGCCTGAAGCAATCCTGCGCTTTTGCGGCCAGCTCCCAAGAAAGCGAGTTGAAAAATGGAGCTCAGGGGCACTGCAATTCACAAACCTGCAGACTTATAAATGATGACTCTCTTCCACAAATATATTGAGGGAAGGCAACGAAGAGGATTTGAAAGCAAGGCAGAATTGAAGGAAACAGATTTCAGGAGGGAGATTCGAATCGCCTTTAAAGCACAGGAAAAGCGGCAAAAGCTCGACAATGATGCCCTTGGCCAAAAAGGGCGTATGCGTTTTTTCCTGAATATATTCAGGAAAAAACGCATACGCCCTTTTTGGCCAACCAAGCAACCTGGAAAGGCAAATCAGCGCTACAAAGAAGTCTCGCTTCCCATCGGTCAAAAGGGCCATGCTGAATAAAGTGTCAAAACCAGAAATGCAGGACAGGCCATGGAGAAACGGGAGCCTGGCTACGCTGATGGGCGGGATGTAAATTGCCAACAGCCACTCTGGAGAAGTGCTCGGTGTGTCCTGAAACATCTAAAAAACTCAGCTTAGGGAGCATAGGGCACTTCCACTCATGGGCGTATAAATTGGGAAAACTAAAAATCAGCAAGACACAGGCACCCCAAAGTTTAGGGCTGCTCTGTTGACAAGAACCTCCACTTCGTTACACCTTAAATATCTCAGGAAAGAGAAAAATGGATAAAGAAGTTGTGGTCCTTATGTACAATGGAATATCACTCAGCCATGAAATCAACGTCATAAGGCTAAGAGCAGCATGATGAGTGGATTTAGGTACGACGATTCTAAGTGAAATAAGTCACACAGAAAAAGACACTTATCATAAGATATCACTTATAGAGGGAATGTACAAACCGCTACCCTTGAACTGAATTACAAAACAGAATAGAGTCACACGTTTAGAAAACACACTATGGCTGCTTAATGGGAAAGGTGAGGTGGGGTGATGCACAAAACAAGGGTTTCAAATTAGCTCAGATACCGTTCCATAAACCCAATATGTAATAGACAAGACCTACTCCTTGCTCAATGAATTGGACTCAACACCCCCTATTCACCGCCCAAGAATATATCTGACTAGTAAGAATCTTAAAACCTATGTATTCATAACTCTCTGTAAGTGAGTCAAGTGGGTGTAAAGCGGCAGAAACACAGCAGTGAAAAGCTGCTAAACCCCATTATAAAAATCAATTACTGGGCTTCCCTGGTGGCGCAGTGGTTGAGAGTCTGCCTGCCAATGCAGGGGACACGGGTTCGAGCCCTGGTCTGGGAGGATCCCACATGCCGTGGAGCGACTAGGCCCGTGAGCCACAATTGCTGAGCCTGCGCGTCTGGAGCCTGTGCTCCCCAACAAGAGAGGCCGCGATAGTGAGAGGCCCGCACACCGCGATGAAGAGTGGACCCCACTTGCCACAACTAGAGGAAGCCCTCGCACAGAAACGAAGACCCAACACAACCATAAATTAATTAATTAATTAAAAAAAAAATCAATTACTTTTAAAAACCCGTGAAACAAAGACAGTGAAAGAGAGAGAAATTCTTACAAAGTTCGCTCAGGGGCTGTGATGCCACCTGTATTGACCATATCTAGACCCACAGCTGATTGAGACATAAGGGTGGACACTCTTGGGGCTGAGAGGTTTGGTGAGGTTGGGTGAGCAAACGCAGACCCTTTAAAGTAATACTGCGTGGTCCCCATCCCATGGGTCCCAAATCTCCAGGTTCAAGGGCATCTTCCTATATCGAAAACAAGCATGAGAAACCCAGAAGATGGTACACTGTGTGATCGGGAAAGGTTTCCAAAACGCACCTCATTTCTCGTCTCCTTGTTCTTGGGTTCGCCATTCCAGCCGCTTTACTAGCAATCTCCGTCCTTGGAGAATCAGAACCTTAACCTCCTGTTTCGAACAGGTTGCAATTTGTCCTGAGGATGAACGGGAAGAGGGGGAACCAATGAGAGACTAGCTCTAGGTGTTGGGACAGGCACAGGTCACTCTATTTTCCCATCAGGAAGAAGAATTAACCACAGGCTCAGCCTGCCGCCTGGGACCAGAATAGGGCCTGAGGCAATCCTGCGCTTTTGCGGCCAGCGCCCAAGAAAGCGAGTTGAAAAATGGAGCTCAGGGACACTGCAATTCACAAACCTGCAGACTTATAAATGATGACTCTCGTCCACAAATATATTGAGGGAAGGCAACGAAGAGGATTTGAAAGCAAGGCAAAATTGCAGGAAACAGATTTCAGGAGGGAGATTCGAATTGCCTTTAAAGCACAGGAAAAGCGGCAAAACCTCGACAATGATGCCCATGGCCAAAAAGGGTGTATGCGTTTTTTCCTGAATATATTCAGGTAAAAACGCATACGCCCTTTTTGGCCAACCAAGCAACCTGGAAAGGCAAATCAGCGCTACAAAGAAGTCTCGCTTCCAATCTGTCAAAAGGGCCATGCTGAATAAAGTGTCAAAACCAGAAATGCAGGACAGGCCATGGAGAAACGGGAGCCTGGCTACGCTGATGGGCGGGATGTAAATTGCCAACAGCCGCACTGGAGAAGTGCATGGTGTGTCCTGAAACATCTAAAAAACTCAGCTTAGGGAGCATAGGGCACTTCCACTCATGGGCGTATAAACTGGGAAAACTAAAAATCAGCAAGACAGAGGCACCCCAAAGTTTAGGGCTTCTCTGTTGACAAGAACCTCCACTTCGTTACACCTTAAATATCCCAGGAAAGAGGAAAATGGATAAAGAAGTTGTGGTCCTTATGTACAATGGAATATCACTCAGCCATGAAATCAACGTCATAAGGCTAGTAGCAGCATGATGAGTGGATTTAGGTACGACGATTCTAAGTGAAATAAGTCACACAGAAAACGCCACTTATCATAAGATAACACTTATAGAGGGAATGTAAAAACCGCTACCCTTGAACTGAATTACAAAACAGAATAGAGTCACACGTTTAGAAAACACACTATGGCTGCTTAACGGGAAAGGTGAGGTGGGGTGATGCATAAAACAAGGGTTTCAAATTAGCTCAGATACCGTTCCATAAACCCAATATGTAATAGACAAGCCCTACTCCTTGCTCAATGAATTGGACTCAACAACCCCTATTCACCGCCCAAGAATATATCTGACTAGTAAGAATCTTGAAACCTATGCATTGATATCTCTCTGTAAGTGAGTCAAGTGGGTGTAAAGCGGCAAAATCACAGCAGTGAAAAGCAGGTAAACCCCATTATAAAAATCAATTACTTTTAAAAACCCGTGAAACAAAGACAGTGAAAGAGAGAGAAATTCTTACAAAATTTGTTCAGGGGCTGTGATGCCACCTGGATTGACCATATCTAGACCCACAGCTGATTGAGACATAAGGGTGGACACTCTTGGGGCTGAGAGGTTTGGTGAGGTTGGGTGAGCAAACGCAGACCCTTTAAAGTAATACTGCGTGGTACCCATCCCATGGGTCCCAAATCTCCAGGTTCAAGGGCATCTTCCTACATCGAAAACATGCATGAGAAACCCAGAAGATGGTACACCGTGTGATCGGGAAAGGTTTCCAAAACGCACCTCATTTCTCATCTCCTTGTGCTCGGGTTCGCCATTCCAGCCGCTTTACTAGCAATCTCCCTCCTTGGAGAATCAGCACCTTTAACCTCCTGTTCCGTACAGGTTGCAATTTGTCCTGAGGATGAACGGGAAGAGGGGGAACCAATGAGAGACTAGCTCTAGGTGTTGGGACAGGCACAGGTCACTCTATTTTCCCCTCAGGAAGAAGAATTAACCACAGGCTCAGCCTGCCGCCCGGGACCAGAATAGGGCCTGAAGCAATCCTCCGCTTTTGCGGCCAGCTCCCAAGAAAGCAAGTTGAAAAATGGAGCTCAGGGGCACTGCAATTCACAAACCTGCAGACTTATAAATGATGACTCTCGTCCACAAATATATTGAGGGAAGGCAACGAAGAGAATTTGAAAGCAAGGCAGAATTGCAGGAAACAGATTTCAGGAGGGAGATTCGAATCGCCTTTAAAGCACAGGAAAAGCGGCAAAACCTCGACAATGATGCCCTTGGCCAAAAAGGGCGTATGCGTTTTTTCCTGAATATATTCAGGAAAAAACGCATACGCCCTTTTTGGCCAACCAAGCAACCTGGAAAGGCAAATCAGCGCTACAAAGAAGTCTCGCTTCCCATCGGTCAAAAGGGCCATGCTGAATAAAGTGTCAAAACCAGAAAGGCAGGACAGGCCATGGAGAAACGGGAGCCTGGCTACGCTGATGGGCGGGATGTAAATTGCCAACAGCCACTCTGGAGAAGTGCACGGTGTGTCCTGAAACATCTAAAAAACTCAGCTTAGGGAGCATAGGGCACATCCACTCATGGGCGTATAAATTAGGAAAACTAAAAATCAGCAAGACACAGGCACCCCAAAGTTTAGGGCTGCTCTGTTGACAAGAACCTCCACTTCGTTACACCTTAAATATCCCAGGAAAGAGAAAAATGGATAAAGAAGTTGTGGTCCTTATGTACAATGGAATATCACTCAGCCATGAAATCAACGTCATAAGGCTAGTAGCAGCATGATGAGTGGATTTAGGTACGACGATTCTAAGTGAAATAAGTCACACAGAAAAAGACACTTATCATAAGATATCACTTATAGAGGGAATGTACAAACCGCTACCCTTGAACTGAATTACAAAATAGAATAGAGTCACACGTTTAGAAAACACACTATGGCTGCTTAACGGGAAAGGTGAGGTGGGGTGATGCATAAAACAAGGGTTTCAAATAATCTGAGATACCGTTCCATAAACCCAATATGTAATAGACAAGACCTACTCCTTGCTCAATGAATTGGACTCAACATCCCCTATTCACTGCCCAAGAATATATCTGACTAGTAAGAATCTTAAAACCTATGCATTGATATCTCTCTGTAAGTGAGTCAAGTGGGTGTAAAGCGGCAAAAACACAGCAGTGCAAAGCAGGTAAACCCCATTATAAAAATCAGTTACTTTTAAAATCCCGTGAAACAAAGACAGTGAAACAAAGAGAAATTCTTACAAAATTCGTTCAGGGGCTGTGGTGCCACCTGGATTGACCATATCTAGACCCACAGCTGATTGAGACATAAGGGTGGACACTCTTGGGGCTGAGAGGTTTGGTGAGGTTGGGTGAGCAAACGCAGACCCTTTAAAGTAATACTGCGTGGTACCCATCCCATGGGTCCCAAATCTTCAGGTTCAAGGGCATCTTCCTACATCGAAAACATGCATGAGAAACCCAGAAGATGGTACACCGTGTGATTGGGAAAGGTTTCTAAAACGCACCTCATTTCTCATCTCCTTGTGCTCGGGTTCGCCATTCCAGCCGCTTTACTAGCAATCTCCCTCCTTGGAGAATCAGCACGTTTAACCTCCAGTTCCGTACAGGTTGCAATTTGTCCTCAGGATGAACGGGAAGAGGGGGAACCAATGAGAGACTAGCTCTAGGTGTTGGGACAGGCCCAGGTCACTCTATTTTACCATCAGGAAGAAGAATTAACCACAGGCTCAGCCTGCCGCCCGGGACCAGAATAGGGCCTGAAGCAATCCTGCGCTTTTGCGGCCAGCGCCCAAGAAAGCGAGTTGAAAAATGGAGCTCAGGGGCACTGCAATTCACAAACCTGCAGACTTATAAATGATGACTCTCGTCCACAAATATATTGATGGAAGGAAACGAAGAGGATTTGAAAGCAAGGCAGAATTGCAGGAAACAGATTTCAGGAGGGAGATTCGAATCGCCTTTAAAGCACAGGAAAAGCGGCAAAACCTCGACAATGATGCCCTTGGCCAAAAAGGGCGTATGCGTTTTTTCCTGAATATATTCAGGAAAAAACGCATACGCCCTTTTTGGCCAACCAAGCAACCTGGAAAGGCAAATCAGCGCTACAAAGAAGTCTCGCTTCCCATCGGTCAAAAGGGCCATGCTGAATAAAGTGTCAAAACCAGAAATGCAGGACAGGCCATGGAGAAACGGGAGCCTGGCTACGCTGATGGGCGGGATGTAAATTGCCAACAGCCACTCTGGAGAAGTGCACGGTGTGTCCTGAAACATCTAAAAAACTGAGCTTAGGGAGCATAGGTCACATCCACTCATGGGCGTATAAATTGGGAAAACTAAAAATCAGCAAGACACAGGCACCCCAAAGTTTAGGGCTGCTCTGTTGACAAGAATCTCCACTTCGTTACACCTTAAATATCCCAGGAAAGAGAAAAATGGATAAAGAAGTTGTGGTCCTTATGTACAATGGAATATCACTCAGCCATGAAATCAACGTCATAAGGCTAGTAGCAGCATGATGATTGGATTTAGGTACGACGATTCTAAGTGAAATAAGTCACACAGAAAAAGACACTTATCATAAGATATGACTTATAGAGGGAATGTAAAAACCGCTACCCTTGAACTGAATTACAAAACAGAATAGAGTCACACGTTTAGAAAACACACTATGGCTGCTTAACGGGAAAGGTGAGGTGGGGTGATGCATACAACAAGGGTTTCAAATTATCTCAGATACCGTTCCATAAACCCAATATGTAATAGACAAGCCCTACTCCTTCCTCAATGAATTGGACTCAACACCCCCAATTCACCGCCCAAGAATATATCTGACTAGTAAGAATCTTGAAACCTATGCATTGATATCTCTCTGTAAGTGAGTCAAGTGGGTGTAAAGCGGCAAAATCACAGCAGTGAAAATCAGGTAAACCCCATTATAAAAATCAATTACTTTTAAAAACCCGTGAAACAAAGACAGTGAAAGAGAGAGAAATTCTTACAAAATTCGTTCAGCGGCTGTAATGCCACCTGGATTGACCATATCTAGACCCACAGCTGATTGAGACATAAGGGTGGACACTCTTGGGGCTGAGAGGTTTGGTGAGGTTGGGTGAGCAAACGCAGACCCTTTAAAGTAATACTACGTGGTACCCATCCCATGGGTCCCAAATCTCCAGGTTCAAGGGCATCTTCCTACATCGAAAACATGCATGAGAAACCCAGAAGATGGTACACCGTGTGATCGGGAAAGGTTTCTAAAACGCACCTCATTTCTCATCTCCTTGTGCTCGGGTTCGCCATTCCAGGCGCTTTACTAGCAATCTCCCTCCTTGGAGAATCAGCACCTTTAACCTCCTGTTCCGTACAGCTTGCAATTTGTCCTGAGGATGAAAGGGAAGAGGGGGAACCAATGAGAGACTAGCTCCAGGTGTTGGGACAGGCAGAGGTCACTCTATTTTCCCATCAGGAAGAAGAATTAACCACAGGCTCAGCCTGGCGCCTGGGAACAGAATAGGGCCTGAAGCAATCCTGCGCTTTTGCGGCCAGCGCCCAAGAAAGCGAGTTGAAAAATGGAGCTCAGGGGCACTGCAATTCACAAACCTGCAGACTTATAAATGATGACTCTCGTCCACAAATATATTGAGGGAAGGCAACGAAGAGGATTTGAAAGCAAGGCAGAATTGCAGGAAACAGATTTCAGGAGGGAGATTCGAATCGCCTTTAAAGCACAGGAAAAGCGGCAAAACCTCGACAATGATGCCCTTGGCCAAAAAGGGCGTATGCGTTTTTTCCTGAATATATTCAGGAAAAAACGCATACGCCCTTTTTGGCCAACCAAGCAACCTGGAAAGGCAAATCAGCGCTACAAAGAAGTCTCGCTTCCCATCGGTCAAAAGGGCCATGCTGAATAAAGTGTCAAAACCAGAAATGCAGGACAGGCCATGGAGAAACGGGAGCCTGGCTACGCTGATGGGCGGGATGTAAATTGCCAACAGCCACTCTGGAGAAGTGCACGGTGTGTCCTGAAACATCTAAAAAACTCAGCTTAGGGAGCATAGGGCACATCCACTCATGGGCGTATAAATTGGGAAAACTAAAAATCAGCAAGACACAGGCACCCCAAAGCTTAGGGCTGCTCTGTTGACAAGAATCTCCACTTCGTTACACCTTAAATATCCCAGGAAAGAGAAAAATGGATAAAGAAGTTGTGGTCCTTATGTACAATGGAATATCACTCAGCCATGAAATCAACGTCATAAGGCTAGTAGCAGCATGATGATTGGATTTAGGTACGACGATTCTAAGTGAAAAAGTCACACAGAAAAAGGCACTTATCATAAGATATGACTTATAGAGGGAATGTAAAAACCGCTACCATTGAACTGAATTACAAAACAGAATAGAGTCACACGTTTAGAAAACACACTATGGCTGCTTAACGGGAAAGGTGAGGTGGGGTGATGCATACAACAAGGGTTTCAAATTATCTCAGATACCGTTCCATAAACCCAATATGTAATAGACAAGCCCTACTCCTTCCTCAATGAATTGGACTCAACACCCCCAATTCACCGCCCAAGAATATATCTGACTAGTAAAAATCTTGAAACCTATGCATTGATATCTCTCTGTAAGTGAGTCAAGTGGGTGTAAAGCGGCAAAATCACAGCAGTGAAAAGCAGGTAAACCCCATTATCAAAATCAATTACTTTTAAAAACCCGTGAAACAAAGACAGTGAAAGAGAGAGAAATACTTACAAAATTCGTTCAGCGGCTGTAATGCCACCTGGATTGACCATATCTAGACCCACAGCTGATTGAGACATAAGGGTGGACACTCTTGGGGCTGAGAGGTTTGGTGAGGTTGGGTGAGCAAACGCAGACCCTGTAAAGTAATACTGCGTGGTACCCATCCCATGGGTCCCAAATCTCCAGGTTCAAGGGCATCTTCCTACATCGAAAACATGCATGAGAAACCCAGAAGATGGTACACCGTGTGATCAGGAAAGGTTTCTAAAACGCACCTCATTTCTCATCTCCTTGTGCTTGGGTTCGCCATTCCAGCCGCTTTACTAGCAATCTCCCTCCTTGGAGAATCAGCACCTTTAACCTCCTGTTCCGTACAGGTTGCAATTTGTCCTGAGGATGAACGGGAAGAGGGGGAACCAATGAGAGACTAGCTCTAGGTGTTGGGACAGGCCCAGGTCACTCTATTTTCCCCTCAAGAAGAAGAATTAACCACAGGCTCAGCCTGCCGCCTGGGACCAGAATAGGGCCTGAAGCAATCCTGCGCTTTTGCGGCCAGCTCCCAAGAAAGCGAGTTGAAAAATGGAGCTCAGGGGCACTGCAATTCACAAACCTGCAGACTTATAAATGATGACTCTCGTCCACAAATATATTGAGGGAAGGCAACGAAGAGGATTTGAAAGCAAGGCAGAATTGCAGGAAACAGATTTCAGGAGGGAGATTCGAATCGCCTTTAAAGCACAGGAAAAGCGGCAAAACCTCGACAATGATGCCCTTGGCCAAAAAGGGCGTATGCGTTTTTTCCTGAATATATTCAGGAAAAAACGCATACGCCCTTTTTGGCCAACCAAGCAACCTGGAAAGGCAAATCAGCGCTACAAAGAAGTCTCGCTTCCCATCGGTCAAAAGGGCCATGCTGAATAAAGTGTCAAAACCAGAAATGCAGGACAGGCCATTTAGAAATGGGAGCCTGGCTACGCTGATGGGCGGGATGTAAATTGCCAACAGCCACTCTGGAGAAGTGCACGGTGTGTCCTGAAACATCTAAAAAACTGAGTTTAGGGAGCATAGGGCACATCCACTCATGGGCGTATAAATTTGGAAAACTAAAAATCAGCAAGACACGGGCACCCCAAAGTTTAGGGCTGCTCTGTTGACAAGAATCTCCACTTCGTTACACCTTAAATATCCCAGGAAAGAGAAAAATGGATAAAGAAGTTGTGGTCCTTATGTACAATGGAATATCACTCAGCCATGAAATCAACGTCATAAGGCTAGTAGCAGCATGATGAGTGGATTTAGGTACGAATATTCTAAGTGAAATAAGTCACACAGAAAAAGACACTTATCATAATATATGACTTATAGAGGGAATGTAAAAACCGCTACCCTTGAACTGAATTACAAAACAGAATAGAGTCACACGTTTAGAAAACACACTATGGCTGCTTAATGGGAAAGGTGAGGTGGGGTGATGCATACAACAAGGGTTTCAAATTATCTCAGATACCGTTCCATAAACCCAATATGTAATAGACAAGCCCTACTCCTTCCTCAATGAATTGGACTCCACACCCCCTTTTCACCGCCCAAAAATATATCTGACTAGTAAGAATCTTGAAACCTATGCATTGATATCTCTCTGTAAGTGAGTCAAGTGGGTGTAAAGCGACAAAATCACAGCAGTAAAAAGCAGGTAAACCCCATTATAAAAATCAATTACTTTTAAAAACCCATGAAACAAAGACAGTGAAAGAGAGAGAAATTCTTACAAAATTCGTTCAGGGGCTGTGATGCCACCTGGATTGACCATATCTAGACCCACAGCTGATTGAGACATAAGGGTGGACACTCTTGGGGCTGAGAGGTTTGGTGAAGTTGGGTGAGCAAACGCAGACCCTATAAAGTAATACTGCGTGGTACCCATCCCATGGGTCCCAAATCTCCAGGTTCAAGGGCATCTTCCTACATCGAAAACATTCATGAGAAACACAGAAGATGGTACACCGTGTGATCGGGAAAGGTTTCTAAAACGCACCTCATTTCTCATCTCCTTGTGCTTGGGTTCGCCATTCCAGCCGCTTTACTAGCAATCTCCCTCCTTGGAGAATCAGCACCTTTAACCTCCTGTTCCGTACAGGTTGCAATTTGTCCTGAGGATGAACGGGAAGAGGGGGAACCAATGAGAGACTAGCTCTAGGTGTTGGGACAGGCACAGGTCACTCTATTTTCCCCTCAAGAAGAAGAATTAACCAGAGGCTCAGCCTGCCGCCTTGGACCAGAATAGGGCCTGAAGCAATCCTGCGCTTTTGCGGCCAGCTCCCAAGAAAGCGAGTTGAAAAATGGAGCTCAGGGGCACTGCAATTCACAAACCTGCAGACTTATAAATGATGACTCTCGTCCACAAATATATTGATGGAAGGCAACGAAGAGGATTTGAAAGCAAGGCAGAATTGCAGGAAACAGATTTCAGGAGGGAGATTCGAATCGCCTTTAAAGCACAGGAAAAGCGGCAAAACCTCGACAATGATGCCCTTGGCCAAAAAGGGCGTATGCGTTTTTTCCTGAATATATTCAGGAAAAAATGCATACGCCCTTTTTGGCCAACCAAGCAACCTGGAAAGGCAAATCAGCGCTACAAAGAAGTCTCGCTTCCCATCGGTCAAAAGGGCCATGCTGAATAAAGTGTCAAAACCAGAAATGCAGGGCAGGCCATGGAGAAACGGGAGCCTGGCTACGCTGATGGGCGGGATGTAAATTGCCAACAGCAACTCTGGAGAAGTGCACGGTGTGTCCTGAAACATCTAAAAAACTGAGCTTAGGGAGCATAGGGCACATCCACTCATGGGCGTATAAATTGGGAAAACTAAAAATCAGCAAGACACAGGCACCCCAAAGTTTAGGGCTGCTCTGTTGACAAGAATCTCCACTTCGTTACACCTTAAATATCCCAGGAAAGAGAAAAATGGATAAAGAAGTTGTGGTCCTTATGTACAATGGAATATCACTCAGGCATGAAATCAACGTCATAAGGCTAGAAGCAGCATGATGATTGGATTTAGGTACGACGATTCTAAGTGAAATAAGTCACACAGAAAAAGACACTTATCATAAGATATGACTTATAGAGGGAATGTAAAAACCGCTACCATTGAACTGAATTACAAAACAGAATAGAGTCACACGTTTAGAAAACACACTATGGCTGCTTAACGGGAAAGGTGAGGTGGGGTGATGCATACAACAAGGGTTTCAAATTATCTCAGATACCGTTCCATAAACCCAATATGTAATAGACAAGCCCTACTCCTTCCTCAATGAATTGGACTCAACACCCCCAATTCACCGCCCAAGAATATATCTGACTAGTAAGAATCTTGAAACCTAAGCATTGATATCTCTCTGTAAGTGAGTCAAGTGGGTGTAAAGCGGCAAAATCACAGCAGTGAAAAGCAGGTAAACCCCATTATAAAAATCAATTACTTTTAAAAACCCGTGAAACAAAGACAGTGAAAGAGAGAGAAATTCTTACAAAATTCGTTCAGCGGCTGTAATGCCACCTGGATTGACCATATCTAGACCCACAGCTGATTGAGACATAAGGGTGGACACTCTTGGCGCTGAGAGGTTTGGTGAGGTTGGGTGAGCAAACGCAGACCCTTTAAAGTAATACTGCGTGGTACCCATCCCATGGGTCCCAAATCTCCAGGTTCAAGGGCATCTTCCTACATCGAAAACATGCATGAGAAACCCAGAAGATGGTACACCGTGTGATCGGGAAAGGTTTCTAAAACGCACCTCATTTCTCATCTCCTTGTGCTCGGGTTCGCCATTCCAGCCGCTTTACTAGCAATCTCCCTCCTTGGAGAATCAGCACCTTTAACCTCCTGTTCCGTACAGCTTGCAATTTGTCCTGAGGATGAAAGGGAAGAGGGGGAACCAATGAGAGACTAGCTCCAGGTGTTGGGACAGGCAGAGGTCACTCTATTTTCCCATCAGGAAGAAGAATTAACCACAGGCTCAGCCTGGCGCCTGGGACCAGAATAGGGCCTGAAGCAATCCTGCGCTTTTGCGGCCTGCGCCCAAGAAAGCGAGTTGAAAAATGGAGCTCAGGGGCACTGCAATTCACAAACCTGCAGACTTATAAATGATGACTCTCGTCCACAAATATATTGAGGGAAGGCAACGAAGAGGATTTGAAAGCAAGGCAGAATTGCAGGAAACAGATTTCAGGAGGGAGATTCGAATCGCCTTTAAAGCACAGGAAAAGCGGCAAAACCTCGACAATGATGCCCTTGGCCAAAAAGGGCGTATGCGTTTTTTCCTGAATATATTCAGGAAAAAACGCATACGCCCTTTTTGGCCAACCAAGCAACCTGGAAAGGCAAATCAGCGCTACAAAGAAGTCTCGCTTCCCATCGGTCAAAAGGGCCATGCTGAATAAAGTGTCAAAACCAGAAATGCAGGACAGGCCATGGAGAAACGGGAGCCTGGCTACGCTGATGGGCGGGATGTAAATTGCCAACAGCCACTCTGGAGAAGTGCACGGTGTGTCCTGAAACATCTAAAAAACTGAGCTTAGGGAGCATAGGGCACATCCACTCATGGGCGTATAAATTGGGAAAACTAAAAATCAGCAAGACACAGGCACCCCAAAGTTTAGGGCTGCTCTGTTGACAAGAATCTCCACTTCGTTACACCTTAAATATCCCAGGAAAGAGAAAAATGGATAAAGAAGTTGTGGTCCTTATGTACAATGGAATATCACTCAGCCATGAAATCAACGTCATAAGGCTAGAAGCAGCATGATGATTGGATTTAGGTACGACGATTCTAAGTGAAATAAGTCACACAGAAAAAGACACTTATCATAAGATATGACTTATAGAGGGAATGTAAAAACCGCTACCATTGAACTGAATTACAAAACAGAATAGAGTCACACGTTTAGAAAACACACTATGGCTGCTTAACGGGAAAGGTGAGGTGGGGTGATGCATACAACAAGGGTTTCAAATTATATCAGATACCGTTCCATAAACCCAATATGTAATAGACAAGCCCTACTCCTTCCTCAATGAATTGGACTCAACACCCCCAATTCACCGCCCAAGAATATATCTGACTAGTAAGAATCTTGAAACCTATGCATTGATATCTCTCTGTAAGTGAGTCAAGTGGGTGTAAAGCGGCAAAATCACAGCAGTGAAAAGCAGGTAAACCCCATTATAAAAATCAATTACTTTTAAAAACCCGTGAAACAAAGACAGTGAAAGACAGAGAAATTCTTACAAAATTCGTTCAGCGGCTGTAATGCCACCTGGATTGACCATATCTAGACCCACAGCTGATTGAGACATAAGGGTGGACACTCTTGGCGCTGAGAGGTTTGGTGAGGTTGGGTGAGCAAACGCAGACCCTTTAAAGTAATACTGCGTGGTACCCATCCCATGGGTCCCAAAACTCCAGGTTCAAGGGCATCTTCCTACATCGAAAACATGCATGAGAAACCCAGAAGATGGTACACCGTGTGATCGGGAAAGGTTTCTAAAACGCACCTCATTTCTCATCTCCTTGTGCTCGGGTTCGCCATTCCAGCCGCTTTACTAGCAATCTCCCTCCTTGGAGAATCAGCACCTTTAACCTCCTGTTCCGTACAGCTTGCAATTTGTCCTGAGGATGAAAGGGAAGAGGGGGAACCAATGAGAGACTAGCTCCAGGTGTTGGGACAGGCAGAGGTCACTCTATTTTCCCATCAGGAAGAAGAATTAACCACAGGCTCAGCCTGGCGCCTGGGACCAGAATAGGGCCTGAAGCAATCCTGCGCTTTTGCGGCCTGCGCCCAAGAAAGCGAGTTGAAAAATGGAGCTCAGGGGCACTGCAATTCACAAACCTGCAGACTTATAAATGATGACTCTCGTCCACAAATATATTGAGGGAAGGCAACGAAGAGGATTTGAAAGCAAGGCAGAATTGCAGGAAACAGATTTCAGGAGGGAGATTCGAATCGCCTTTAAAGCACAGGAAAAGCGGCAAAACCTCGACAATGATGCCCTTGGCCAAAAAGGGCGTATGCGTTTTTTCCTGAATATATTCAGGAAAAAACGCATACGCCCTTTTTGGCCAACCAAGCAACCTGGAAAGGCAAATCAGCGCTACAAAGAAGTCTCGCTTCCCATCGGTCAAAAGGGCCATGCTGAATAAAGTGTCAAAACCAGAAATGCAGGGCAGGCCATGGAGAAACGGGAGCCTGGCTACGCTGATGGGCGGGATGTAAATTGCCAACAGCCACTCTGGAGAAGTGCACGGTGTGTCCTGAAACATCTAAAAAACTGAGCTTAGGGAGCATAGGGCACATCCACTCATGGGCGTATAAATTGGGAAAACTAAAAATCAGCAAGACACAGGCACCCCAAAGTTTAGGGCTGCTCTGTTGACAAGAATCTCCACTTCGTTACACCTTAAATATCCCAGGAAAGAGAAAAGTGGATAAAGAAGTTGTGGTCCTTATGTACAATGGAATATCACTCACCCATGAAATCAACGTCATAAGGCTAGAAGCAGCATGATGATTGGATTTAGGTACGACGATTCTAAGTGAAATAAGTCACACAGAAAAAGACACTTATCATAAGATATGACTTATAGAGGGAATGTAAAAACCGCTACCATTGAACTGAATTACAAAACAGAATAGAGTCACACGTTTAGAAAACACACTATGGCTGCTTAACGGGAAAGGTGAGGTGGGGTGATGCATACAACAAGGGTTTCAAATTATCTCAGATACCGTTCCATAAACCCAATATGTAATAGACAAGCCCTACTCCTTCCTCAATGAATTGGACTCAACACCCCCAATTCACCGCCCAAGAATATATCTGACTAGTAAGAATCTTGAAACCTATGCATTGATATCTCTCTGTAAGTGAGTCAAGTGGGTGTAAAGCGGCAAAATCACAGCAGTGAAAAGCAGGTAAACCCCATTATAAAAATCAATTACTTTTAAAAACCCGTGAAACAAAGACAGTGAAAGAGAGAGAAATTCTTACAAAATTCGTTCAGCGGCTGTAATGCCACCTGGATTGACCATATCTAGACCCACAGCTGATTGAGACATAAGGGTGGACACTCTTGGCGCTGAGAGGTTTGGTGAGGTTGGGTGAGCAAACGCAGACCCTTTAAAGTAATACTGCGTGGTACCCATCCCATGGGTCCCAAAACTCCAGGTTCAAGGGCATCTTCCTACATCGAAAACATGCATGAGAAACCCAGAAGATGGTACACCGTGTGATCGGGAAAGGTTTCTAAAACGCACCTCATTTCTCATCTCCTTGTGCTCGGGTTCGCCATTCCAGCCGCTTTACTAGCAATCTCCCTCCTTGGAGAATCAGCACCTTTAACCTCCTGTTCCGTACAGCTTGCAATTTGTCCTGAGGATGAAAGGGAAGAGGGGGAACCAATGAGAGACTAGCTCCAGGTGTTGGGACAGGCAGAGGTCACTCTATTTTCCCATCAGGAAGAAGAATTAACCACAGGCTCAGCCTGGCGCCTGGGACCAGAATAGGGCCTGAAGCAATCCTGCGCTTTTGCGGCCTGCGCCCAAGAAAGCGAGTTGAAAAATGGAGCTCAGGGGCACTGCAATTCACAAACCTGCAGACTTATAAATGATGACTCTCGTCCACAAATATATTGAGGGAAGGCAACGAAGAGGATTTGAAAGCAAGGCAGAATTGCAGGAAACAGATTTCAGGAGGGAGATTCGAATCGCCTTTAAAGTACAGGAAAAGCGGCAAAACCTCGACAATGATGCCCTTGGCCAAAAAGGGCGTATGCGTTTTTTCCTGAATATATTCAGGAAAAAACGCATACGCCCTTTTTGGCCAACCAAGCAACCTGGAAAGGCAAATCAGCGCTACAAAGAAGTCTCGCTTCCCATCGGTCAAAAGGGCCATGCTGAATAAAGTGTCAAAACCAGAAATGCAGGACAGGCCATGGAGAAACGGGAGCCTGGCTACGCTGATGGGCGGGATGTAAATTGCCAACAGCCACTCTGGAGAAGTGCACGGTGTGTCCTGAAACATCTAAAAAACTCAGCTTAGGGAGCATAGGGCACATCCACTCATGGGCGTATAAATTGGGAAAACTAAAAATCAGCAAGACACAGGCACCCCAAAGCTTAGGGCTGCTCTGTTGACAAGAATCTCCACTTCGTTACACCTTAAATATCCCAGGAAAGAGAAAAATGGATAAAGAAGTTGTGGTCCTTATGTACAATGGAATATCACTCAGCCATGAAATCAACGTCATAAGGCTAGTAGCAGCATGATGATTGGATTTAGGTACGACGATTCTAAGTGAAAAAGTCACACAGAAAAAGGCACTTATCATAAGATATGACTTATAGAGGGAATGTAAAAACCGCTACCATTGAACTGAATTACAAAACAGAATAGAGTCACACGTTTAGAAAACACACTATGGCTGCTTAACGGGAAAGGTGAGGTGGGGTGATGCATACAACAAGGGTTTCAAATTATCTGAGATACCGTTCCATAAACCCAATATGTAATAGACAAGCCCTACTCCTTCCTCAATGAATTGGACTCAACACCCCCAATTCACCGCCCAAGAATATATCTGACTAGTAAGAATCTTGAAACCTATGCATTGATATCTCTCTGTAAGTGAGTCAAGTGGGTGTAAAGCGGCAAAATCACAGCAGTGAAAAGCAGGTAAACCCCATTATAAAAATCAATTACTTTTAAAAACCCGTGAAACAAAGACAGTGAAAGAGAGAGAAATACTTACAAAATTCGTTCAGCGGCTGTAATGCCACCTGGATTGACCATATCTAGACCCACAGCTGATTGAGACATAAGGGTGGACACTCTTGGGGCTGAGAGGTTTGGTGAGGTTGGGTGAGCAAACGCAGACCCTATAAAGTAATACTGCGTGGTACCCATCCCATGGGTCCCAAATCTCCAGGTTCAAGGGCATCTTCCTACATCGAAAACATGCATGAGAAACCCAGAAGATGGTACACCGTGTGATCGGGAAAGGTTTCTAAAACGCACCTCATTTCTCATCTCCTTGTGCTTGGGTTCGCCATTCCAGCCGCTTTACTAGCAATCTCCCTCCTTGGAGAATCAGCACCTTTAACCTCCTTTTCCGTACAGGTTGCAATTTGTCCTGAGGATGAACGGGAAGAGGGGGAACCAATGAGAGACTAGCTCTAGGTGTTGGGACAGGCCCAGGTCACTCTATTTTCCCCTCAAGAAGAAGAATTAACCACAGGCTCAGCCTGCCGCCTGGGACCAGAATAGGGCCTGAAGCAATCCTGCGCTTTTGCGGCCAGCTCCCAAGAAAGCGAGTTGAAAAATGGAGCTCAGGGGCACTGCAATTCACAAACCTGCAGACTTATAAATGATGACTCTCGTCCACAAATATATTGAGGGAAGGCAACGAAGAGGATTTGAAAGCAAGGCAGAATTGCAGGAAACAGATTTCAGGAGGGAGATTCGAATCGCCTTTAAAGCACAGGAAAAGCGGCAAAACCTCGACAATGATGCCCTTGGCCAAAAAGGGCGTATGCGTTTTTTCCTGAATATATTCAGGAAAAAACGCATACGCCCTTTTTGGCCAACCAAGCAACCTGGAAAGGCAAATCAGCGCTACAAAGAAGTCTCGCTTCCCATCGGTCAAAAGGGCCATGCTGAATAAAGTGTCAAAACCAGAAATGCAGGACAGGCCATTTAGAAACGGGAGCCTGGCTACGCTGATGGGCGGGATGTAAATTGCCAACAGCCACTCTGGAGAAGTGCACGGTGTGTCCTGAAACATCTAAAAAACTGAGCTTAGGGAGCATAGGGCACATCCACTCATGGGCGTATAAATTGGGAAAACTAAAAATCAGCAAGACACAGGCACCCCAAAGTTTAGGGCTGCTCTGTTGACAAGAATCTCCACTTCGTTACACCTTAAATATCCCAGGAAAGAGAAAAATGGATAAAGAAGTTGTGGTCCTTATGTACAATGGAATATCACTCAGCCATGAAATCAACGTCATAAGGCTAGTAACAGCATGATGAGTGGATTTAGGTACGAATATTCTAAGTGAAATAAGTCACACAGAAAAAGATACTTATCATAATATATGACTTATAGAGGGAATGTAAAAACCGCTACCCTTGAACTGAATTACAAAACAGAATAGAGTCACACGTTTAGAAAACACACTATGGCTGCTTAATGGGAAAGGTGAGGTGGGGTGATGCATACAACAAGGGTTTCAAATTATCTCAGATACCGTTCCATAAACCCAATATGTAATAGACAAGCCCTACTCCTTCCTCAATGAATTGGACTCCACACCCCCTTTTCACCGCCCAAAAATATATCTGACTAGTAAGAATCTTGAAACCTATGCATTGATATCTCTCTGTAAGTGAGTCAAGTGGGTGTAAAGCGACAAAATCACAGCAGTAAAAAGCAGGTAAACCCCATTATAAAAATCAATTACTTTTAAAAACCCGTGAAACAAAAACAGTGAAAGAGAGAGAAATTCTTACAAAATTCGTTCAGGGGCTGTGATGCCACCTGGATTGACCATATCTAGACCCACAGCTGATTGAGACATAAGGGTGGACACTCTTGGGGCTGAGAGGTTTGGTGAAGTTGGGTGAGCAAACGCAGACCCTATAAAGTAATACTGCTTGGTACCCATCCCATGGGTCCCAAATCTCCAGGTTCAAGGGCATCTTCCTACATCGAAAACATTCATGAGAAACACAGAAGATGGTACACCGTGTGATCGGGAAAGGTTTCTAAAACGCACCTCATTTCTCATCTCCTTGTGCTTGGGTTCGCCATTCCAGCCGCTTTACTAGCAATCTCCCTCCTTGGAGAATCAGCACCTTTAACCTCCTGTTCCGTACAGGTTGCAATTTGTCCTGAGGATGAACGGGAAGAGGGGGAACCAATGAGAGACTAGCTCTAGGTGTTGGGACAGGCACAGGTCACTCTATTTTCCCCTCAAGAAGAAGAATTAACCAGAGGCTCAGCCTGCCGCCTTGGACCAGAATAGGGCCTGAAGCAATCCTGCGCTTTTGCGGCCAGCTCCCAAGAAAGCGAGTTGAAAAATGGAGCTCAGGGGCACTGCAATTCACAAACCTGCAGACTTATAAATGATGACTCTCGTCCACAAATATATTGATGGAAGGCAACGAAGAGGATTTGAAAGCAAGGCAGAATTGCAGGAAACAGATTTCAGGAGGGAGATTCGAATCGCCTTTAAAGCACAGGAAAAGCGGCAAAACCTCGACAATGATGCCCTTGGCCAAAAAGGGCGTATGCGTTTTTTCCTGAATATATTCAGGAAAAAACGCATACGCCCTTTTTGGCCAACCAAGCAACCTGGAAAGGCAAATCAGCGCTACAAAGAAGTCTCGCTTCCCATCGGTCAAAAGGGCCATGCTGAATAAAGTGTCAAAACCAGAAATGCAGGGCAGGCCATGGAGAAACGGGAGCCTGGCTACGCTGATGGGCGGGATGTAAATTGCCAACAGCCACTCTGGAGAAGTGGACGGTGTGTCCTGAAACATCTAAAAAACTGAGCTTAGGGAGCATAGGGCACATCCACTCATGGGCGTATAAATTGGGAAAACTAAAAATCAGCAAGACACAGGCACCCCAAAGTTTAGGGCTGCTCTGTTGACAAGAATCTCCACTTCGTTACACCTTAAATATCCCAGGAAAGAGAAAAATGGATAAAGAAGTTGTGGTCCTTATGTACAATGGAATATCACTCAGCCATGAAATCAACGTCATAAGGCTAGAAGCAGCATGATGATTGGATTTAGGTACGACGATTCTAAGTGAAATAAGTCACACAGAAAAAGACACTTATCATAAGATATGACTTATAGAGGGAATGTAAAAACCGCTACCATTGAACTGAATTACAAAACAGAATAGAGTCACACGTTTAGAAAACACACTATGGCTGCTTAACGGGAAAGGTGAGGTGGGGTGATGCATACAACAAGGGTTTCAAATTATCTCAGATACCGTTCCATAAACCCAATATGTAATAGACAAGCCCTACTCCTTCCTCAATGAATTGGACTCAACACCCCCAATTCACCGCCCAAGAATATATCTGACTAGTAAGAATCTTGAAACCTATGCATTGATATCTCTCTGTAAGTGAGTCAAGTGGGTGTAAAGCGGCAAAATCACAGCAGTGAAAAGCAGGTAAACCCCATTATAAAAATCAATTACTTTTAAAAACCCGTGAAACAAAGACAGTGAAAGAGAGAGAAATTCTTACAAAATTCGTTCAGCGGCTGTAATGCCACCTGGATTGACCATATCTAGACCCACAGCTGATTGAGACATAAGGGTGGACACTCTTGGCGCTGAGAGGTTTGGTGAGGTTGGGTGAGCAAACGCAGACCCTTTAAAGTAATACTGCGTGGTACCCATCCCATGGGTCCCAAAACTCCAGGTTCAAGGGCATCTTCCTACATCGAAAACATGCATGAGAAACCCAGAAGATGGTACACCGTGTGATCGGGAAAGGTTTCTAAAACGCACCTCATTTCTCATCTCCTTGTGCTCGGGTTCGCCATTCCAGCCGCTTTACTAGCAATCTCCCTCCTTGGAGAATCAGCACCTTTAACCTCCTGTTCCGTACAGCTTGCAATTTGTCCTGAGGATGAAAGGGAAGAGGGGGAACCAATGAGAGACTAGCTCCAGGTGTTGGGACAGGCAGAGGTCACTCTATTTTCCCATCAGGAAGAAGAATTAACCACAGGCTCAGCCTGGCGCCTGGGACCAGAATAGGGCCTGAAGCAATCCTGCGCTTTTGCGGCCTGCGCCCAAGAAAGCGAGTTGAAAAATGGAGCTCAGGGGCACTGCAATTCACAAACCTGCAGACTTATAAATGATGACTCTCGTCCACAAATATATTGAGGGAAGGCAACGAAGAGGATTTGAAAGCAAGGCAGAATTGCAGGAAACAGATTTCAGGAGGGAGATTCGAATCGCCTTTAAAGCACAGGAAAAGCGGCAAAACCTCGACAATGATGCCCTTGGCCAAAAAGGGCGTATGCGTTTTTTCCTGAATATATTCAGGAAAAAACGCATACGCCCTTTTTGGCCAACCAAGCAACCTGGAAAGGCAAATCAGCGCTACAAAGAAGTCTCGCTTCCCATCGGTCAAAAGGGCCATGCTGAATAAAGTGTCAAAACCAGAAATGCAGGACAGGCCATGGAGAAACGGGAGCCTGGCTACGCTGATGGGCGGGATGTAAATTGCCAACAGCCACTCTGGAGAAGTGCACGGTGTGTCCTGAAACATCTAAAAAACTCAGCTTAGGGAGCATAGGGCACATCCACTCATGGGCGTATAAATTGGGAAAACTAAAAATCAGCAAGACACAGGCACCCCAAAGCTTAGGGCTGCTCTGTTGAGAAGAATCTCCACTTCGTTACACCTTAAATATCCCAGGAAAGAGAAAAATGGATAAAGAAGTTGTGGTCCTTATGTACAATGGAATATCACTCAGCCATGAAATCAACGTCATAAGGCTAGTAGCAGCATGATGATTGGATTTAGGTACGACGATTCTAAGTGAAATAAGTCACACAGAAAAAGGCACTTATCATAAGATATGACTTATAGAGAGAATGTAAAAACCGCTACCATTGAACTGAATTACAAAACAGAATAGAGTCACACGTTTAGAAAACACACTATGGCTGCTTAACGGGAAAGGTGAGGTGGGGTGATGCATAAAACAAGGGTTTCAAAATATCTCAGATACCGTTCCATAAACCCAATATGTAATAGACAAGCCCTACTCCTTCCTCAATGAATTGGACTCAACACCCCCAATTCACCGCCCAAGAATATATCTGACTAGTAAGAATCTTGAAACCTATGCATTGATATCTCTCTGTAAGTGAGTCAAGTGGGTGTAAAGCGGCAAAAACACAGGAGTGAAAAGCAGGTAAACCCCATTATAAATATCAATTACTTTTAAAAACCCGTGAAACAAAGACAGTGAAAGAGAGAGAAATTCTTAAAAAGTCGTTCAGGGGCTGTGATGCCACCTGGATTGACCATATCTAGACCCACAGCTGATTGAGACATAAGGGTGGACACTCTTGGGGCTGAGAGGTTTGGTGAGGTTGGGTGACCAAACGCAGACCCTATAAAGTAATACTGCGTGGTACCCATCCCATGGGTCCCAAATCTCCAGGTTCAAGGGCATCTTCCTACATCGAAAACATTCATGAGAAACCCAGAAGATGGTACACCGTGTGATCGGGAAAGGTTTCTAAAACGCACCTCATTTCTCATCTCCTTGTGCTTGGGTTCGCCATTCCAGCCGCTTTACTAGCAATCTCCCTCCTTGGAGAATCAGCACCTTTAACCTCCTGTTCCGTACAGGTTGCAATTTGTCCTGAGGATGAACGGGAAGAGGGGGAACCAATGAGAGACTAGCTCTAGGTGTTGGGACAGGCACAGGTCACTCTATTTTCCCCTCAAGAAGAAGAATTAACCACAGGCTCAGCATGCCGCCTGGGACCAGAATAGGGCCTGAAGCAATCCTGCGCTTTTGCGGCCAGCGCCCAAGAAAGCGAGTTGAAAAATGGCGCTCAGGGGCACTGCAATTCACAAACCTGCAGACTTATAAATGATGACTCTCGTCCACAAATATATTGATGGAAGGAAACGAAGAGGATTTGAAAGCAAGGCAGAATTGCAGGAAACAGATTTCAGGAGGGAGATTCGAATCGCCTTTAAAGCACAGGAAAAGCGGCAAAACCTCGACAATGATGCCCTTGGCCAAAAAGGGCGTATGCGTTTTTTCCTGAATATATTCAGGAAAAAACGCATACGCCCTTTTTGGCCAACCAAGCAACCTGGAAAGGCAAATCAGCGCTACAAAGAAGTCTCGCTTCCCATCGGTCAAAAGGGCCATGCTGAATAAAGTGTCAAAACCAGAAATGCAGGACAGGCCATGGAGAAACGGGAGCCTGGCTACGCTGATGGGCGGGATGTAAATTGCCAACAGCCACTCTGGAGAAGTGCACGGTGTGTCCTGAAACATCTACAAAACTCAGCTTAGGGAGCATAGGGCACATCCACTCATGGGCGTATAAATTGGGAAAACTAAAAATCAGCAAGACACAGGCACCCCAAAATTTAGGGCTGCTCTGTTGACAAGAACCTCCACTTGGTTACACCTTAAATATCCCAGGAAAGAGAAAAATGGATAAAGAAGTTGTGGTCCTTATGTACAATGGAATATCACTCAGCCATGAAATCAACGTCATAAGGCTAGTAGCAGCATGAGGAGTGGATTTAGGTACGACGATTCTAAGTGAAATAAGTCACACAGAAAAAGACACTTATCATAAGATATGACTTATAGAGGGAATGTAAAAACCGCTACCCTTGAACTGAATTACAAAACAGAATAGAGTCACACGTTTAGAAAACACACTATGGCTGCTTAACGGGAAAGGTGAGGTGGGGTGATGCATAAAACAAGGGTTTCAAATGATCTGAGATACCGTTCCATAAACCCAATATGTAATAGACAAGACCTACTCCTTGCTCAATGAATTGGACTCAACACCGCCTATTCACCGCCCACGAATATATCTGACTAGTAAGAATCTTAAAACCTATGCATTGATATCTCTCTGTAAGTGAGTCAAGTGGGTGTAAAGCGGCAAAAACACAGGAGTGAAAAGCAGGTAAACCCCATTATAAATATCAATTACTTTTAAAAACCCGTGAAACAAAGACAGTGAAAGAGAGAGAAATTCTTAAAAAGTCGTTCAGGGGCTGTGATGCCACCTGGATTGACCATATCTAGACCCACAGCTGATTGAGACATAAGGGTGGACACTCTTGGGGCTGAGAGGTTTGGTGAGGTTGGGTGACCAAACGCAGACCCTATAAAGTAATACTGCGTGGTACCCATCCCATGGGTCCCAAATCTCCAGGTTCAAGGGCATCTTCCTACATCGAAAACATTCATGAGAAACCCAGAAGATGGTACACCGTGTGATCGGGAAAGGTTTCTAAAACGCACCTCATTTCTCATCTCCTTGTGCTTGGGTTCGCCATTCCAGCCGCTTTACTAGCAATCTCCCTCCTTGGAGAATCAGCACCTTTAACCTCCTGTTCCGTACAGGTTGCAATTTGTCCTGAGGATGAACGGGAAGAGGGGGAACCAATGAGAGACTAGCTCTAGGTGTTGGGACAGGCACAGGTCACTCTATTTTCCCCTCAAGAAGAAGAATTAACCACAGGCTCAGCATGCCGCCTGGGACCAGAATAGGGCCTGAAGCAATCCTGCGCTTTTGCGGCCAGCTCCCAAGTAAGCGAGTTGAAAAATGGAGTTCAGGGGCACTGCAATTCACAAACCTGCAGACTTATAAATGATGACTCTCGTCCACAAATATATTGAGGGAAAGCAACGAAGAGGATTTGAAAGCAAGGCAGAATTGCAGGAAACAGATATCAGGAGGGAGATTCGAATCGCCTTTAAAGCACAGGAAAAGCGGCAAAACCTCGACAATGATGCCCTTGGCCAAAAAGGGCGTATGCGTTTTTTCCTGAATATATTCAGGAAAAAACGCATACGCCCTTTTTGGCCAACCTAGCAACCTAGAAAGGCAAATCAGCGCTACAAAGAAGTCTCGCTTCCCATCGGTCAAAAGGGCCATGCTGAATAAAGTGTCAAAACCAGAAATGCAGGACAGGCCATGGAGAAACGGGAGCCTGGCTACGCTGATGGGCGGGATGTAAATTGCCAACAGCCACTCTGGAGAAGTGCACGGTGTGTCCTGAAACATCTAAAAAACTCAGCTTAGGAGGCATAGGGCACATCCACTCATAGGCGTATAAATTGGGAAAACTAAAAATCAGCAGGACACAGGCACCCCAAAGTTTAGGGCTGCTCTGTTGAGAAGAATCTCCACTTCGTTACACCTTAAATATCCCAGGAAAGAGAAAAATGGATAAAGAAGTTGTGGTCCTTATGTACAATGGAATATCACTCAGCCATGAAATCAACGTCATAAGGCTAGTAGCAGCATGATGATTGGATTTAGGTACGACGATTCTAAGTGAAATAAGTCACACAGAAAAAGACACTTATCATAAGATATGACTTATAGAGAGAATGTAAAAACCGCTACCCTTGAACTGAATTACAAAACAGAATAGAGTCACACGTTTAGAAAACACACTATGGCTGCTTAACGGGAAAGGTGAGGTGGGGTGATGCATAAAACAAGGGTTTCAAAATATCTCAGATACCGTTCCATAAACCCAATATGTAATAGACAAGCCCTACTCCTTCCTCAATGAATTGGACTCAACACCCCCAATTCACCGCCCAAGAATATATCTGACTAGTAAGAATCTTGAAACCTATGCATTGATATCTCTCTGTAAGTGAGTCAAGTGGGTGTAAAGCGGCAAAAACACAGGAGTGAAAAGCAGGTAAACCCCATTATAAATATCAATTACTTTTAAAAACCCGTGAAACAAAGACAGTGAAAGAGAGAGAAATTCTTAAAAAGTCGTTCAGGGGCTGTGATGCCACCTGGATTGACCATATCTAGACCCACAGCTGATTGAGACATAAGGGTGGACACTCTTGGGGCTGAGAGGTTTGGTGAGGTTGGGTGACCAAACGCAGACCCTATAAAGTAATACTGCGTGGTACCCATCCCATGGGTCCCAAATCTCCAGGTTCAAGGGCATCTTCCTACATCGAAAACATTCATGAGAAACCCAGAAGATGGTACACCGTGTGATCGGGAAAGGTTTCTAAAACGCACCTCATTTCTCATCTCCTTGTGCTTGGGTTCGCCATTCCAGCCGCTTTACTAGCAATCTCCCTCCTTGGAGAATCAGCACCTTTAACCTCCTGTTCCGTACAGGTTGCAATTTGTCCTGAGGATGAACGGGAAGAGGGGGAACCAATGAGAGACTAGCTCTAGGTGTTGGGACAGGCACAGGTCACTCTATTTTCCCCTCAAGAAGAAGAATTAACCACAGGCTCAGCATGCCGCCTGGGACCAGAATAGGGCCTGAAGCAATCCTGCGCTTTTGCGGCCAGCGCCCAAGAAAGCGAGTTGAAAAATGGCGCTCAGGGGCACTGCAATTCACAAACCTGCAGACTTATAAATGATGACTCTCGTCCACAAATATATTGATGGAAGGAAACGAAGAGGATTTGAAAGCAAGGCAGAATTGCAGGAAACAGATTTCAGGAGGGAGATTCGAATCGCCTTTAAAGCACAGGAAAAGCGGCAAAACCTCGACAATGATGCCCTTGGCCAAAAAGGGCGTATGCGTTTTTTCCTGAATATATTCAGGAAAAAACGCATACGCCCTTTTTGGCCAACCAAGCAACCTGGAAAGGCAAATCAGCGCTACAAAGAAGTCTCGCTTCCCATCGGTCAAAAGGGCCATGCTGAATAAAGTGTCAAAACCAGAAATGCAGGACAGGCCATGGAGAAACGGGAGCCTGGCTACGCTGATGGGCGGGATGTAAATTGCCAACAGCCACTCTGGAGAAGTGCACGGTGTGTCCTGAAACATCTACAAAACTCAGCTTAGGGAGCATAGGGCACATCCACTCATGGGCGTATAAATTGGGAAAACTAAAAATCAGCAAGACACAGGCACCCCAAAATTTAGGGCTGCTCTGTTGACAAGAACCTCCACTTGGTTACACCTTAAATATCCCAGGAAAGAGAAAAATGGATAAAGAAGTTGTGGTCCTTATGTACAATGGAATATCACTCAGCCATGAAATCAACGTCATAAGGCTAGTAGCAGCATGAGGAGTGGATTTCGGTACGACGATTCTAAGTGAAATAAGTCACACAGAAAAAGACACTTATCATAATATATGACTTATAGAGGGAATGTAAAAACCGCTACCCTTGAACTGAATTACAAAACAGAATAGAGTCACACGTTTAGAAAACACACTATGGCTGCTTAATGGGAAAGGTGAGGTGGGGTGATGCATACAACAAGGGTTTCAAATTATCTCAGATACCGTTCCATAAACCCAATATGTAATAGACAAGCCCTACTCCTTCCTCAATGAATTGGACTCCACACCCCCTTTTCACCGCCCAAAAATATATCTGACTAGTAAGAATCTTGAAACCTATGCATTGATATCTCTCTGTAAGTGAGTCAAGTGGGTGTAAAGCGACAAAATCACAGCAGTAAAAAGCAGGTAAACCCCATTATAAAAATCAATTACTTTTAGAAACCCGTGAAACAAAAACAGTGAAAGAGAGAGAAATTCTTACAAAATTCGTTCAGGGGCTGTGATGCCACCTGGATTGACCATATCTAGACCCACAGCTGATTGAGACATAAGGGTGGACACTCTTGGGGCTGAGAGGTTTGGTGAAGTTGGGTGAGCAAACGCAGACCCTATAAAGTAATACTGCGTGGTACCCATCCCATGGGTCCCAAATCTCCAGGTTCAAGGGCATCTTCCTACATCGAAAACATTCATGAGAAACACAGAAGATGGTACACCGTGTGATCGGGAAAGGTTTCTAAAACGCACCTCATTTCTCATCTCCTTGTGCTTGGGTTCGCCATTCCAGCCGCTTTACTAGCAATCTCCCTCCTTGGAGAATCAGCACCTTTAACCTCCTGTTCCGTACAGGTTGCAATTTGTCCTGAGGATGAACGGGAAGAGGGGGAACCAATGAGAGACTAGCTCTAGGTGTTGGGACAGGCACAGGTCACTCTATTTTCCCCTCAAGAAGAAGAATTAACCAGAGGCTCAGCCTGCCGCCTTGGACCAGAATAGGGCCTGAAGCAATCCTGCGCTTTTGCGGCCAGCTCCCAAGAAAGCGAGTTGAAAAATGGAGCTCAGGGGCACTGCAATTCACAAACCTGCAGACTTATAAATGATGACTCTCGTCCACAAATATATTGATGGAAGGCAACGAAGAGGATTTGAAAGCAAGGCAGAATTGCAGGAAACAGATTTCAGGAGGGAGATTCGAATCGCCTTTAAAGCACAGGAAAAGCGGCAAAACCTCGACAATGATGCCCTTGGCCAAAAAGGGCGTATGCGTTTTTTCCTGAATATATTCAGGAAAAAACGCATACGCCCTTTTTGGCCAACCAAGCAACCTGGAAAGGCAAATCAGCGCTACAAAGAAGTCTCGCTTCCCATCGGTCAAAAGGGCCATGCTGAATAAAGTGTCAAAACCAGAAATGCAGGGCAGGCCATGGAGAAACGGGAGCCTGGC
This sequence comes from Balaenoptera physalus, assembly GCF_965194825.1. Lineage (NCBI taxonomy): Eukaryota > Metazoa > Chordata > Mammalia > Artiodactyla > Balaenopteridae > Balaenoptera > Balaenoptera physalus. The sequence goes on along the minus strand of NW_028126060.1, from coordinate 263,678 downwards.
TACGCTGATGGGCGGGATGTAAATTGCCAACAGCCACTCTGGAGAAGTGGACGGTGTGTCCTGAAACATCTAAAAAACTGAGCTTAGGGAGCATAGGGCACATCCACTCATGGGCGTATAAATTGGGAAAACTAAAAATCAGCAAGACACAGGCACCCCAAAGTTTAGGGCTGCTCTGTTGACAAGAATCTCCACTTCGTTACACCTTAAATATCCCAGGAAAGAGAAAAATGGATAAAGAAGTTGTGGTCCTTATGTACAATGGAATATCACTCAGCCATGAAATCAACGTCATAAGGCTAGAAGCAGCATGATGATTGGATTTAGGTACGACGATTCTAAGTGAAATAAGTCACACAGAAAAAGACACTTATCATAAGATATGACTTATAGAGGGAATGTAAAAACCGCTACCATTGAACTGAATTACAAAACAGAATAGAGTCACACGTTTAGAAAACACACTATGGCTGCTTAACGGGAAAGGTGAGGTGGGGTGATGCATACAACAAGGGTTTCAAATTATCTCAGATACCGTTCCATAAACCCAATATGTAATAGACAAGCCCTACTCCTTCCTCAATGAATTGGACTCAACACCCCCAATTCACCGCCCAAGAATATATCTGACTAGTAAGAATCTTGAAACCTATGCATTGATATCTCTCTGTAAGTGAGTCAAGTGGGTGTAAAGCGGCAAAATCACAGCAGTGAAAAGCAGGTAAACCCCATTATAAAAATCAATTACTTTTAAAAACCCGTGAAACAAAGACAGTGAAAGAGAGAGAAATTCTTACAAAATTCGTTCAGCGGCTGTAATGCCACCTGGATTGACCATATCTAGACCCACAGCTGATTGAGACATAAGGGTGGACACTCTTGGCGCTGAGAGGTTTGGTGAGGTTGGGTGAGCAAACGCAGACCCTTTAAAGTAATACTGCGTGGTACCCATCCCATGGGTCCCAAAACTCCAGGTTCAAGGGCATCTTCCTACATCGAAAACATGCATGAGAAACCCAGAAGATGGTACACCGTGTGATCGGGAAAGGTTTCTAAAACGCACCTCATTTCTCATCTCCTTGTGCTCGGGTTCGCCATTCCAGCCGCTTTACTAGCAATCTCCCTCCTTGGAGAATCAGCACCTTTAACCTCCTGTTCCGTACAGCTTGCAATTTGTCCTGAGGATGAAAGGGAAGAGGGGGAACCAATGAGAGACTAGCTCCAGGTGTTGGGACAGGCAGAGGTCACTCTATTTTCCCATCAGGAAGAAGAATTAACCACAGGCTCAGCCTGGCGCCTGGGACCAGAATAGGGCCTGAAGCAATCCTGCGCTTTTGCGGCCTGCGCCCAAGAAAGCGAGTTGAAAAATGGAGCTCAGGGGCACTGCAATTCACAAACCTGCAGACTTATAAATGATGACTCTCGTCCACAAATATATTGAGGGAAGGCAACGAAGAGGATTTGAAAGCAAGGCAGAATTGCAGGAAACAGATTTCAGGAGGGAGATTCGAATCGCCTTTAAAGCACAGGAAAAGCGGCAAAACCTCGACAATGATGCCCTTGGCCAAAAAGGGCGTATGCGTTTTTTCCTGAATATATTCAGGAAAAAACGCATACGCCCTTTTTGGCCAACCAAGCAACCTGGAAAGGCAAATCAGCGCTACAAAGAAGTCTCGCTTCCCATCGGTCAAAAGGGCCATGCTGAATAAAGTGTCAAAACCAGAAATGCAGGACAGGCCATGGAGAAACGGGAGCCTGGCTACGCTGATGGGCGGGATGTAAATTGCCAACAGCCACTCTGGAGAAGTGCACGGTGTGTCCTGAAACATCTAAAAAACTCAGCTTAGGGAGCATAGGGCACATCCACTCATGGGCGTATAAATTGGGAAAACTAAAAATCAGCAAGACACAGGCACCCCAAAGCTTAGGGCTGCTCTGTTGACAAGAATCTCCACTTCGTTACACCTTAAATATCCCAGGAAAGAGAAAAATGGATAAAGAAGTTGTGGTCCTTATGTACAATGGAATATCACTCAGCCATGAAATCAACGTCATAAGGCTACTAGCAGCATGATGATTGGATTTAGGTACGACGATTCTAAGTGAAATAAGTCACACAGAAAAAGGCACTTATCATAAGATATGACTTATAGAGGGAATGTAAAAACCGCTACCATTGAACTGAATTACAAAACAGAATAGAGTCACACGTTTAGAAAACACACTATGGCTGCTTAACGGGAAAGGTGAGGTGGGGTGATGCATACAACAAGGGTTTCAAATTATCTCAGATACCGTTCCATAAACCCAATATGTAATAGACAAGCCCTACTCCTTCCTCAATGAATTGGACTCAACACCCCCAATTCACCGCCCAAGAATATATCTGACTAGTAAGAATCTTGAAACCTATGCATTGATATCTCTCTGTAAGTGAGTCAAGTGGGTGTAAAGCGGCAAAATCACAGCAGTGAAAAGCAGGTAAACCCCATTATAAAAATCAATTACTTTTAAAAACCCGTGAAACAAAGACAGTGAAAGAGAGAGAAATACTTACAAAATTCGTTCAGCGGCTGTAATGCCACCTGGATTGACCATATCTAGACCCACAGCTGATTGAGACATAAGGGTGGACACTCTTGGGGCTGAGAGGTTTGGTGAGGTTGGGTGAGCAAACGCAGACCCTATAAAGTAATACTGCGTGGTACCCATCCCATGGGTCCCAAATCTCCAGGTTCAAGGGCATCTTCCTACATCGATAACATGCATGAGAAACCGAGAAGATGGTACACCGTGTGATCAGGAAAGGTTTCTAAAACGCACCTCATTTCTCATCTCCTTGTGCTTGGGTTCGCCATTCCAGCCGCTTTACTAGCAATCTCCCTCCTTGGAGAATCAGCACCTTTAACCTCCTGTTCCGTACAGGTTGCAATTTGTCCTGAGGATGAACGGGAAGAGGGGGAACCAATGAGAGACTAGCTCTAGGTGTTGGGACAGGCCCAGGTCACTCTATTTTCCCCTCAAGAAGAAGAATTAACCACAGGCTCAGCCTGCCGCCTGGGACCAGAATAGGGCCTGAAGCAGTCCTGCGCTTTTGCGGCCAGCTCCCAAGAAAGCGAGTTGAAAAATGGAGCTCAAGGGCACTGCAATTCACAAACCTGCAGACTTATAAATGATGACTCTCGTCCACAAATATATTGATGGAACGAAACGAAGAGGATTTGAAAGCAAGGCAGAATTGCAGGAAACAGATTTCAGGAGGGAGATTCGAATTGCCTTTAAAGCACAGGAAAAGCGGCAAAACCTCGACAATGATGCCCTTGGCCAAAAAGGGCGTATGCGTTTTTTCCTGAATATATTCAGGAAAAAACGCATACGCCCTTTTTGGCCAACCAAGCAACCTAGAAAGGCAAATCAGCGCTACAAAGAAGTCTCGCTTCCCATCGGTCAAAAGGGCCATGCTGAATAAAGTGTCAAAACCAGAAATGCAGGACAGGCCATGGAGAAACAGGAGCCTGGCTACGCTGATGGGCGGGATGTAAATTGCCAACAGCCACTCTGGAGAAGTGCACGGTGTGTCCTGAAACATCTAAAAAACTCAGCTTAGGGGGCATAGGGCACATCCACTCATAGGCGTATAAATTGGGAAAACTAAAAATCAGCAGGACACAGGCACCCCAAAGTTTAGGGCTGCTCTGTTGAGAAGAATCTCCACTTCGTTACACCTTAAATATCCCAGGAAAGAGAAAAATGGATAAAGAAGTTGTGGTCCTTATGTACAATGGAATATCACTCAGCCATGAAATCAACGTCATAAGGCTAGTAGCAGCATGATGATTGGATTTAGGTACGACGATTCTAAGTGAAATAAGTCACACAGAAAAAGACACTTATCATAAGATATGACTTATAGAGAGAATGTAAAAACCGCTACCCTTGAACTGAATTACAAAACAGAATAGAGTCACACGTTTAGAAAACACACTATGGCTGCTTAACGGGAAAGGTGAGGTGGGGTGATGCATAAAACAAGGGTTTCAAAATATCTCAGATACCGTTCCATAAACCCAATATGTAATAGACAAGCCCTACTCCTTCCTCAATGAATTGGACTCAACACCCCCAATTCACCGCCCAAGAATATATCTGACTAGTAAGAATCTTGAAACCTATGCATTGATATCTCTCTGTAAGTGAGTCAAGTGGGTGTAAAGCGGCAAAAACACAGGAGTGAAAAGCAGGTAAACCCCATTATAAATATCAATTACTTTTAAAAACCCGTGAAACAAAGACAGTGAAAGAGAGAGAAATTCTTAAAAAGTCGTTCAGGGGCTGTGATGCCACCTGGATTGACCATATCTAGACCCACAGCTGATTGAGACATAAGGGTGGACACTCTTGGGGCTGAGAGGTTTGGTGAGGTTGGGTGACCAAACGCAGACCCTATAAAGTAATACTGCGTGGTACCCATCCCATGGGTCCCAAATCTCCAGGTTCAAGGGCATCTTCCTACATCGAAAACATTCATGAGAAACCCAGAAGATGGTACACCGTGTGATCGGGAAAGGTTTCTAAAACGCACCTCATTTCTCATCTCCTTGTGCTTGGGTTCGCCATTCCAGCCGCTTTACTAGCAATCTCCCTCCTTGGAGAATCAGCACCTTTAACCTCCTGTTCCGTACAGGTTGCAATTTGTCCTGAGGATGAACGGGAAGAGGGGGAACCAATGAGAGACTAGCTCTAGGTGTTGGGACAGGCACAGGTCACTCTATTTTCCCCTCAAGAAGAAGAATTAACCACAGGCTCAGCATGCCGCCTGGGACCAGAATAGGGCCTGAAGCAATCCTGCGCTTTTGCGGCCAGCGCCCAAGAAAGCGAGTTGAAAAATGGCGCTCAGGGGCACTGCAATTCACAAACCTGCAGACTTATAAATGATGACTCTCGTCCACAAATATATTGATGGAAGGAAACGAAGAGGATTTGAAAGCAAGGCAGAATTGCAGGAAACAGATTTCAGGAGGGAGATTCGAATCGCCTTTAAAGCACAGGAAAAGCGGCAAAACCTCGACAATGATGCCCTTGGCCAAAAAGGGCGTATGCGTTTTTTCCTGAATATATTCAGGAAAAAACGCATACGCCCTTTTTGGCCAACCAAGCAACCTGGAAAGGCAAATCAGCGCTACAAAGAAGTCTCGCTTCCCATCGGTCAAAAGGGCCATGCTGAATAAAGTGTCAAAACCAGAAATGCAGGACAGGCCATGGAGAAACGGGAGCCTGGCTACGCTGATGGGCGGGATGTAAATTGCCAACAGCCACTCTGGAGAAGTGCACGGTGTGTCCTGAAACATCTAAAAAACTCAGCTTAGGGGGCATAGGGCACATCCACTCATAGGCGTATAAATTGGGAAAACTAAAAATCAGCAGGACACAGGCACCCCAAAGTTTAGGGCTGCTCTGTTGAGAAGAATCTCCACTTCGTTACACCTTAAATATCCCAGGAAAGAGAAAAATGGATAAAGAAGTTGTGGTCCTTATGTACAATGGAATATCACTCAGCCATGAAATCAACGTCATAAGGCTAGTAGCAGCATGATGATTGGATTTAGGTACGACGATTCTAAGTGAAATAAGTCACACAGAAAAAGACACTTATCATAAGATATGACTTATAGAGAGAATGTAAAAACCGCTACCCTTGAACTGAATTACAAAACAGAATAGAGTCACACGTTTAGAAAACACACTATGGCTGCTTAACGGGAAAGGTGAGGTGGGGTGATGCATAAAACAAGGGTTTCAAAATATCTCAGATACCGTTCCATAAACCCAATATGTAATAGACAAGCCCTACTCCTTCCTCAATGAATTGGACTCAACACCCCCAATTCACCGCCCAAGAATATATCTGACTAGTAAGAATCTTGAAACCTATGCATTGATATCTCTCTGTAAGTGAGTCAAGTGGGTGTAAAGCGGCAAAAACACAGGAGTGAAAAGCAGGTAAACCCCATTATAAATATCAATTACTTTTAAAAACCCGTGAAACAAAGACAGTGAAAGAGAGAGAAATTCTTAAAAAGTCGTTCAGGGGCTGTGATGCCACCTGGATTGACCATATCTAGACCCACAGCTGATTGAGACATAAGGGTGGACACTCTTGGGGCTGAGAGGTTTGGTGAGGTTGGGTGACCAAACGCAGACCCTATAAAGTAATACTGCGTGGTACCCATCCCATGGGTCCCAAATCTCCAGGTTCAAGGGCATCTTCCTACATCGAAAACATTCATGAGAAACCCAGAAGATGGTACACCGTGTGATCGGGAAAGGTTTCTAAAACGCACCTCATTTCTCATCTCCTTGTGCTTGGGTTCGCCATTCCAGCCGCTTTACTAGCAATCTCCCTCCTTGGAGAATCAGCACCTTTAACCTCCTGTTCCGTACAGGTTGCAATTTGTCCTGAGGATGAACGGGAAGAGGGGGAACCAATGAGAGACTAGCTCTAGGTGTTGGGACAGGCACAGGTCACTCTATTTTCCCCTCAAGAAGAAGAATTAACCACAGGCTCAGCATGCCGCCTGGGACCAGAATAGGGCCTGAAGCAATCCTGCGCTTTTGCGGCCAGCGCCCAAGAAAGCGAGTTGAAAAATGGCGCTCAGGGGCACTGCAATTCACAAACCTGCAGACTTATAAATGATGACTCTCGTCCACAAATATATTGATGGAAGGAAACGAAGAGGATTTGAAAGCAAGGCAGAATTGCAGGAAACAGATTTCAGGAGGGAGATTCGAATCGCCTTTAAAGCACAGGAAAAGCGGCAAAACCTCGACAATGATGCCCTTGGCCAAAAAGGGCGTATGCGTTTTTTCCTGAATATATTCAGGAAAAAACGCATACGCCCTTTTTGGCCAACCAAGCAACCTGGAAAGGCAAATCAGCGCTACAAAGAAGTCTCGCTTCCCATCGGTCAAAAGGGCCATGCTGAATAAAGTGTCAAAACCAGAAATGCAGGACAGGCCATGGAGAAACGGGAGCCTGGCTACGCTGATGGGCGGGATGTAAATTGCCAACAGCCACTCTGGAGAAGTGCACGGTGTGTCCTGAAACATCTACAAAACTCAGCTTAGGGAGCATAGGGCACATCCACTCATGGGCGTATAAATTGGGAAAACTAAAAATCAGCAAGACACAGGCACCCCAAAATTTAGGGCTGCTCTGTTGACAAGAACCTCCACTTGGTTACACCTTAAATATCCCAGGAAAGAGAAAAATGGATAAAGAAGTTGTGGTCCTTATGTACAATGGAATATCACTCAGCCATGAAATCAACGTCATAAGGCTAGTAGCAGCATGAGGAGTGGATTTAGGTACGACGATTCTAAGTGAAATAAGTCACACAGAAAAAGACACTTATCATAAGATATGACTTATAGAGGGAATGTAAAAACCGCTACCCTTGAACTGAATTACAAAACAGAATAGAGTCACACGTTTAGAAAACACACTATGGCTGCTTAACGGGAAAGGTGAGGTGGGGTGATGCATAAAACAAGGGTTTCAAATTATCTGAGATACCGTTCCATAAACCCAATATGTAATAGACAAGACCTACTCCTTGCTCAATGAATTGGACTCAACACCGCCTATTCACCGCCCACGAATATATCTGACTAGTAAGTATCTTAAAACCTATGCATTGATATCTCTCTGTAAGTGAGTCAAGTGGGTGTAAAGCGGCAAAAACACAGGAGTGAAAAGCAGGTAAACCCCATTATAAATATCAATTACTTTTAAAAACCCGTGAAACAAAGACAGTGAAAGAGAGAGAAATTCTTAAAAAGTCGTTCAGGGGCTGTGATGCCACCTGGATTGACCATATCTAGACCCACAGCTGATTGAGACATAAGGGTGGACACTCTTGGGGCTGAGAGGTTTGGTGAGGTTGGGTGACCAAACGCAGACCCTATAAAGTAATACTGCGTGGTACCCATCCCATGGGTCCCAAATCTCCAGGTTCAAGGGCATCTTCCTACATCGAAAACATTCATGAGAAACCCAGAAGATGGTACACCGTGTGATCGGGAAAGGTTTCTAAAACGCACCTCATTTCTCATCTCCTTGTGCTTGGGTTCGCCATTCCAGCCGCTTTACTAGCAATCTCCCTCCTTGGAGAATCAGCACCTTTAACCTCCTGTTCCGTACAGGTTGCAATTTGTCCTGAGGATGAACGGGAAGAGGGGGAACCAATGAGAGACTAGCTCTAGGTGTTGGGACAGGCACAGGTCACTCTATTTTCCCCTCAAGAAGAAGAATTAACCACAGGCTCAGCATGCCGCCTGGGACCAGAATAGGGCCTGAAGCAATCCTGCGCTTTTGCGGCCAGCGCCCAAGAAAGCGAGTTGAAAAATGGCGCTCAGGGGCACTGCAATTCACAAACCTGCAGACTTATAAATGATGACTCTCGTCCACAAATATATTGATGGAAGGAAACGAAGAGGATTTGAAAGCAAGGCAGAATTGCAGGAAACAGATTTCAGGAGGGAGATTCGAATCGCCTTTAAAGCACAGGAAAAGCGGCAAAACCTCGACAATGATGCCCTTGGCCAAAAAGGGCGTATGCGTTTTTTCCTGAATATATTCAGGAAAAAACGCATACGCCCTTTTTGGCCAACCAAGCAACCTGGAAAGGCAAATCAGCGCTACAAAGAAGTCTCGCTTCCCATCGGTCAAAAGGGCCATGCTGAATAAAGTGTCAAAACCAGAAATGCAGGACAGGCCATGGAGAAACGGGAGCCTGGCTACGCTGATGGGCGGGATGTAAATTGACAACAGCCACTCTGGAGAAGTGCACGGTGTGTCCTGAAACATCTACAAAACTCAGCTTAGGGAGCATAGGGCACATCCACTCATGGGCGTATAAATTGGGAAAACTAAAAATCAGCAAGACACAGGCACCCCAAAATTTAGGGCTGCTCTGTTGACAAGAACCTCCACTTGGTTACACCTTAAATATCCCAGGAAAGAGAAAAATGGATAAAGAAGTTGTGGTCCTTATGTACAATGGAATATCACTCAGCCATGAAATCAACGTCATAAGGCTAGTAGCAGCATGAGGAGTGGATTTAGGTACGACGATTCTAAGTGAAATAAGTCACACAGAAAAAGACACTTATCATAAGATATGACTTATAGAGGGAATGTAAAAACCGCTACCCTTGAACTGAATTACAAAACAGAATAGAGTCACACGTTTAGAAAACACACTATGGCTGCTTAACGGGAAAGGTGAGGTGGGGTGATGCATAAAACAAGGGTTTCAAATTATCTGAGATACCGTTCCATAAACCCAATATGTAATAGACAAGACCTACTCCTTGCTCAATGAATTGGACTCAACACCGCCTATTCACCGCCCACGAATATATCTGACTAGTAAGTATCTTAAAACCTATGCATTGATATCTCTCTGTAAGTGAGTCAAGTGGGTGTAAAGCGGCAAAAACACAGGAGTGAAAAGCAGGTAAACCCCATTATAAATATCAATTACTTTTAAAAACCCGTGAAACAAAGACAGTGAAAGAGAGAGAAATTCTTAAAAAGTCGTTCAGGGGCTGTGATGCCACCTGGATTGACCATATCTAGACCCACAGCTGATTGAGACATAAGGGTGGACACTCTTGGGGCTGAGAGGTTTGGTGAGGTTGGGTGACCAAACGCAGACCCTATAAAGTAATACTGCGTGGTACCCATCCCATGGGTCCCAAATCTCCAGGTTCAAGGGCATCTTCCTACATCGAAAACATTCATGAGAAACCCAGAAGATGGTACACCGTGTGATCGGGAAAGGTTTCTAAAACGCACCTCATTTCTCATCTCCTTGTGCTTGGGTTCGCCATTCCAGCCGCTTTACTAGCAATCTCCCTCCTTGGAGAATCAGCACCTTTAACCTCCTGTTCCGTACAGGTTGCAATTTGTCCTGAGGATGAACGGGAAGAGGGGGAACCAATGAGAGACTAGCTCTAGGTGTTGGGACAGGCACAGGTCACTCTATTTTCCCCTCAAGAAGAAGAATTAACCACAGGCTCAGCATGCCGCCTGGGACCAGAATAGGGCCTGAAGCAATCCTGCGCTTTTGCGGCCAGCGCCCAAGAAAGCGAGTTGAAAAATGGCGCTCAGGGGCACTGCAATTCACAAACCTGCAGACTTATAAATGATGACTCTCGTCCACAAATATATTGATGGAAGGAAACGAAGAGGATTTGAAAGCAAGGCAGAATTGCAGGAAACAGATTTCAGGAGGGAGATTCGAATCGCCTTTAAAGCACAGGAAAAGCGGCAAAACCTCGACAATGATGCCCTTGGCCAAAAAGGGCGTATGCGTTTTTTCCTGAATATATTCAGGAAAAAACGCATACGCCCTTTTTGGCCAACCAAGCAACCTGGAAAGGCAAATCAGCGCTACAAAGAAGTCTCGCTTCCCATCGGTCAAAAGGGCCATGCTGAATAAAGTGTCAAAACCAGAAATGCAGGACAGGCCATGGAGAAACGGGAGCCTGGCTACGCTGATGGGCGGGATGTAAATTGCCAACAGCCACTCTGGAGAAGTGCACGGTGTGTCCTGAAACATCTACAAAACTCAGCTTAGGGAGCATAGGGCACATCCACTCATGGGCGTATAAATTGGGAAAACTAAAAATCAGCAAGACACAGGCACCCCAAAATTTAGGGCTGCTCTGTTGACAAGAACCTCCACTTGGTTACACCTTAAATATCCCAGGAAAGAGAAAAATGGATAAAGAAGTTGTGGTCCTTATGTACAATGGAATATCACTCAGCCATGAAATCAACGTCATAAGGCTAGTAGCAGCATGAGGAGTGGATTTAGGTACGACGATTCTAAGTGAAATAAGTCACACAGAAAAAGACACTTATCATAAGATATGACTTATAGAGGGAATGTAAAAACCGCTACCCTTGAACTGAATTACAAAACAGAATAGAGTCACACGTTTAGAAAACACACTATGGCTGCTTAACGGGAAAGGTGAGGTGGGGTGATGCATAAAACAAGGGTTTCAAATTATCTGAGATACCGTTCCATAAACCCAATATGTAATAGACAAGACCTACTCCTTGCTCAATGAATTGGACTCAACACCGCCTATTCACCGCCCACGAATATATCTGACTAGTAAGAATCTTAAAACCTATGCATTGATATCTCTCTGTAAGTGAGTCAAGTGGGTGTAAAGCGGCAAAAACACAGGAGTGAAAAGCAGGTAAACCCCATTATAAATATCAATTACTTTTAAAAACCCGTGAAACAAAGACAGTGAAAGAGAGAGAAATTCTTAAAAAGTCGTTCAGGGGCTGTGATGCCACCTGGATTGACCATATCTAGACCCACAGCTGATTGAGACATAAGGGTGGACACTCTTGGGGCTGAGAGGTTTGGTGAGGTTGGGTGACCAAACGCAGACCCTATAAAGTAATACTGCGTGGTACCCATCCCATGGGTCCCAAATCTCCAGGTTCAAGGGCATCTTCCTACATCGAAAACATTCATGAGAAACCCAGAAGATGGTACACCGTGTGATCGGGAAAGGTTTCTAAAACGCACCTCATTTCTCATCTCCTTGTGCTTGGGTTCGCCATTCCAGCCGCTTTACTAGCAATCTCCCTCCTTGGAGAATCAGCACCTTTAACCTCCTGTTCCGTACAGGTTGCAATTTGTCCTGAGGATGAACGGGAAGAGGGGGAACCAATGAGAGACTAGCTCTAGGTGTTGGGACAGGCACAGGTCACGCTATTTTCCCCTCAAGAAGAAGAATTAACCACAGGCTCAGCATGCCGCCTGGGACCAGAATAGGGCCTGAAGCAATCCTGCGCTTTTGCGGCCAGCGCCCAAGAAAGCGAGTTGAAAAATGGCGCTCAGGGGCACTGCAATTCACAAACCTGCAGACTTATAAATGATGACTCTCGTCCACAAATATATTGATGGAAGGAAACGAAGAGGATTTGAAAGCAAGGCAGAATTGCAGGAAACAGATTTCAGGAGGGAGATTCGAATCGCCTTTAAAGCACAGGAAAAGCGGCAAAACCTCGACAATGATGCCCTTGGCCAAAAAGGGCGTATGCGTTTTTTCCTGAATATATTCAGGAAAAAACGCATACGCCCTTTTTGGCCAACCAAGCAACCTGGAAAGGCAAATCAGCGCTACAAAGAAGTCTCGCTTCCCATCGGTCAAAAGGGCCATGCTGAATAAAGTGTCAAAACCAGAAATGCAGGACAGGCCATGGAGAAACGGGAGCCTGGCTACGCTGATGGGCGGGATGTAAATTGCCAACAGCCACTCTGGAGAAGTGCACGGTGTGTCCTGAAACATCTACAAAACTCAGCTTAGGGAGCATAGGGCACATCCACTCATGGGCGTATAAATTGGGAAAACTAAAAATCAGCAAGACACAGGCACCCCAAAATTTAGGGCTGCTCTGTTGACAAGAACCTCCACTTGGTTACACCTTAAATATCCCAGGAAAGAGAAAAATGGATAAAGAAGTTGTGGTCCTTATGTACAATGGAATATCACTCAGCCATGAAATCAACGTCATAAGGCTAGTAGCAGCATGATGAGTGGATTTAGGTACGACGATTCTAAGTGAAATAAGTCACACAGAAAAAGACACTTATCATAAGATATGACTTATAGAGGGAATGTAAAAACCGCTACCCTTGAACTGAATTACAAAACAGAATAGAGTCACACGTTTAGAAAACACACTATGGCTGCTTAACGGGAAAGGTGAGGTGGGGTGATGCATAAAACAAGGGTTTCAAATTATCTGAGATACCGTTCCATAAACCCAATATGTAATAGACAAGACCTACTCTTGCTCAATGAATTGGACTCAACACCCCCTAGTCACCGCCCACGAATATATCTGAATAGTAAGAATCTTAAAACCTATGCATTGATATCTCTCTGTAAGTGAGTCAAGTGGGTGTAAAGCGGCAAAAACACAGGAGTGAAAAGCAGGTAAACCCCATTATAAATATCAATTACTTTTAAAAACCCGTGAAACAAAGACAGTGAAAGAGAGAGAAATTCTTAAAAAGTCGTTCAGGGGCTGTGATGCCACCTGGATTGACCACATCTAGACCCACAGCTGATTGAGACATAAGGGTGGACACTCTTGGGGCTGAGAGGTTTGGTGAGGTTGGGTGACCAAACGCAGACCCTATAAAGTAATACTGCGTGGTACCCATCCCATGGGTCCCAAATCTCCAGGTTCAAGGGCATCTTCCTACATCGAAAACATTCATGAGAAACCCAGAAGATGGTACACCGTGTGATCGGGAAAGGTTTCTAAAACGCACCTCATTTCTCATCTCCTTGTGCTTGGGTTCGCCATTCCAGCCGCTTTACTAGCAATCTCCCTCCTTGGAGAATCAGCACCTTTAACCTCCTGTTCCGTACAGGTTGCAATTTGTCCTCAGGATGAACGGGAAGAGGGGGAACCAATGAGAGACTAGCTCTAGGTGTTGGGACAGGCACAGGTCACTCTATTTTCCCCTCAAGAAGAAGAATTAACCACAGGCTCAGCATGCCGCCTGGGACCAGAATAGGGCCTGAAGCAATCCTGCGCTTTTGCGGCCAGCGCCCAAGAAAGCGAGTTGAAAAATGGCGCTCAGGGGCACTGCAATTCACAAACCTGCAGACTTATAAATGATGACTCTCGTCCACAAATATATTGATGGAAGGCAACGAAGAGGATTTGAAAGCAAGGCAGAATTGCAGGAAACAGATTTCAGGAGGGAGATTCGAATCGCCTTTAAAGCACAGGAAAAGCGGCAAAACCTCGACAATGATGCCCTTGGCCAAAAAGGGCGTATGCGTTTTTTCCTGAATATATTCAGGAAAAAACGCATACGCCCTTTTTGGCCAACCAAGCAACCTGGAAAGGCAAATCAGCGCTACAAAGAAGTCTCGCTTCCCATCGGTCAAAAGGGCCATGCTGAATAAAGTGTCAAAACCAGAAATGCAGGACAGGCCATGGAGAAACGGGAGCCTGGCTACGCTGATGGGCGGGATGTAAATTGCCAACAGCCACTCTGGAGAAGTGCACGGTGTGTCCTGAAACATCTAAAAAACTCAGCTTAGGGAGCATAGGGCACATCCACTCATGGGCGTATAAATTGAGAAAACTAAAAATCAGCAAGACACAGGCACCCCAAAGTTTAGGGCTGCTCTGTTGACAAGAATCTCCACTTCGTTGCACTTTAAATATCCCAGGAAAGAGAAAAATGGATAAAGAAGTGGTGGTCCTTATGTACAATGGAATATCACTCAGCCATGAAATCAACGTCATAAGGCTAGTAGCAGCATGATGAGTGGATTTAGGTACGACGATTCTAAGTGAAATAAGTCACACAGAAAAAGACACTTATCATAAGATATGACTTATAGAGGGAATGTAAAAACCGCTACCCTTGAACTGAATTACAAAACAGAATAGAGTCACACGTTTAGAAAACACATTATGGCTGCTTAACGGGAAAGGTGAGGTGGGGTGATGCATACAACAAGGGTTTCAAATTAGCTCAGACACCGTTCCATAAACCCAATATGTAATAGACAAGCCCTACTCCTTGCTCAAGGAATTGGACTCAGCACCCCCTATTCACCGCCCAAGAATATATCTGACTAGTAAGAATCTTGAAACCTATGCATTGATATCTCTCTGAAAGTGAGTCAAGTGGGTGTAAAGCGGCAAAATCACAGCAGTGAAAAGCAGGTAAACCCCATTATAAAAATCAATTACTTTTAAAAACCCGTGAAACAAAGACAGTGAAAGAGAGAGAAATTCTTACAAAATTCTTTCAGCGGCTGTAATGCCACCTGGATTGACCATATCTAGACCCACAGCTGATTGAGACATAAGGGTGGACACTCTTGGGGCTGAGAGGTTTGGTGAGGTTGGGTGAGCAAACGCAGACCCTATAAAGTAATACTGCGTGGTACCCATCCCATGGGTCCCAAATCTCCAGGTTCAAGGGCATCTTCCTACATCGAAAACATTCATGAGAAACCCAGAAGATGGTACACCGTGTGATCGGGAAAGGTTTCTAAAACGCACCTCATTTCTCATCTCCTTGTGCTTGGGTTCGCCATTCCAGCCGCTTTACTAGCAATCTCCCTCCTTGGAGAATCAGCACCTTTAACCTCCTGTTCCGTACAGGTTGCAATTTGTGCTGAGGATGAACGGGAAGAGGGGGAACCAATGAGAGACTAGCTCTAGGTGTTGGGACAGGCACAGGTCACTCTATTTTCCCCTCAAGAAGAAGAATTAACCACAGGCTCAGCATGCCGCCTGGGACCAGAATAGGGCCTGAAGCAATCCTGCGCTTTTGCGGCCAGCGCCCAAGAAAGCGAGTTGAAAAATGGCGCTCAGGGGCACTGCAATTCACAAACCTGCAGACTTATAAATGATGACTCTCGTCCACAAATATATTGATGGAAGGAAACGAAGAGGATTTGAAAGCAAGGCAGAATTGCAGGAAACAGATTTCAGGAGGGAGATTCGAATCGCCTTTAAAGCACAGGAAAGGCGGCAAAACCTCGACAATGATGCCCTTGGCCAAAAAGGGCGTATGCATTTTTTCCTGAATATATTCAGGAAAAAACGCATACGCCCTTTTTGGCCAACCAAGCAACCTGGAAAGGCAAATCAGCGCTACAAAGAAGTCTCGCTTCCCATCGGTCAAAAGGGCCATGCTGAATAAAGTGTCAAAACCAGAAATGCAGGACAGGCCATGGAGAAACGGGAGCCTGGCTACGCTGATGGGCGGGATGTAAATTGCCAACAGCCACTCTGGAGAAGTGCACGGTGTGTCCTGAAACATCTAAAAAACTCAGCTTAGGGAGCATAGGGCACATCCACTCATGGGCGTATAAATTGAGAAAACTAAAAATCAGCAAGACACAGGCACCCCAAAGTTTAGGGCTGCTCTGTTGACAAGAATCTCCACTTCGTTACACTTTAAATATCCCAGGAAAGAGAAAAATGGATAAAGAAGTGGTGGTCCTTATGTACAATGGAATATCACTCAGCCATGAAATCAACGTCATAAGGCTAGTAGAAGCATGATGAGTGGATTTAGGTACGACGATTCTAAGTGAAATAAGTCACACAGAAAAAGACACTTATCATAAGATATGACTTATAGAGGGAATGTAAAAACCGCTACCCTTGAACTGAATTACAAAACAGAATAGAGTCACACGTTTAGAAAACACATTATGGCTGCTTAACGGGAAAGGTGAGGTGGGGTGATGCATACAACAAGGGTTTCAAATTAGCTCAGACACCGTTCCATAAACCCAATATGTAATAGACAAGCCCTACTCCTTGCTCAAGGAATTGGACTCAGCACCCCCTATTCACCGCCCAAGAATATATCTGACTAGTAAGAATCTTGAAACCTATGCATTGATATCTCTCTGAAAGTGAGTCAAGTGGGTGTAAAGCGGCAAAATCACAGCAGTGAAAAGCAGGTAAACCCCATTATAAAAATCAATTACTTTTAAAAACCCGTGAAACAAAGACAGTGAAAGAGAGAGAAATTCTTACAAAATTCTTTCAGCGGCTGTAATGCCACCTGGATTGACCATATCTAGACCCACAGCTGATTGAGACATAAGGGTGGACACTCTTGGGGCTGAGAGGTTTGGTGAGGTTGGGTGAGCAAACGCAGACCCTATAAAGTAATACTGCGTGGTACCCATCCCATGGGTCCCAAATCTCCAGGTTCAAGGGCATCTTCCTACATCGAAAACATTCATGAGAAACCCAGAAGATGGTACACCGTGTGATCGGGAAAGGTTTCTAAAACGCACCTCATTTCTCATCTCCTTGTGCTTGGGTTCGCCATTCCAGCCGCTTTACTAGCAATCTCCCTCCTTGGAGAATCAGCACCTTTAACCTCCTGTTCCGTACAGGTTGCAATTTGTGCTGAGGATGAACGGGAAGAGGGGGAACCAATGAGAGACTAGCTCTAGGTGTTGGGACAGGCACAGGTCACTCTATTTTCCCCTCAAGAAGAAGAATTAACCACAGGCTCAGCATGCCGCCTGGGACCAGAATAGGGCCTGAAGCAATCCTGCGCTTTTGCGGCCAGCGCCCAAGAAAGCGAGTTGAAAAATGGCGCTCAGGGGCACTGCAATTCACAAACCTGCAGACTTATAAATGATGACTCTCGTCCACAAATATATTGATGGAAGGAAACGAAGAGGATTTGAAAGCAAGGCAGAATTGCAGGAAACAGATTTCAGGAGGGAGATTCGAATCGCCTTTAAAGCACAGGAAAGGCGGCAAAACCTCGACAATGATGCCCTTGGCCAAAAAGGGCGTATGCGTTTTTTCCTGAATATATTCAGGAAAAAACGCATACGCCCTTTTTGGCCAACCAAGCAACCTGGAAAGGCAAATCAGCGCTACAAAGAAGTCTCGCTTCCCATCGGTCAAAAGGGCCATGCTGAATAAAGTGTCAAAACCAGAAATGCAGGACAGGCCATGGAGAAACGGGAGCCTGGCTACGCTGATGGGCGGGATGTAAATTGCCAACAGCCACTCTGGAGAAGTGCACGGTGTGTCCTGAAATATCTACAAAACTCAGCTTAGGGAGCATAGGGCACATCCACTCATGGGCGTATAAATTGGGAAAAGTAAAAATCAGCAAGACACAGGCACCCCAAAATTTAGGGCTGCTCTGTTGACAAGAACCTCCACTTGGTTACACCTTAAATATCCCAGGAAAGAGAAAAATGGATAAAGAAGTGGTGGTCCTTATGTACAATGGAATATCACTCAGCCATGAAATCAACGTCATAAGGCTAGTAGCAGCATGATGAGTGGATTTAGGTACGACGATTCTAAGTGAAATAAGTCACACAGAAAAAGACACTTATCATAAGATATGACTTATAGAGGGAATGTAAAAACCGCTACCCTTGAACTGAATTACAAAACAGAATAGAGTCACACGTTTAGAAAACACACTATGGCTGCTTAACGGGAAAGGTGAGGTGGGGTGATGCATAAAACAAGGGTTTCAAATTATCTGAGATACCGTTCCATAAACCCAATATGTAATAGACAAGACCTACTCCTTGCTCAATGAATTGGACTCAACACCGCCTATTCACCGCCCACGAATATATCTGACTAGTAAGAATCTTAAAACCTATGCATTGATATCTCTCTGTAAGTGAGTCAAGTGGGTGTAAAGCGGCAAAAACACAGGAGTGAAAAGCAGGTAAACCCCATTATAAATATCAATTACTTTTAAAAACCCGTGAAACAAAGACAGTGAAAGAGAGAGAAATTCTTAAAAAGTCGTTCAGGGGCTGTGATGCCACCTGGATTGACCATATCTAGACCCACAGCTGATTGAGACATAAGGGTGGACACTCTTGGGGCTGAGAGGTTTGGTGAGGTTGGGTGACCAAACGCAGACCCTATAAAGTAATACTGCGTGGTACCCATCCCATGGGTCCCAAATCTCCAGGTTCAAGGGCATCTTCCTACATCGAAAACATTCATGAGAAACCCAGAAGATGGTACACCGTGTGATCGGGAAAGGTTTCTAAAACGCACCTCATTTCTCATCTCCTTGTGCTTGGGTTCGCCATTCCAGCCGCTTTACTAGCAATCTCCCTCCTTGGAGAATCAGCACCTTTAACCTCCTGTTCCGTACAGGTTGCAATTTGTCCTGAGGATGAACGGGAAGAGGGGGAACCAATGAGAGACTAGCTCTAGGTGTTGGGACAGGCACAGGTCACTCTATTTTCCCCTCAAGAAGAAGAATTAACCACAGGCTCAGCATGCCGCCTGGGACCAGAATAGGGCCTGAAGCAATCCTGCGCTTTTGCGGCCAGCGCCCAAGAAAGCGAGTTGAAAAATGGCGCTCAGGGGCACTGCAATTCACAAACCTGCAGACTTATAAATGATGACTCTCGTCCACAAATATATTGATGGAAGGAAACGAAGAGGATTTGAAAGCAAGGCAGAATTGCAGGAAACAGATTTCAGGAGGGAGATTCGAATCGCCTTTAAAGCACAGGAAAAGCGGCAAAACCTCGACAATGATGCCCTTGGCCAAAAAGGGCGTATGCGTTTTTTCCTGAATATATTCAGGAAAAAACGCATACGCCCTTTTTGGCCAACCAAGCAACCTGGAAAGGCAAATCAGCGCTACAAAGAAGTCTCGCTTCCCATCGGTCAAAAGGGCCATGCTGAATAAAGTGTCAAAACCAGAAATGCAGGACAGGCCATGGAGAAACGGGAGCCTGGCTACGCTGATGGGCGGGATGTAAATTGCCAACAGCCACTCTGGAGAAGTGCACGGTGTGTCCTGAAACATCTACAAAACTCAGCTTAGGGAGCATAGGGCACATCCACTCATGGGCGTATAAATTGGGAAAACTAAAAATCAGCAAGACACAGGCACCCCAAAATTTAGGGCTGCTCTGTTGACAAGAACCTCCACTTGGTTACACCTTAAATATCCCAGGAAAGAGAAAAATGGATAAAGAAGTTGTGGTCCTTATGTACAATGGAATATCACTCAGCCATGAAATCAACGTCATAAGGCTAGTAGCAGCATGATGAGTGGATTTAGGTACGACGATTCTAAGTGAAATAAGTCACACAGAAAAAGACACTTATCATAAGATATGACTTATAGAGGGAATGTAAAAACCGCTACCCTTGAACTGAATTACAAAACAGAATAGAGTCACACGTTTAGAAAACACACTATGGCTGCTTAACGGGAAAGGTGAGGTGGGGTGATGCATAAAACAAGGGTTTCAAATTATCTGAGATACCGTTCCATAAACCCAATATGTAATAGACAAGACCTACTCCTTGCTCAATGAATTGGACTCAACACCCCCTAGTCACCGCCCACGAATATATCTGACTAGTAAGAATCTTAAAACCTATGCATTGATATCTCTCTGTAAGTGAGTCAAGTGGGTGTAAAGCGGCAAAAACACAGGAGTGAAAAGCAGGTAAACCCCATTATAAATATCAATTACTTTTAAAAACCCGTGAAACAAAGACAGTGAAAGAGAGAGAAATTCTTAAAAAGTCGTTCAGGGGCTGTGATGCCACCTGGATTGACCACATCTAGACCCACAGCTGATTGAGACATAAGGGTGGACACTCTTGGGGCTGAGAGGTTTGGTGAGGTTGGGTGACCAAACGCAGACCCTATAAAGTAATACTGCGTGGTACCCATCCCATGGGTCCCAAATCTCCAGGTTCAAGGGCATCTTCCTACATCGAAAACATTCATGAGAAACCCAGAAGATGGTACACCGTGTGATCGGGAAAGGTTTCTAAAACGCACCTCATTTCTCATCTCCTTGTGCTTGGGTTCGCCATTCCAGCCGCTTTACTAGCAATCTCCCTCCTTGGAGAATCAGCACCTTTAACCTCCTGTTCCGTACAGGTTGCAATTTGTCCTGAGGATGAACGGGAAGAGGGGGAACCAATGAGAGACTAGCTCTAGGTGTTGGGACAGGCACAGGTCACTCTATTTTCCCCTCAAGAAGAAGAATTAACCACAGGCTCAGCATGCCGCCTGGGACCAGAATAGGGCCTGAAGCAATCCTGCGCTTTTGCGGCCAGCGCCCAAGAAAGCGAGTTGAAAAATGGCGCTCAGGGGCACTGCAATTCACAAACCTGCAGACTTATAAATGATGACTCTCGTCCACAAATATATTGATGGAAGGAAACGAAGAGGATTTGAAAGCAAGGCAGAATTGCAGGAAACAGATTTCAGGAGGGAGATTCGAATCGCCTTTAAAGCACAGGAAAAGCGGCAAAACCTCGACAATGATGCCCTTGGCCAAAAAGGGCGTATGCGTTTTTTCCTGAATATATTCAGGAAAAAACGCATACGCCCTTTTTGGCCAACCAAGCAACCTGGAAAGGCAAATCAGCGCTACAAAGAAGTCTCACTTCCCATCGGTCAAAAGGGCCATGCTGAATAAAGTGTCAAAACCAGAAATGCAGGACAGGCCATGGAGAAACGGGAGCCTGGCTACGCTGATGGGCGGGATGTAAATTGCCAACAGCCACTCTGGAGAAGTGCACGGTGTGTCCTGAAACATCTACAAAACTCAGCTTAGGGAGCATAGGGCACATCCACTCATGGGCGTATAAATTGGGAAAACTAAAAATCAGCAAGACACAGGCACCCCAAAATTTAGGGCTGCTCTGTTGACAAGAACCTCCACTTGGTTACACCTTAAATATCCCAGGAAAGAGAAAAATGGATAAAGAAGTTGTGGTCCTTATGTACAATGGAATATCACTCAGCCATGAAATCAACGTCATAAGGCTAGTAGCAGCATGATGAGTGGATTTAGGTACGACGATTCTAAGTGAAATAAGTCACACAGAAAAAGACACTTATCATAAGATATGACTTATAGAGGGAATGTAAAAACCGCTACCCTTGAACTGAATTACAAAACAGAATAGAGTCACACGTTTAGAAAACACACTATGGCTGCTTAACGGGAAAGGTGAGGTGGGGTGATTCATAAAACAAGGGTTTCATATTATCTGAGATACCGTTCCATAAACCCAATATGTAATAGACAAGACCTACTCCTTGCTCAATGAATTGGACTCAACACCCCCTAGTCACCGCCCACGAATATATCTGAATAGTAAGAATCTTAAAACCTATGCATTGATATCTCTCTGTAAGTGAGTCAAGTGGGTGTAAAGCGGCAAAAACACAGGAGTGAAAAGCAGGTAAACCCCATTATAAATATCAATTACTTTTAAAAACCCGTGAAACAAAGACAGTGAAAGAGAGAGAAATTCTTAAAAAGTCGTTCAGGGGCTGTGATGCCACCTGGATTGACCACATCTAGACCCACAGCTGATTGAGACATAAGGGTGGACACTCTTGGGGCTGAGAGGTTTGGTGAGGTTGGGTGAGCAAACGCAGACCCTATAAAGTAATACTGCGTGGTACCCATCCCATGGGTCCCAAATCTCCAGGTTCAAGGGCATCTTCCTACATCGAAAACATTCATGAGAAACCCAGAAGATGGTACACCGTGTGATCGGGAAAGGTTTCTAAAACGCACCTCATTTCTCATCTCCTTGTGCTTGGGTTCGCCATTCCAGCCGCTTTACTAGCAATCTCCCTCCTTGGAGAATCAGCACCTTTAACCTCCTGTTCCGTACAGGTTGCAATTTGTCCTGAGGATGAACGGGAAGAGGGGGAACCAATGAGAGACTAGCTCTAGGTGTTGGGACAGGCACAGGTCACTCTATTTTCCCCTCAAGAAGAAGAATTAACCACAGGCTCAGCATGCCGCCTGGGACCAGAATAGGGCCTGAAGCAATCCTGCGCTTTTGCGGCCAGCGCCCAAGAAAGCGAGTTGAAAAATGGCGCTCAGGGGCACTGCAATTCACAAACCTGCAGACTTATAAATGATGACTCTCGTCCACAAATATATTGATGGAAGGAAACGAAGAGGATTTGAAAGCAAGGCAGAATTGCAGGAAACAGATTTCAGGAGGGAGATTCGAATCGCCTTTAAAGCACAGGAAAGGCGGCAAAACCTCGACAATGATGCCCTTGGCCAAAAAGGGCGTATGCGTTTTTTCCTGAATATATTCAGGAAAAAACGCATACGCCCTTTTTGGCCAACCAAGCAACCTGGAAAGGCAAATCAGCGCTACAAAGAAGTCTCGCTTCCCATCGGTCAAAAGGGCCATGCTGAATAAAGTGTCAAAACCAGAAATGCAGGACAGGCCATGGAGAAACGGGAGCCTGGCTACGCTGATGGGCGGGATGTAAATTGCCAACAGCCACTCTGGAGAAGTGCACGGTGTGTCCTGAAACATCTACAAAACTCAGCTTAGGGAGCATAGGGCACATCCACTCATGGGCGTATAAATTGGGAAAAGTAAATATCAGCAAGACACAGGCACCCCAAAGTTTAGGGCTGCTCTGTTGACAAGAATCTCCACTTCGTTACACCTTAAATATCCCAGGAAAGAGAAAAATGGATAAAGAAGTTGTGGTCCTTATGTACAATGGAATATCACTCAGCCATGAAATCAACGTCATAAGGCTAGTAGCAGCATGATGAGTGGATTTAGGTACGACGATTCTAAGTGAAATAAGTCACACAGAAAAAGACACTTATCATAAGATATGACTTATAGAGGGAATGTAAAAACCGCTACCCTTGAACTGAATTACAAAACAGAATAGAATCACACGTTTAGAAAACACACTATGGCTGCTTAACGGGAAAGGTGAGGTGGGGTGATGCATACAACAAGGGTTTCAAATTAGCTCAGATACCGTTCCATAAACCCAATATGTAATAGACAAGCCCTACTCCTTGCTCAAGGAATTGGACTCAGCACCCCCTATTCACCGCCCAAGAATATATCTGACTAGTAAGAATCTTGAAACCTATGCATTGATATCTCTCTGAAAGTGAGTCAAGTGGGTGTAAAGCGGCAAAATCACAGCAGTGAAAAGCAGGTAAACCCCATTATAAAAATCAATTACTTTTAAAAACCCGTGAAACAAAGACAGTGAAAGAGAGAGAAATTCTTACAAAATTCTTTCAGCGGCTGTAATGCCACCTGGATTGACCATATCTAGACCCACAGCTGATTGAGACATAAGGGTGGACACTCTTGGGGCTGAGAGGTTTGGTGAGGTTGGGTGAGCAAACGCAGACCCTTTAAAGTAATACTGCGTGGTACCCATCCCATGGGTCCCAAATCTCCAGGTTCAAGGGCATCTTCCTACATCGAAAACATGCATGAGAAACCCAGAAGATGGTACACCGTGTGATCGGGAAAGGTTTCTAAAACGCACCTCATTTCTCATCTCCTTGTGCTCGGGTTCGCCATTCCAGCCGCTTTACTAGCAATCTCCCTCCTTGGAGAATCAGCACCTTTAACCTCCTGTTCCGTACAGCTTGCAATTTGTCCTGAGGATGAAAGGGAATAGGGGGAACCAATGAGAGACTATCTCTAGGTGTTGGGATAGGCAGAGGTCACTCTATTTTCCCAACAGGAAGAAGAATTAACCACAGGCTCAGCCTGCCGCCTGGGACCAGAATAGGGCCTGAAGCAATCCAGCGCTTTTGCGGCCAGCGCCCAAGAAAGCGAGTTGAAAAATGGCGCTCAGGGGCACTGCAATTCACAAACCTGCAGACTTATAAATGATGACTCTCGTCCACAAATATATTGAGGGAAGGCAACGAAGAGGATTTGAAAGCAAGGCAGAATTGCAGGAAACAGATTTCAGGAGGGAGATTCGAATCACCTTTAAAGCACAGGAAAAGCGGCAAAACCTCGACAATGATGCCCTTGGCCAAAAAGGGCGTATGCGTTTTTTCCTGAATATATTCAGGAAAAAACGCATACGCCCTTTTTGGCCAACCAAGCAACCTGGAAAGGCAAATCAGCGCTACAAAGAAGTCTCGCTTCCCATCGGTCAAAAGGGCCATGCTGAATAAAGTGTCAAAACCAGAAATGCAGGACAGGCCATGGAGAAACGGGAGCCTGGCTACGCTGATGGGCGGGATGTAAATTGCCAACAGCCACTCTGGAGAAGTGCACGGTGTGTCCTGAAACATCTAAAAAACTCAGCTTAGGGAGCATAGGGCACATCCACTCATGGGCGTATAAATTGAGAAAACTAAAAATCAGCAAGACACAGGCACCCCAAAGTTTAGGGCTGCTCTGTTGACAAGAATCTCCACTTCGTTACACTTTAAATATCCCAGGAAAGAGAAAAATGGATAAAGAAGTGGTGGTCCTTATGTACAATGGAATATCACTCAGCCATGAAATCAACGTCATAAGGCTAGTAGCAGCATGATGAGTGGATTTAGGTACGACGATTCTAAGTGAAATAAGTCACACAGAAAAAGACACTTATCATAAGATATGACTTATAGAGGGAATGTAAAAACCGCTACCCTTGAACTGAATTACAAAACAGAATAGAGTCACACGTTTAGAAAACACATTATGGCTGCTTAACGGGAAAGGTGAGGTGGGGTGATGCATACAACAAGGGTTTCAAATTAGCTCAGACACCGTTCCATAAACCCAATATGTAATAGACAAGCCCTACTCCTTGCTCAAGGAATTGGACTCAGCACCCCCTATTCACCGCCCAAGAATATATCTGACTAGTAAGAATCTTGAAACCTATGCATTGATATCTCTCTGAAAGTGAGTCAAGTGGGTGTAAAGCGGCAAAATCACAGCAGTGAAAAGCAGGTAAACCCCATTATAAAAATCAATTACTTTTAAAAACCCGTGAAACAAAGACAGTGAAAGAGAGAGAAATTCTTACAAAATTCTTTCAGCGGCTGTAATGCCACCTGGATTGACCATATCTAGACCCACAGCTGATTGAGACATAAGGGTGGACACTCTTGGGGCTGAGAGGTTTGGTGAGGTTGGGTGACCACACGCAGACCCTATAAAGTAATACTGCGTGGTACCCATCCCATGGGTCCCAAATCTCCAGGTTCAAGGGCATCTTCCTACATCGAAAACATTCATGAGAAACCCAGAAGATGGTACACCGTGTGATCGGGAAAGGTTTCTAAAACGCACCTCATTTCTCATCTCCTTGTGCTTGGGTTCGCCATTCCAGCCGCTTTACTAGCAATCTCCCTCCTTGGAGAATCAGCACCTTTAACCTCCTGTTCCGTACAGGTTGCAATTTGTCCTGAGGATGAACGGGAAGAGGGGGAACCAATGAGAGACTAGCTCTAGGTGTTGGGACAGGCACAGGTCACTCTATTTTCCCCTCAAGAAGAAGAATTAACCACAGGCTCAGCATGCCGCCTGGGACCAGAATAGGGCCTGAAGCAATCCTGCGCTTTTGCGGCCAGCGCCCAAGAAAGCGAGTTGAAAAATGGCGCTCAGGGGCACTGCAATTCACAAACCTGCAGACTTATAAATGATGACTCTCGTCCACAAATATATTGATGGAAGGAAACGAAGAGGATTTGAAAGCAAGGCAGAATTGCATGAAACAGATTTCAGGAGGGAGATTCGAATCGCCTTTAAAGCACAGGAAAGGCGGCAAAACCTCGACAATGATGCCCTTGGCCAAAAAGGGCGTATGCGATTTTTCCTGAATATATTCAGGAAAAAACGCATACGCCCTTTTTGGCCAACCAAGCAACCTGGAAAGGCAAATCAGCGCTACAAAGAAGTCTCGCTTCCCATCGGTCAAAAGGGCCATGCTGAATAAAGTGTCAAAACCAGAAATGCAGGACAGGCCATGGAGAAACGGGAGCCTGGCTACGCTGATGGGCGGGATGTAAATTGCCAACAGCCACTCTGGAGAAGTGCACGGTGTGTCCTGAAACATCTACAAAACTCAGCTTAGGGAGCATAGGGCACATCCACTCATGGGCGTATAAATTGGGAAAACTAAAAATCAGCAAGACACAGGCACCCCAAAATTTAGGGCTGCTCTGTTGACAAGAACCTCCACTTGGTTACACCTTAAATATCCCAGGAAAGAGAAAAATGGATAAAGAAGTTGTGGTCCTTATGTACAATGGAATATCACTCAGCCATGAAATCAACGTCATAAGGCTAGTAGCAGCATGATGAGTGGATTTAGGTACGACGATTCTAAGTGAAATAAGTCACACAGAAAAAGACACTTATCATAAGATATGACTTATAGAGGGAATGTAAAAACCGCTACCCTTGAACTGAATTACAAAACAGAATAGAGTCACACGTTTAGAAAACACACTATGGCTGCTTAACAGGAAAGGTGAGGTGGGGTGATGCATACAACAAGGGTTTCACATTATCTGAGATACCGTTCCATAAACCCAATATGTAATAGACAAGACCTACTCCTTGCTCAATGAATTGGACTCAACACCCCCTATTCACCGCCCACGAATATATCTGACTAGTAAGAATCTTAAAACCTATACATTGATATCTCTCTGTAAGTGAGTCAAGTGGGTGTAAAGCGGCAAAAACACAGGAGTGAAAAGCAGGTAAACCCCATAATAAATATCAATTACTTTTAAAAACCCGTGAAACAAAGACAGTGAAAGAGAGAGAAATTCTTAAAAAGTCGTTCAGGGGCTGTGATGCCACCTGGATTGACCACATCTAGACCCACAGCTGATTGAGACATAAGGGTGGACACTCTTGGGGCTGAGAGGTTTGGTGAGGTTGGGTGACCAAACGCAGACCCTATAAAGTAATACTGCGTGGTACCCATCCCATGGGTCCCAAATCTCCAGGTTCAAGGGCATCTTCCTACATCGAAAACATTCATGAGAAACCCAGAAGATGGTACACCGTGTGATCGGGAAAGGTTTCTAAAACGCACCTCATTTCTCATCTCCTTGTGCTCGGGTTCGCCATTCCAGCCGCTTTACTAGCAATCTCCCTCCTTGGAGAATCAGCACCTTTAACCTCCTGTTCCGTACAGGTTGCAATTTGTCCTGAGGATGAACGGGAAGAGGGGGAACCAATGAGAGACTAGCTCTAGGTGTTGGGACAGGCACAGGTCACTCTATTTTCCCCTCAAGAAGAAGAATTAACCACAGGCTCAGCATGCCGCCTGGGACCAGAATAGGGCCTGAAGCAATCCTGCGCTTTTGCGGCCAGCGCCCAAGAAAGCGAGTTGAAAAATGGCGCTCAGGGGCACTGCAATTCACAAACCTGCAGACTTATAAATGATGACTCTCGTCCACAAATATATTGAGGGAAGGCAACGAAGAGGATTTGAAAGCAAGGCAGAATTGCAGGAAACAGTTTTCAGGAGGGAGATTCGAATCGCCTTTAAAGCACAGGAAAAGCGGCAAAACCTCGACAATGATGCCCTTGGCCAAAAAGGGCGTATGCGTTTTTTCCTGAATATATTCAGGAAAAAACGCATACGCCCTTTTTGGCCAACCAAGCAACCTGGAAAAGCAAATCAGCGCTACAAAGAAGTCTCGCTTCCCATCGGTCAAAAGGGCCATGCTGAATAAAGTGTCAAAACCAGAAATGCAGGACAGGCCATGGAGAAACGGGAGCCTGGCTACGCTGATGGGCGGGATGTAAATTGCCAACAGCCACTCTGGAGAAGTGCACGGTGTGTCCTGAAACATCTACAAAACTCAGCTTAGGGAGCATAGGGCACATCCACTCATGGGCGTATAAATTGGGAAAAGTAAATATCAGCAAGACACAGGCACCCCAAAGTTTAGGGCTGCTCTGTTGACAAGAATCTCCACTTCGTTACACCTTAAATATCCCAGGAAAGAGAAAAATGGATAAAGAAGTTGTGGTCCTTATGTACAATGGAATATCACTCAGCCATGAAATCAACGTCATAAGGCTAGTAGCAGCATGATGAGTGGATTTAGGTACGACGATTCTAAGTGAAATAAGTCACACAGAAAAAGACACTTATCATAAGATATGACTTATAGAGGGAATGTAAAAACCGCTACCCTTGAACTGAATTACAAAACAGAATAGAATCACACGTTTAGAAAACACACTATGGCTGCTTAACGGGAAAGGTGAGGTGGGGTGATGCATACAACAAGGGTTTCAAATTAGCTCAGATACCGTTCCATAAACCCAATATGCAATAGACAAGCCCTACTCCTTGCTCAAGGAATTGGACTCAGCACCCCCTATTCACCGCCCAAGAATATATCTGACTAGTAAGAATCTTGAAACCTATGCATTGATATCTCTCTGAAAGTGAGTCAAGTGGGTGTAAAGCGGCAAAATCACAGCAGTGAAAAGCAGGTAAACCCCATTATAAAAATCAATTACTTTTAAAAACCCGTGAAACAAAGACAGTGAAAGAGAGAGAAATTCTTACAAAATTCTTTCAGCGGCTGTAATGCCACCTGGATTGACCATATCTAGACCCACAGCTGATTGAGACATAAGGGTGGACACTCTTGGGGCTGAGAGGTTTGGTGAGGTTGGGTGAGCAAACGCAGACCCTTTAAAGTAATACTGCGTGGTACCCATCCCATGGGTCCCAAATCTCCAGGTTCAAGGGCATCTTCCTACATCGAAAACATGCATGAGAAACCCAGAAGATGGTACACCGTGTGATCGGGAAAGGTTTCTAAAACGCACCTCATTTCTCATCTCCTTGTGCTCGGGTTCGCCATTCCAGCCGCTTTACTAGCAATCTCCCTCCTTGGAGAATCAGCACCTTTAACCTCCTGTTCCGTACAGCTTGCAATTTGTCCTGAGGATGAAAGGGAAGAGGGGGAACCAATGAGAGACTAGCTCCAGGTGTTGGGACAGGCAGAGGTCACTCTATTTTCCCAACAGGAAGAAGAATTAACCACAGGCTCAGCCTGCCGCCTGGGACCAGAATAGGGCCTGAAGCAATCCAGCGCTTTTGCGGCCAGCGCCCAAGAAAGCGAGTTGAAAAATGGCGCTCAGGGGCACTGCAATTCACAAACCTGCAGACTTATAAATGATGACTCTCGTCCACAAATATATTGAGGGAAGGCAACGAAGAGGATTTGAAAGCAAGGCAGAATTGCAGGAAACAGATTTCAGGAGGGAGATTCGAATCACCTTTAAAGCACAGGAAAAGCGGCAAAACCTCGACAATGATGCCCTTGGCCAAAAAGGGCGTATGCGTTTTTTCCTGAATATATTCAGGAAAAAACGCATACGCCCTTTTTGGCCAACCAAGCAACCTGGAAAGGCAAATCAGCGCTACAAAGAAGTCTCGCTTCCCATCGGTCAAAAGGGCCATGCTGAATAAAGTGTCAAAACCAGAAATGCAGGACAGGCCATGGAGAAACGGGAGCCTGGCTACGCTGATGGGCGGGATGTAAATTGCCAACAGCCACTCTGGAGAAGTGCACGGTGTGTCCTGAAACATCTAAAAAACTCAGCTTAGGGAGCATAAGGCACATCCACTCATGGGCGTATAAATTGAGAAAACTAAAAATCAGCAAGACACAGGCACCCCAAAGTTTAGGGCTGCTCTGTTGACAAGAATCTCCACTTCGTTACACTTTAAATATCCCAGGAAAGAGAAAAATGGATAAAGAAGTGGTGGTCCTTATGTACAATGGAATATCACTCAGCCATGAAATCAACGTCATAAGGCTAGTAGCAGCATGATGAGTGGATTTAGGTACGACGATTCTAAGTGAAATAAGTCACACAGAAAAAGACACTTATCATAAGATATGACTTATAGAGGGAATGTAAAAACCGATACCCTTGAACTGAATTACAAAACAGAATAGAGTCACACGTTTAGAAAACACATTATGGCTGCTTAACGGGAAAGGTGAGGTGGGGTGATGCATACAACAAGGGTTTCAAATTAGCTCAGACACCGTTCCATAAACCCAATATGTAATAGACAAGCCCTACTCCTTGCTCAAGGAATTGGACTCAGCACCCCCTATTCACCGCCCAAGAATATATCTGACTAGTAAGAATCTTGAAACCTATGCATTGATATCTCTCTGAAAGTGAGTCAAGTGGGTGTAAAGCGGCAAAATCACAGCAGTGAAAAGCAGGTAAACCCCATTATAAAAATCA
This sequence comes from Balaenoptera physalus, assembly GCF_965194825.1. Lineage (NCBI taxonomy): Eukaryota > Metazoa > Chordata > Mammalia > Artiodactyla > Balaenopteridae > Balaenoptera > Balaenoptera physalus. The sequence goes on along the minus strand of NW_028126060.1, from coordinate 233,026 downwards.
ATTACTTTTAAAAACCCGTGAAACAAAGACAGTGAAAGAGAGAGAAATTCTTACAAAATTCTTTCAGCGGCTGTAATGCCACCTGGATTGACCATATCTAGACCCACAGCTGATTGAGACATAAGGGTGGACACTCTTGGGGCTGAGAGGTTTGGTGAGGTTGGGTGACCACACGCAGACCCTATAAAGTAATACTGCGTGGTACCCATCCCATGGGTCCCAAATCTCCAGGTTCAAGGGCATCTTCCTACATCGAAAACATTCATGAGAAACCCAGAAGATGGTACACCGTGTGATCGGGAAAGGTTTCTAAAACGCACCTCATTTCTCATCTCCTTGTGCTCGGGTTCGCCATTCCAGCCGCTTTACTAGCAATCTCCCTCCTTGGAGAATCAGCACCTTTAACCTCCTGTTCCGTACAGGTTGCAATTTGTCCTGAGGATGAACGGGAAGAGGGGGAACCAATGAGAGACTAGCTCTAGGTGTTGGGACAGGCACAGGTCACTCTATTTTCCCCTCAAGAAGAAGAATTAACCACAGGCTCAGCATGCCGCCTGGGACCAGAATAGGGCCTGAAGCAATCCTGCGCTTTTGCGGCCAGCGCCCAAGAAAGCGAGTTGAAAAATGGCGCTCAGGGGCACTGCAATTCACAAACCTGCAGACTTATAAATGATGACTCTCGTCCACAAATATATTGATGGAAGGAAACGAAGAGGATTTGAAAGCAAGGCAGAATTGCAGGAAACAGATTTCAGGAGGGAGATTCGAATCGCCTTTAAAGCACAGGAAAGGCGGCAAAACCTCGACAATGATGCCCTTGGCCAAAAAGGGCGTATGCGTTTTTTCCTGAATATATTCAGGAAAAAACGCATACGCCCTTTTTGGCCAACCAAGCAACCTGGAAAGGCAAATCAGCGCTACAAAGAATTCTCGCTTCCCATCGGTCAAAAGGGCCATGCTGAATAAAGTGTCAAAACCAGAAATGCAGGACAGGCCATGGAGAAACGGGAGCCTGGCTACGCTGATGGGCGGGATGTAAATTGCCAACAGCCACTCTGGAGAAGTGCACGGTGTGTCCTGAAACATCTACAAAACTCAGCTTAGGGAGCATAGGGCACATCCACTCATGGGCGTATAAATTGGGAAAACTAAAAATCAGCAAGACACAGGCACCCCAAAATTTAGGGCTGCTCTGTTGACAAGAACCTCCACTTGGTTACACCTTAAATATCCCAGGAAAGAGAAAAATGGATAAAGAAGTTGTGGTCCTTATGTACAATGGAATATCACTCAGCCATGAAATCAACGTCATAAGGCTAGTAGCAGCATGATGAGTGGATTTAGGTACGACGATTCTAAGTGAAATAAGTCACACAGAAAAAGACACTTATCATAAGATATGACTTATAGAGGGAATGTAAAAACCGCTACCCTTGAACTGAATTACAAAACAGAATAGAGTCACACGTTTAGAAAACACACTGTGGCTGCTTAACGGGAAAGGTGAGGTGGGGTGATGCATACAACAAGGGTTTCACATTATCTGAGATACCGTTCCATAAACCCAATATGTAATAGACAAGACCTACTCCTTGCTCAATGAATTGGACTCAACACCCCCTATTCACCGCCCACGAATATATCTGACTAGTAAGAATCTTAAAACCTATGCATTGATATCTCTCTGTAAGTGAGTCAAGTGGGTGTAAAGCGGCAAAAACACAGGAGTGAAAAGCAGGTAAACCCCATTATAAATATCAATTACTTTTAAAAACCCGTGAAACAAAGACAGTGAAAGAGAGAGAAATTCTTAAAAAGTCGTTCAGGGGCTGTGATGCCACCTGGATTGACCACATCTAGACCCACAGCTGATTGAGACATAAGGGTGGACACTCTTGGGGCTGAGAGGTTTGGTGAGGTTGGGTGACCAAACGCAGACCCTATAAAGTAATACTGCGTGGTACCCATCCCATGGGTCCCAAATCTCCAGGTTCAAGGGCATCTTCCTACATCGAAAACATTCATGAGAAACCCAGAAGATGGTACACCGTGTGATCGGGAAAGGTTTCTAAAACGCACCTCATTTCTCATCTCCTTGTGCTTGGGTTCGCCATTCCAGCCGCTTTACTAGCAATCTCCCTCCTTGGAGAATCAGCACCTTTAACCTCCTGTTCCGTACAGGTTGCAATTTGTCCTGAGGATGAACGGGAAGAGGGGGAACCAATGAGAGACTAGCTCTAGGTGTTGGGACAGGCACAGGTCACTCTATTTTCCCCTCAAGAAGAAGAATTAACCACAGGCTCAGTATGCCGCCTGGGACCTGAATAGGGCCTGAAGCAATCTTGCGCTTTTGCGGCCTGCGCCCAAGAAAGCGAGTTGAAAAATGGCGCTCAGGGGCACTGCAATTCACAAACCTGCAGACTTATAAATGATGACTCTCGTCCACAAATATATTGATGGAAGGAAACGAAGAGGATTTGAAAGCAAGGCAGAATTGCAGGAAACAGATTTCAGGAGGGAGATTCGAATCGCCTTTAAAGCACAGGAAAGGCGGCAAAACCTCGACAATGATGCCCTTGGCCAAAAAGGGCGTATGCGTTTTTTCCTGAATATATTCAGGAAAAAACGCATACGCCCTTTTTGGCCAACCAAGCAACCTGGAAAGGCAAATCAGCGCTACAAAGAAGTCTCGCTTCCCATCGGTCAAAAGGGCCATGCTGAATAAAGTGTCAAAACCAGAAATGCAGGACAGGCCATGGAGAAACGGGAGCCTGGCTACGCTGATGGGCGGGATGTAAATTGCCAACAGCCACTCTGGAGAAGTGCACGGTGTGTCCTGAAACATCTACAAAACTCAGCTTAGGGAGCATAGGGCACATCCACTCATGGGCGTATAAATTGGGAAAACTAAAAATCAGCAAGACACAGGCACCCCAAAATTTAGGGCTGCTCTGTTGACAAGAACCTCCACTTGGTTACACCTTAAATATCCCAGGAAAGAGAAAAATGGATAAAGAAGTTGTGGTCCTTATGTACAATGGAATATCACTCAGCCATGAAATCAACGTCATAAGGCTAGTAGCAGCATGAGGAGTGGATTTAGGTACGACGATTCTAAGTGAAATAAGTCACACAGAAAAAGACACTTATCATAAGATATGACTTATAGAGGGAATGTAAAAACCGCTACCCTTGAACTGAATTACAAAACAGAATAGAGTCACACGTTTAGAAAACACACTATGGCTGCTTAACGGGAAAGGTGAGGTGGGGTGATGCATAAAACAAGGGTTTCAAATTATCTGAGATACCGTTCCATAAACCCAATATGTAATAGACAAGACCTACTCCTTGCTCAATGAATTGGACTCAACACCGCCTATTCACCGCCCACGAATATATCTGACTAGTAAGAATCTTAAAACCTATGCATTGATATCTCTCTGTAAGTGAGTCAAGTGGGTGTAAAGCGGCAAAAACACAGGAGTGAAAAGCAGGTAAACCCCATTATAAATATCAATTACTTTTAAAAACCCGTGAAACAAAGACAGTGAAAGAGAGAGAAATTCTTAAAAAGTCGTTCAGGGGCTGTGATGCCACCTGGATTGACCATATCTAGACCCACAGCTGATTGAGACATAAGGGTGGACACTCTTGGGGCTGAGAGGTTTGGTGAGGTTGGGTGACCAAACGCAGACCCTATAAAGTAATACTGCGTGGTACCCATCCCATGGGTCCCAAATCTCCAGGTTCAAGGGCATCTTCCTACATCGAAAACATTCATGAGAAACCCAGAAGATGGTACACCGTGTGATCGGGAAAGGTTTCTAAAACGCACCTCATTTCTCATCTCCTTGTGCTTGGGTTCGCCATTCCAGCCGCTTTACTAGCAATCTCCCTCCTTGGAGAATCAGCACCTTTAACCTCCTGTTCCGTACAGGTTGCAATTTGTCCTGAGGATGAACGGGAAGAGGGGGAACCAATGAGAGACTAGCTCTAGGTGTTGGGACAGGCACAGGTCACTCTATTTTCCCCTCAAGAAGAAGAATTAACCACAGGCTCAGCATGCCGCCTGGGACCAGAATAGGGCCTGAAGCAATCCTGCGCTTTTGCGGCCAGCGCCCAAGAAAGCGAGTTGAAAAATGGCGCTCAGGGGCACTGCAATTCACAAACCTGCAGACTTATAAATGATGACTCTCGTCCACAAATATATTGATGGAAGGAAACGAAGAGGATTTGAAAGCAAGGCAGAATTGCAGGAAACAGATTTCAGGAGGGAGATTCGAATCGCCTTTAAAGCACAGGAAAAGCGGCAAAACCTCGACAATGATGCCCTTGGCCAAAAAGGGCGTATGCGTTTTTTCCTGAATATATTCAGGAAAAAACGCATACGCCCTTTTTGGCCAACCAAGCAACCTGGAAAGGCAAATCAGCGCTACAAAGAAGTCTCGCTTCCCATCGGTCAAAAGGGCCATGCTGAATAAAGTGTCAAAACCAGAAATGCAGGACAGGCCATGGAGAAACGGGAGCCTGGCTACGCTGATGGGCGGGATGTAAATTGCCAACAGCCACTCTGGAGAAGTGCACGGTGTGTCCTGAAACATCTACAAAACTCAGCTTAGGGAGCATAGGGCACATCCACTCATGGGCGTATAAATTGGGAAAACTAAAAATCAGCAAGACACAGGCACCCCAAAATTTAGGGCTGCTCTGTTGACAAGAACCTCCACTTGGTTACACCTTAAATATCCCAGGAAAGAGAAAAATGGATAAAGAAGTTGTGGTCCTTATGTACAATGGAATATCACTCAGCCATGAAATCAACGTCATAAGGCTAGTAGCAGCATGAGGAGTGGATTTAGGTACGACGATTCTAAGTGAAATAAGTCACACAGAAAAAGACACTTATCATAAGATATGACTTATAGAGGGAATGTAAAAACCGCTACCCTTGAACTGAATTACAAAACAGAATAGAGTCACACGTTTAGAAAACACACTATGGCTGCTTAACGGGAAAGGTGAGGTGGGGTGATGCATAAAACAAGGGTTTCAAATTATCTGAGATACCGTTCCATAAACCCAATATGTAATAGACAAGACCTACTCCTTGCTCAATGAATTGGACTCAACACCGCCTATTCACCGCCCACGAATATATCTGACTAGTAAGAATCTTAAAACCTATGCATTGATATCTCTCTGTAAGTGAGTCAAGTGGGTGTAAAGCGGCAAAAACACAGGAGTGAAAAGCAGGTAAACCCCATTATAAATATCAATTACTTTTAAAAACCCGTGAAACAAAGACAGTGAAAGAGAGAGAAATTCTTAAAAAGTCGTTCAGGGGCTGTGATGCCACCTGGATTGACCATATCTAGACCCACAGCTGATTGAGACATAAGGGTGGACACTCTTGGGGCTGAGAGGTTTGGTGAGGTTGGGTGACCAAACGCAGACCCTATAAAGTAATACTGCGTGGTACCCATCCCATGGGTCCCAAATCTCCAGGTTCAAGGGCATCTTCCTACATCGAAAACATTCATGAGAAACCCAGAAGATGGTACACCGTGTGATCGGGAAAGGTTTCTAAAACGCACCTCATTTCTCATCTCCTTGTGCTTGGGTTCGCCATTCCAGCCGCTTTACTAGCAATCTCCCTCCTTGGAGAATCAGCACCTTTAACCTCCTGTTCCGTACAGGTTGCAATTTGTCCTGAGGATGAACGGGAAGAGGGGGAACCAATGAGAGACTAGCTCTAGGTGTTGGGACAGGCACAGGTCACTCTATTTTCCCCTCAAGAAGAAGAATTAACCACAGGCTCAGCATGCCGCCTGGGACCAGAATAGGGCCTGAAGCAATCCTGCGCTTTTGCGGCCAGCGCCCAAGAAAGCGAGTTGAAAAATGGCGCTCAGGGGCACTGCAATTCACAAACCTGCAGACTTATAAATGATGACTCTCGTCCACAAATATATTGATGGAAGGAAACGAAGAGGATTTGAAAGCAAGGCAGAATTGCAGGAAACAGATTTCAGGAGGGAGATTCGAATCGCCTTTAAAGCACAGGAAAAGCGGCAAAACCTCGACAATGATGCCCTTGGCCAAAAAGGGCGTATGCGTTTTTTCCTGAATATATTCAGGAAAAAACGCATACGCCCTTTTTGGCCAACCAAGCAACCTGGAAAGGCAAATCAGCGCTACAAAGAAGTCTCGCTTCCCATCGGTCAAAAGGGCCATGCTGAATAAAGTGTCAAAACCAGAAATGCAGGACAGGCCATGGAGAAACGGGAGCCTGGCTACGCTGATGGGCGGGATGTAAATTGCCAACAGCCACTCTGGAGAAGTGCACGGTGTGTCCTGAAACATCTACAAAACTCAGCTTAGGGAGCATAGGGCACATCCACTCATGGGCGTATAAATTGGGAAAACTAAAAATCAGCAAGACACAGGCACCCCAAAATTTAGGGCTGCTCTGTTGACAAGAACCTCCACTTGGTTACACCTTAAATATCCCAGGAAAGAGAAAAATGGATAAAGAAGTTGTGGTCCTTATGTACAATGGAATATCACTCAGCCATGAAATCAACGTCATAAGGCTAGTAGCAGCATGAGGAGTGGATTTAGGTACGACGATTCTAAGTGAAATAAGTCACACAGAAAAAGACACTTATCATAAGATATGACTTATAGAGGGAATGTAAAAACCGCTACCCTTGAACTGAATTACAAAACAGAATAGAGTCACACGTTTAGAAAACACACTATGGCTGCTTAACGGGAAAGGTGAGGTGGGGTGATGCATAAAACAAGGGTTTCAAATTATCTGAGATACCGTTCCATAAACCCAATATGTAATAGACAAGACCTACTCCTTGCTCAATGAATTGGACTCAACACCGCCTATTCACCGCCCACGAATATATCTGACTAGTAAGAATCTTAAAACCTATGCATTGATATCTCTCTGTAAGTGAGTCAAGTGGGTGTAAAGCGGCAAAAACACAGGAGTGAAAAGCAGGTAAACCCCATTATAAATATCAATTACTTTTAAAAACCCGTGAAACAAAGACAGTGAAAGAGAGAGAAATTCTTAAAAAGTCGTTCAGGGGCTGTGATGCCACCTGGATTGACCACATCTAGACCCACAGCTGATTGAGACATAAGGGTGGACACTCTTGGGGCTGAGAGGTTTGGTGAGGTTGGGTGACCAAACGCAGACCCTATAATGTAATACTGCGTGGTACCCATCCCATGGGTCCCAAATCTCCAGGTTCAAGGGCATCTTCCTACATCGAAAACATTCATGAGAAACCCAGAAGATGGTACACCGTGTGATCGGGAAAGGTTTCTAAAACGCACCTCATTTCTCATCTCCTTGTGCTTGGGTTCGCCATTCCAGCCGCTTTACTAGCAATCTCCCTCCTTGGAGAATCAGCACCTTTAACCTCCTGTTCCGTACAGGTTGCAATTTGTCCTGAGGATGAACGGGAAGAGGGGGAACCAATGAGAGACTAGCTCTAGGTGTTGGGACAGGCACAGGTCACTCTATTTTCCCCTCAAGAAGAAGAATTAACCACAGGCTCAGTATGCCGCCTGGGACCTGAATAGGGCCTGAAGCAATCCTGCGCTTTTGCGGCCTGCGCCCAAGAAAGCGAGTTGAAAAATGGCGCTCAGGGGCACTGCAATTCACAAACCTGCAGACTTATAAATGATGACTCTCGTCCACAAATATATTGATGGAAGGAAACGAAGAGGATTTGAAAGCAAGGCAGAATTGCAGGAAACAGATTTCAGGAGGGAGATTCGAATCGCCTTTAAAGCACAGGAAAGGCGGCAAAACCTCGACAATGATGCCCTTGGCCAAAAAGGGCGTATGCGTTTTTTCCTGAATATATTCAGGAAAAAACGCATACGCCCTTTTTGGCCAACCAAGCAACCTGGAAAGGCAAATCAGCGCTACAAAGAAGTCTCGCTTCCCATCGGTCAAAAGGGCCATGCTGAATAAAGTGTCAAAACCAGAAATGCAGGACAGGCCATGGAGAAACGGGAGCCTGGCTACGCTGATGGGCGGGATGTAAATTGCCAACAGCCACTCTGGAGAAGTGCACGGTGTGTCCTGAAACATCTACAAAACTCAGCTTAGGGAGCATAGGGCACATCCACTCATGGGCGTATAAATTGGGAAAACTAAAAATCAGCAAGACACAGGCACCCCAAAATTTAGGGCTGCTCTGTTGACAAGAACCTCCACTTGGTTACACCTTAAATATCCCAGGAAAGAGAAAAATGGATAAAGAAGTTGTGGTCCTTATGTACAATGGAATATCACTCAGCCATGAAATCAACGTCATAAGGCTAGTAGCAGCATGAGGAGTGGATTTAGGTACGACGATTCTAAGTGAAATAAGTCACACAGAAAAAGACACTTATCATAAGATATGACTTATAGAGGGAATGTAAAAACCGCTACCCTTGAACTGAATTACAAAACAGAATAGAGTCACACGTTTAGAAAACACACTATGGCTGCTTAACGGGAAAGGTGAGGTGGGGTGATGCATAAAACAAGGGTTTCAAATTATCTGAGATACCGTTCCATAAACCCAATATGTAATAGACAAGACCTACTCCTTGCTCAATGAATTGGACTCAACACCGCCTATTCACCGCCCACGAATATATCTGACTAGTAAGAATCTTAAAACCTATGCATTGATATCTCTCTGTAAGTGAGTCAAGTGGGTGTAAAGCGGCAAAAACACAGGAGTGAAAAGCAGGTAAACCCCATTATAAATATCAATTACTTTTAAAAACCCGTGAAACAAAGACAGTGAAAGAGAGAGAAATTCTTAAAAAGTCGTTCAGGGGCTGTGATGCCACCTGGATTGACCATATCTAGACCCACAGCTGATTGAGACATAAGGGTGGACACTCTTGGGGCTGAGAGGTTTGGTGAGGTTGGGTGACCAAACGCAGACCCTATAAAGTAATACTGCGTGGTACCCATCCCATGGGTCCCAAATCTCCAGGTTCAAGGGCATCTTCCTACATCGAAAACATTCATGAGAAACCCAGAAGATGGTACACCGTGTGATCGGGAAAGGTTTCTAAAACGCACCTCATTTCTCATCTCCTTGTGCTTGGGTTCGCCATTCCAGCCGCTTTACTAGCAATCTCCCTCCTTGGAGAATCAGCACCTTTAACCTCCTGTTCCGTACAGGTTGCAATTTGTCCTGAGGATGAACGGGAAGAGGGGGAACCAATGAGAGACTAGCTCTAGGTGTTGGGACAGGCACAGGTCACTCTATTTTCCCCTCAAGAAGAAGAATTAACCACAGGCTCAGCATGCCGCCTGGGACCAGAATAGGGCCTGAAGCAATCCTGCGCTTTTGCGGCCAGCGCCCAAGAAAGCGAGTTGAAAAATGGCGCTCAGGGGCACTGCAATTCACAAACCTGCAGACTTATAAATGATGACTCTCGTCCACAAATATATTGATGGAAGGAAACGAAGAGGATTTGAAAGCAAGGCAGAATTGCAGGAAACAGATTTCAGGAGGGAGATTCGAATCGCCTTTAAAGCACAGGAAAAGCGGCAAAACCTCGACAATGATGCCCTTGGCCAAAAAGGGCGTATGCGTTTTTTCCTGAATATATTCAGGAAAAAACGCATACGCCCTTTTTGGCCAACCAAGCAACCTGGAAAGGCAAATCAGCGCTACAAAGAAGTCTCGCTTCCCATCGGTCAAAAGGGCCATGCTGAATAAAGTGTCAAAACCAGAAATGCAGGACAGGCCATGGAGAAACGGGAGCCTGGCTACGCTGATGGGCGGGATGTAAATTGCCAACAGCCACTCTGGAGAAGTGCACGGTGTGTCCTGAAACATCTACAAAACTCAGCTTAGGGAGCATAGGGCACATCCACTCATGGGCGTATAAATTGGGAAAACTAAAAATCAGCAAGACACAGGCACCCCAAAATTTAGGGCTGCTCTGTTGACAAGAACCTCCACTTGGTTACACCTTAAATATCCCAGGAAAGAGAAAAATGGATAAAGAAGTTGTGGTCCTTATGTACAATGGAATATCACTCAGCCATGAAATCAACGTCATAAGGCTAGTAGCAGCATGAGGAGTGGATTTAGGTACGACGATTCTAAGTGAAATAAGTCACACAGAAAAAGACACTTATCATAAGATATGACTTATAGAGGGAATGTAAAAACCGCTACCCTTGAACTGAATTACAAAACAGAATAGAGTCACACGTTTAGAAAACACACTATGGCTGCTTAACGGGAAAGGTGAGGTGGGGTGATGCATAAAACAAGGGTTTCAAATTATCTGAGATACCGTTCCATAAACCCAATATGTAATAGACAAGACCTACTCCTTACTCAATGAATTGGACTCAACACCGCCTATTCACCGCCCACGAATATATCTGACTAGTAAGAATCTTAAAACCTATGCATTGATATCTCTCTGTGAGTCAAGTGGGTGTAAAGCGGCAAAAACACAGGAGTGAAAAGCAGGTAAACCCCATTATAAATATCAATTACTTTTAAAAACCCGTGAAACAAAGACAGTGAAAGAGAGAGAAATTCTTAAAAAGTCGTTCAGGGGCTGTGATGCCACCTGGATTGACCACATCTAGACCCACAGCTGATTGAGACATAAGGGTGGACACTCTTGGGGCTGAGAGGTTTGGTGAGGTTGGGTGACCAAACGCAGACCCTATAAAGTAATACTGCGTGGTACCCATCCCATGGGTCCCAAATCTCCAGGTTCAAGGGCATCTTCCTACATCGAAAACATGCATGAGAAACCCAGAAGATGGTACACCGTGTGATCGGGAAAGGTTTCTAAAACGCACCTCATTTCTCATCTCCTTGTGCTTGGGTTCGCCATTCCAGCCGCTTTACTAGCAATCTCCCTCCTTGGAGAATCAGCACCTTTAACCTCCTGTTCCGTACAGGTTGCAATTTGTCCTGAGGATGAACGGGAAGAGGGGGAACCAATGAGAGACTAGCTCTAGGTGTTGGGACAGGCACAGGTCACTCTATTTTCCCCTCAAGAAGAAGAATTAACCACAGGCTCAGCATGCCGCCTGGGACCAGAATAGGGCCTGAAGCAATCCTGCGCTTTTGCGGCCAGCGCCCAAGAAAGCGAGTTGAAAAATGGCGCTCAGGGGCACTGCAATTCACAAACCTGCAGACTTATAAATGATGACTCTCGTCCACAAATATATTGATGGAAGGAAACGAAGAGGATTTGAAAGCAAGGCAGAATTGCAGGAAACAGATTTCAGGAGGGAGATTCGAATCGCCTTTAAAGCACAGGAAAAGCGGCAAAACCTCGACAATGATGCCCTTGGCCAAAAAGGGCGTATGCGTTTTTTCCTGAATATATTCAGGAAAAAACGCATACGCCCTTTTTGGCCAACCAAGCAACCTGGAAAGGCAAATCAGCGCTACAAAGAAGTCTCGCTTCCCATCGGTCAAAAGGGCCATGCTGAATAAAGTGTCAAAACCAGAAATGCAGGACAGGCCATGGAGAAACGGGAGCCTGGCTACGCTGATGGGCGGGATGTAAATTGCCAACAGCCACTCTGGAGAAGTGCACGGTGTGTCCTGAAACATCTACAAAACTCAGCTTAGGGAGCATAGGGCACATCCACTCATGGGCGTATAAATTGGGAAAACTAAAAATCAGCAAGACACAGGCACCCCAAAATTTAGGGCTGCTCTGTTGACAAGAACCTCCACTTGGTTACACCTTAAATATCCCAGGAAAGAGAAAAATGGATAAAGAAGTTGTGGTCCTTATGTACAATGGAATATCACTCAGCCATGAAATCAACGTCATAAGGCTAGTAGCAGCATGAGGAGTGGATTTAGGTACGACGATTCTAAGTGAAATAAGTCACACAGAAAAAGACACTTATCATAAGATATGACTTATAGAGGGAATGTAAAAACCGCTACCCTTGAACTGAATTACAAAACAGAATAGAGTCACACGTTTAGAAAACACACTATGGCTGCTTAACGGGAAAGGTGAGGTGGGGTGATGCATAAAACAAGGGTTTCAAATTATCTGAGATACCGTTCCATAAACCCAATATGTAATAGACAAGACCTACTCCTTGCTCAATGAATTGGACTCAACACCGCCTATTCACCGCCCACGAATATATCTGACTAGTAAGAATCTTAAAACCTATGCATTGATATCTCTCTGTAAGTGAGTCAAGTGGGTGTAAAGCGGCAAAAACACAGGAGTGAAAAGCAGGTAAACCCCATTATAAATATCAATTACTTTTAAAAACCCGTGAAACAAAGACAGTGAAAGAGAGAGAAATTCTTAAAAAGTCGTTCAGGGGCTGTGATGCCACCTGGATTGACCACATCTAGACCCACAGCTGATTGAGACATAAGGGTGGACACTCTTGGGGCTGAGAGGTTTGGTGAGGTTGGGTGACCAAACGCAGACCCTATAAAGTAATACTGCGTGGTACCCATCCCATGGGTCCCAAATCTCCAGGTTCAAGGGCATCTTCCTACATCGAAAACATTCATGAGAAACCCAGAAGATGGTACACCGTGTGATCGGGAAAGGTTTCTAAAACGCACCTCATTTCTCATCTCCTTGTGCTTGGGTTCGCCATTCCAGCCGCTTTACTAGCAATCTCCCTCCTTGGAGAATCAGCACCTTTAACCTCCTGTTCCGTACAGGTTGCAATTTGTCCTGAGGATGAACGGGAAGAGGGGGAACCAATGAGAGACTAGCTCTAGGTGTTGGGACAGGCACAGGTCACTCTATTTTCCCCTCAAGAAGAAGAATTAACCACAGGCTCAGCATGCCGCCTGGGACCAGAATAGGGCCTGAAGCAATCCTGCGCTTTTGCGGCCAGCGCCCAAGAAAGCGAGTTGAAAAATGGCGCTCAGGGGCACTGCAATTCACAAACCTGCAGACTTATAAATGATGACTCTCGTCCACAAATATATTGATGGAAGGAAACGAAGAGGATTTGAAAGCAAGGCAGAATTGCAGGAAACAGATTTCAGGAGGGAGATTCGAATCGCCTTTAAAGCACAGGAAAAGCGGCAAAACCTCGACAATGATGCCCTTGGCCAAAAAGGGCGTATGCGTTTTTTCCTGAATATATTCAGGAAAAAACGCATACGCCCTTTTTGGCCAACCAAGCAACCTGGAAAGGCAAATCAGCGCTACAAAGAAGTCTCGCTTCCCATCGGTCAAAAGGGCCATGCTGAATAAAGTGTCAAAACCAGAAATGCAGGACAGGCCATGGAGAAACGGGAGCCTGGCTACGCTGATGGGCGGGATGTAAATTGCCAACAGCCACTCTGGAGAAGTGCACGGTGTGTCCTGAAACATCTACAAAACTCAGCTTAGGGAGCATAGGGCACATCCACTCATGGGCGTATAAATTGGGAAAACTAAAAATCAGCAAGACACAGGCACCCCAAAATTTAGGGCTGCTCTGTTGACAAGAACCTCCACTTGGTTACACCTTAAATATCCCAGGAAAGAGAAAAATGGATAAAGAAGTTGTGGTCCTTATGTACAATGGAATATCACTCAGCCATGAAATCAACGTCATAAGGCTAGTAGCAGCATGATGAGTGGATTTAGGTACGACGATTCTAAGTGAAATAAGTCACACAGAAAAAGACACTTATCATAAGATATGACTTATAGAGGGAATGTAAAAACCGCTACCCTTGAACTGAATTACAAAACAGAATAGAGTCACACGTTTAGAAAACACACTATGGCTGCTTAACGGGAAAGGTGAGGTGGGGTGATGCATAAAACAAGGGTTTCAAATTATCTGAGATACCGTTCCATAAACCCAATATGTAATAGACAAGACCTACTCCTTGCTCAATGAATTGGACTCAACACCCCCTAGTCACCGCCCACGAATATATCTGAATAGTAAGAATCTTAAAACCTATGCATTGATATCTCTCTGTAAGTGAGTCAAGTGGGTGTAAAGCGGCAAAAACACAGGAGTGAAAAGCAGGTAAACCCCATTATAAATATCAATTACTTTTAAAAACCCGTGAAACAAAGACAGTGAAAGAGAGAGAAATTCTTAAAAAGTCATTCAGGGGCTGTGATGCCACCTGGATTGACCACATCTAGACCCACAGCTGATTGAGACATAAGGGTGGACACTCTTGGGGCTGAGAGGTTTGGTGAGGTTGGGTGACCAAACGCAGACCCTATAAAGTAATACTGCGTGGTACCCATCCCATGGGTCCCAAATCTCCAGGTTCAAGGGCATCTTCCTACATCGAAAACATTCATGAGAAACCCAGAAGATGGTACACCGTGTGATCGGGAAAGGTTTCTAAAACGCACCTCATTTCTCATCTCCTTGTGCTTGGGTTCGCCATTCCAGCCGCTTTACTAGCAATCTCCCTCCTTGGAGAATCAGCACCTTTAACCTCCTGTTCCGTACAGGTTGCAATTTGTCCTGAGGATGAACGGGAAGAGGGGGAACCAATGAGAGACTAGCTCTAGGTGTTGGGACAGGCACAGGTCACTCTATTTTCCCCTCAAGAAGAAGAATTAACCACAGGCTCAGCATGCCGCCTGGGACCAGAATAGGGCCTGAAGCAATCCTGCGCTTTTGCGGCCAGCGCCCAAGAAAGCGAGTTGAAAAATGGCGCTCAGGGGCACTGCAATTCACAAACCTGCAGACTTATAAATGATGACTCTCGTCCACAAATATATTGATGGAAGGAAACGAAGAGGATTTGAAAGCAAGGCAGAATTGCAGGAAACAGATTTCAGGAGGGAGATTCGAATCGCCTTTAAAGTACAGGAAAAGCGGCAAAACCTCGACAATGATGCCCTTGGCCAAAAAGGGCGTATGCGTTTTTTCCTGAATATATTCAGGAAAAAACGCATACGCCCTTTTTGGCCAACCAAGCAACCTGGAAAGGCAAATCAGCGCTACAAAGAAGTCTCGCTTCCCATCGGTCAAAAGGGCCATGCTGAATAAAGTGTCAAAACCAGAAATGCAGGACAGGCCATGGAGAAACGGGAGCCTGGCTACGCTGATGGGCGGGATGTAAATTGCCAACAGCCACTCTGGAGAAGTGCACGGTGTGTCCTGAAACATCTACAAAACTCAGCTTAGGGAGCATAGGGCACATCCACTCATGGGCGTATAAATTGGGAAAACTAAAAATCAGCAAGACACAGGCACCCCAAAATTTAGGGCTGCTCTGTTGACAAGAACCTCCACTTGGTTACACCTTAAATATCCCAGGAAAGAGAAAAATGGATAAAGAAGTTGTGGTCCTTATGTACAATGGAATATCACTCAGCCATGAAATCAACGTCATAAGGCTAGTAGCAGCATGATGAGTGGATTTAGGTACGACGATTCTAAGTGAAATAAGTCACACAGAAAAAGACACTTATCATAAGATATGACTTATAGAGGGAATGTAAAAACCGCTACCCTTGAACTGAATTACAAAACAGAATAGAGTCACACGTTTAGAAAACACACTATGGCTGCTTAACGGGAAAGGTGAGGTGGGGTGATTCATAAAACAAGGGTTTCAAATTATCTGAGATACCGTTCCATAAACCCAATATGTAATAGACAAGACCTACTCCTTGCTCAATGAATTGGACTCAACACCCCCTAGTCACCGCCCACGAATATATCTGAATAGTAAGAATCTTAAAACCTATGCATTGATATCTCTCTGTAAGTGAGTCAAGTGGGTGTAAAGCGGCAAAAACACAGGAGTGAAAAGCAGGTAAACCCCATTATAAATATCAATTACTTTTAAAAACCCGTGAAACAAAGACAGTGAAAGAGAGAGAAATTCTTAAAAAGTCGTTCAGGGGCTGTGATGCCACCTGGATTGACCACATCTAGACCCACAGCTGATTGAGACATAAGGGTGGACACTCTTGGGGCTGAGAGGTTTGGTGAGGTTGGGTGAGCAAACGCAGACCCTATAAAGTAATACTGCGTGGTACCCATCCCATGGGTCCCAAATCTCCAGGTTCAAGGGCATCTTCCTACATCGAAAACATTCATGAGAAACCCAGAAGATGGTACACCGTGTGATCGGGAAAGGTTTCTAAAACGCACCTCATTTCTCATCTCCTTGTGCTTGGGTTCGCCATTCCAGCCGCTTTACTAGCAATCTCCCTCCTTGGAGAATCAGCACCTTTAACCTCCTGTTCCGTACAGGTTGCAATTTGTGCTGAGGATGAACGGGAAGAGGGGGAACCAATGAGAGACTAGCTCTAGGTGTTGGGACAGGCACAGGTCACTCTATTTTCCCCTCAAGAAGAAGAATTAACCACAGGCTCAGCATGCCGCCTGGGACCAGAATAGGGCCTGAAGCAATCCTGCGCTTTTGCGGCCAGCGCCCAAGAAAGCGAGTTGAAAAATGGCGCTCAGGGGCACTGCAATTCACAAACCTGCAGACTTATAAATGATGACTCTCGTCCACAAATATATTGATGGAAGGAAACGAAGAGGATTTGAAAGCAAGGCAGAATTGCAGGAAACAGATTTCAGGAGGGAGATTCGAATCGCCTTTAAAGCACAGGAAAGGCGGCAAAACCTCGACAATGATGCCCTTGGCCAAAAAGGGCGTATGCGTTTTTTCCTGAATATATTCAGGAAAAAACGCATACGCCCTTTTTGGCCAACCAAGCAACCTGGAAAGGCAAATCAGCGCTACAAAGAAGTCTCGCTTCCCATCGGTCAAAAGGGCCATGCTGAATAAAGTGTCAAAACCAGAAATGCAGGACAGGCCATGGAGAAACGGGAGCCTGGCTACGCTGATGGGCGGGATGTAAATTGCCAACAGCCACTCTGGAGAAGTGCACGGTGTGTCCTGAAACATCTACAAAACTCAGCTTAGGGAGCATAGGGCACATC
Source organism: Balaenoptera physalus (assembly GCF_965194825.1). Taxonomy (NCBI): domain Eukaryota; kingdom Metazoa; phylum Chordata; class Mammalia; order Artiodactyla; family Balaenopteridae; genus Balaenoptera; species Balaenoptera physalus. Next base: position 216,078 of record NW_028126060.1, on the reverse strand, counting down.
CACTCATGGGCGTATAAATTGGGAAAAGTAAAAATCAGCAAGACACAGGCACCCCAAAATTTAGGGCTGCTCTGTTGACAAGAACCTCCACTTGGTTACACCTTAAATATCCCAGGAAAGAGAAAAATGGATAAAGAAGTTGTGGTCCTTATGTACAATGGAATATCACTCAGCCATGAAATCAACGTCATAAGGCTAGTAGCAGCATGATGAGTGGATTTAGGTACGACGATTCTAAGTGAAATAAGTCACACAGAAAAAGACACTTATCATAAGATATGACTTATAGAGGGAATGTAAAAACCGCTACCCTTGAACTGAATTACAAAACAGAATAGAGTCACACGTTTAGAAAACACACTATGGCTGCTTAACGGGAAAGGTGAGGTGGGGTGATGCATAAAACAAGGGTTTCAAATTAGCTCAGATACCGTTCCATAAACCCAATATGTAATAGACAAGACCTACTCCTTGCTCAATGAATTGGACTCAACACCGCCTATTCACCGCCCACGAATATATCTGACTAGTAAGAATCTTAAAACCTATGCATTGATATCTCTCTGTAAGTGAGTCAAGTGGGTGTAAAGCGGCAAAAACACAGGAGTGAAAAGCAGGTAAACCCCATTATAAATATCAATTACTTTTAAAAACCCATGAAACAAAGACAGTGAAAGAGAGAGAAATTCTTAAAAAGTCGTTCAGGGGCTGTGATGCCACCTGGATTGACCATATCTAGACCCACAGCTGATTGAGACATAAGGGTGGACACTCTTGGGGCTGAGAGGTTTGGTGAGGTTGCGTGACCAAACGCGGACCCTATAAAGTAATACTGCGTGGTACCCATCCCATGGGTCCCAAATCTCCAGGTTCAAGGGCATCTTCCTACATCGAAAACATTCATGAGAAACCCAGAAGATGGTACACCGTGTGATCGGGAAAGGTTTCTAAAACGCACCTCATTTCTCATCTCCTTGTGCTTGGGTTCGCCATTCCAGCCGCTTTACTAGCAATCTCCCTCCTTGGAGAATCAGCACCTTTAACCTCCTGTTCCGTACAGGTTGCAATTTGTCCTGAGGATGAACGGGAAGAGGGGGAACCAATGAGAGACTAGCTCTAGGTGTTGGGACAGGCACAGGTCACTCTATTTTCCCCTCAAGAAGAAGAATTAACCACAGGCTCAGCATGCCGCCTGGGACCAGAATAGGGCCTGAAGCAATCCTGCGCTTTTGCGGCCAGCGCCCAAGAAAGCGAGTTGAAAAATGGCGCTCAGGGGCACTGCAATTCACAAACCTGCAGACTTATAAATGATGACTCTCGTCCACAAATATATTGATGGAAGGAAACGAAGAGGATTTGAAAGCAAGGCAGAATTGCAGGAAACAGATTTCAGGAGGGAGATTCGAATCGCCTTTAAAGCAAAGGAAAGGCGGCAAAACCTCGACAATGATGCCCTTGGCCAAAAAGGGCCTATGCGTTTTTTCCTGAATATATTCAGGAAAAAACGCATACGCCCTTTTTGGCCAACCAAGCAACCTGGAAAGGCAAATCAGCGCTACAAAGAAGTCTCGCTTCCCATCGGTCAAAAGGGCCATGCTGAATAAAGTGTCAAAACCAGAAATGCAGGACAGGCCATGGAGAAACGGGAGCCTGGCTACGCTGATGGGCGGGATGTAAATTGCCAACAGCCACTCTGGAGAAGTGCACGGTGTGTCCTGAAACATCTACAAAACTCAGCTTAGGGAGCATAGGGCACATCCACTCATGGGCGTATAAATTGAGAAAACTAAAAATCAGCAAGACACAGGCACCCCAAAGTTTAGGGCTGCTCTGTTGACAAGAATCTCCACTTCGTTACACTTTAAATATCCCAGGAAAGAGAAAAATGGATAAAGAAGTGGTGGTCCTTATGTACAATGGAATATCACTCAGCCATGAAATCAACGTCATAAGGCTAGTAGCAGCATGATGAGTGGATATAGGTACGACGATTCTAAGTGAAATAAGTCACACAGAAAAAGACACTTATCATAAGATATGACTTATAGAGGGAATGTAAAAACCGCTACCCTTGAACTGAATTACAAAACAGAATAGAGTCACACGTTTAGAAAACACACTATGGCTGCTTAACGGGAAAGGTGAGGTGGGGTGATTCATAAAACAAGGGTTTCAAATTATCTGAGATACCGTTCCATAAACCCAATATGTAATAGACAAGACCTACTCCTTGCTCAATGAATTGGACTCAACACCCCCTATTCACCGCCCACGAATATATCTGAATAGTAAGAATCTTAAAACCTATGCATTGATATCTCTCTGTAAGTGAGTCAAGTGGGTGTAAAGCGGCAAAAACACAGGAGTGAAAAGCAGGTAAACCCCATTATAAATATCAATTACTTTTAAAAACCCGTGAAACAAAGACAGTGAAAGAGAGAGAAATTCTTAAAAAGTCGTTCAGGGGCTGTGATGCCACCTGGATTGAGCACATCTAGACCCACAGCTGATTGAGATATAAGGGTGGACACTCTTGGGGCTGAGAGGTTTGGTGAGGTTGGGTGACCAAACGCAGACCCTATAAAGTAATACTGCGTGGTACCCATCCCATGGGTCCCAAATCTCCAGGTTCAAGGGCATCTTCCTACATCGAAAACATTCATGAGAAACCCAGAAGATGGTACACCGTGTGATCGGGAAAGGTTTCTAAAACGCACCTCATTTCTCATCTCCTTGTGCTTGGGTTCGCCATTCCAGCCGCTTTACTAGCAATCTCCCTCCTTGGAGAATCAGCACCTTTAACCTCCTGTTCCGTACAGGTTGCAATTTGTCCTGAGGATGAAAGGGAAGAGGGGGAACCAATGAGAGACTAGCTCTACGTGTTGGGACAGGCAGAGGTCACTCTATTTTCCCATCAGGAAGAAGAATTAACCACAGGCTCAGCCTGCCGCCTGGGACCAGAATAGGGCCTGAAGCAATCCTGCGCTTTTGCGGCCAGCGCCCAAGAAAGCGAGTTGAAAAATGGCGCTCAGGGGCACTGCAATTCACAAACCTGCAGACTTATAAATGATGACTCTCGTCCACAAATATATTGATGGAAGGAAACGAAGAGGATTTGAAAGCAAGGCAGAATTGCAGGAAACAGATTTCAGGAGGGAGATTCGAATCGCCTTTAAAGCACAGGAAAGGCGGCAAAACCTCGACAATGATGCCCTTGGCCAAAAAGGGCGTATGCGTTTTTTCCTGAATATATTCAGGAAAAAACGCATACGCCCTTTTTGGCCAACCAAGCAACCTGGAAAGGCAAATCAGCGCTACAAAGAAGTCTCGCTTCCCATCGGTCAAAAGGGCCATGCTGAATAAAGTGTCAAAACCAGAAATGTAGGACAGGCCATGGAGAAACGGGAGCCTGGCTACGCTGATGGGCGGGATGTAAATTGCCAACAGCCACTCTGGAGAAGTGCACGGTGTGTCCTGAAACATCTACAAAACTCAGCTTAGGGAGCATAGGGCACATCCACTCATGGGCGTATAAATTGGGAAAACTAAAAATCAGCAAGACACAGGCACCCCAAAATTTAGGTCTGCTCTGTTGACAAGAACCTCCACTTGGTTACACCTTAAATATCCCAGGAAAGAGAAAAATGGATAAAGAAGTTGTGGTCCTTATGTACAATGGAATATCACTCAGCCATGAAATCAACGTCATAAGGCTAGTAGCAGCATGATGAGTGGATTTAGGTACGACGATTCTAAGTGAAATAAGTCACACAGAAAAAGACACTTATCATAAGATATGACTTATAGAGGGAATGTAAAAACCGCTACCCTTGAACTGAATTACAAAACAGAATAGAGTCACACGTTTAGAAAACACACTATGGCTGCTTAACGGGAAAGGTGAGGTGGGGTGATTCATAAAACAAGGGTTTCAAATTATCTGAGATACCGTTCCATAAACCCAATATGTAATAGACAAGACCTACTCCTTGCTCAATGAATTGGACTCAACACCCCCTATTCACCGCCCACGAATATATCTGACTAGTAAGAATCTTAAAACCTATGCATTGATATCTCTCTGTAAGTGAGTCAAGTGGGTGTAAAGCGGCAAAAACACAGGAGTGAAAAGCAGGTAAACCCCATAATAAATATCAATTACTTTTAAAAACCCGTGAAACAAAGACAGTGAAAGAGAGAGAAATTCTTAAAAAGTCGTTCAGGGGCTGTAATGCCACCTGGATTGACCATATCTAGACCCACAGCTGATTGAGACATAAGGGTGGACACTCTTGGGGCTGAGAGGTTTGGTGAGGTTGGGTGACCAAACGCAGACGCTATAAAGTAATACTGCGTGGTACCCATCCCATGGGTCCCAAATCTCCAGGTTCAAGGGCATCTTCCTACATCGAAAACATTCATGAGAAACCCAGAAGATGGTACACCGTGTGATCGGGAAAGGTTTCTAAAACGCACCTCATTTCTCATCTCCTTGTGCTCGGGTTCGCCATTCCAGCCGCTTTACTAGCAATCTCCCTCCTTGGAGAATCAGCACCTTTAACCTCCTGTTCCGTACAGCTTGCAATTTGTCCTGAGGATGAACGGGAAGAGGGGGAACCAATGAGAGACTAGCTCTAGGTGTTGGGACAGGCACAGGTCACTCTATTTTCCCCTCAAGAAGAAGAATTAACCACAGGCTCAGCATGCCGCCTGGGACCAGAATAGGGCCTGAAGCAATCCTGCGCTTTTGCGGCCAGCGCCCAAGAAAGCGAGTTGAAAAATGGCGCTCAGGGGCACTGCAATTCACAAACCTGCAGACTTATAAATGATGACTCTCGTCCACAAATATATTGATGGAAGGAAACGAAGAGGATTTGAAAGCAAGGCAGAATTGCAGGAAACAGATTTCAGGAGGGAGATTCGAATCGCCTTTAAAGCACAGGAAAAGCGGCAAAACCTCGACAATGATGCCCTTGGCCAAAAAGGGCCTATGCGTTTTTTCCTGAATATATTCAGGAAAAAACGCATAGGCCCTTTTTGGCCAACCAAGCAACCTGGAAAGGCAAATCAGCGCTACAAAGAAGTCTCGCTTCCCATCGGTCAAAAGGGCCATGCTGAATAAAGTGTCAAAACCAGAAATGCAGGACAGGCCATGGAGAAACGGGAGCCTGGCTACGCTGATGGGCGGGATGTAAATTGCCAACAGCCACTCTGGAGAAGTGCACGGTGTGTCCTGAAACATCTACAAAACTCAGCTTAGGGAGCATAGGGCACATCCACTCATGGGCGTATAAATTGGGAAAACTAAAAATCAGCAAGACACAGGCACCCCAAAATTTAGGGCTGCTCTGTTGACAAGAACCTCCACTTGGTTACACCTTAAATATCCCAGGAAAGAGAAAAATGGATAAAGAAGTTGTGGTCCTTATGTACAATGGAATATCACTCAGCCATGAAATCAACGTCATAAGGCTAGTAGCAGCATGATGAGTGGATTTAGGTACGACGATTCTAAGTGAAATAAGTCACACAGAAAAAGACACTTATCATAAGATATGACTTATAGAGGGAATGTAAAAACCGCTACCCTTGAACTGAATTACAAAACAGAATAGAGTCACAGTTTAGAAAACACACTATGGCTGCTTAACGGGAAAGGTGAGGTGGGGTGATGCATAAAACAAGGGTTTCAAATTATCTGAGATACCGTTCCATAAACCCAATATGTAATAGACAAGACCTACTCCTTGCTCAATGAATTGGACTCAACACCCCCTATTCACCGCCCACGAATATATCTGAATAGTAAGAATCTTAAAACCTATGCATTGATATCTCTCTGTAAGTGAGTCAAGTGGGTGTAAAGCGGCAAAAACACAGGAGTGAAAAGCAGGTAAACCCCATTATAAATATCAATTACTTTTAAAAACCCGTGAAACAAAGACAGTGAAAGAGAGAGAAATTCTTAAAAAGTCGTTCAGGGGCTGTGATGCCACCTGGATTGACCACATCTAGACCCACAGCTGATTGAGACATAAGGGTGGACACTCTTGGGGCTGAGAGGTTTGGTGAGGTTGGGTGACCAAACGCAGACCCTATAAAGTAATACTGCGTGGTACCCATCCCATGGGTCCCAAATCTCCAGGTTCAAGGGCATCTTCCTACATCGAAAACATTCATGAGAAACCCAGAAGATGGTACACCGTGTGATCGGGAAAGGTTTCTAAAACGCACCTCATTTCTCATCTCCTTGTGCTCGGGTTCGCCATTCCAGCCGCTTTACTAGCAATCTCCCTCCTTGGAGAATCAGCACCTTTAACCTCCTGTTCCGTACAGGTTGCAATTTGTCCTGAGTATGAACGGGAAGAGGGGGAACCAATGAGAGATTAGCTCTAGGTGTTGGGACAGGCACAGGTCACTCTATTTTCCCCTCAAGAAGAAGAATTAACCACAGGCTCAGCATGCCGCCTGCGACCAGAATAGGGCCTGAAGCAATCCTGCGCTTTTGCGGCCAGCGCCCAAGAAAGCGAGTTGAAAAATGGCGCTCAGGGGCACTGCAATTCACGAACCTGCAGACTTATAAATGATGACTCTCGTCCACAAATATATTGATGGAAGGAAACGAAGAGGATTTGAAAGCAAGGCAGAATTGCAGGAAACAGATTTCAGGAGGGAGATTCGAATCGCCTTTAAAGCACAGGAAAGGCGGCAAAACCTCGACAATGATGCCCTTGGCCAAAAAGGGCGTATGCGTTTTTTCCTGAATATATTCAGGAAAAAACGCATACGCCCTTTTTGGCCAACCAAGCAACCTGGAAAGGCAAATCAGCGCTACAAAGAAGTCTCGCTTCCCATCGGTCAAAAGGGCCATGCTGAATAAAGTGTCAAAACCAGAAATGCAGGACAGGCCATGGAGAAACGGGAGCCTGGCTACGCTGATGGGCGGGATGTAAATTGCCAACAGCCACTCTGGAGAAGTGCACGGTGTGTCCTGAAACATCTACAAAACTCAGCTTAGGGAGCATAGGGCACATCCACTCATGGGCGTATAAATTGGGAAAACTAAAAATCAGCAAGACACAGGCACCCCAAAATTTAGGGCTGCTCTGTTGACAAGAACCTCCACTTGGTTACACCTTAAATATCCCAGGAAAGAGAAAAATGGATAAAGAAGTTGTGGTCCTTATGTACAATGGAATATCACTCAGCCATGAAATCAACGTCATAAGGCTAGTAGCAGCATGATGAGTGGATTTAGGTACGACGATTCTAAGTGAAATAAGTCACACAGAAAAAGACACTTATCATAAGATATGACTTATAGAGGGAATGTAAAAACCGCTACCCTTGAACTGAATTACAAAACAGAATAGAGTCACACGTTTAGAAAACACACTATGGCTGCTTAACGGGAAAGGTGAGGTGGGGTGATGCATAAAACAAGGGTTTCAAATTATCTGAGATACCGTTCCATAAACCCAATATGTAATAGACAAGACCTACTCCTTGCTCAATGAATTGGACTCAACACCGCCTATTCACCGCCCACGAATATATCTGACTAGTAAGAATCTTAAAACCTATGCATTGATATCTCTCTGTAAGTGAGTCAAGTGGGTGTAAAGCGGCAAAAACACAGCAGTGAAAAGCAGGTAAACCCCATAATAAATATCAATTACTTTTAACAACCCGTGAAACAAAGACAGTGAAAGAGAGAGAAATTCTTAAAAAGTCGTTCAGGGGCTGTGATGCCACCTGGATTGACCACATCTAGACCCACAGCTGATTGAGACATAAGGGTGGACACTCTTGGGGCTGAGAGGTTTGGTGAGGTTGGGTGACCAAACGCAGACCCTATAAAGTAATACTGCGTGGTACCCATCCCATGGGTCCCAAATCTCCAGGTTCAAGGGCATCTTCCTACATCGAAAACATTCATGAGAAACCCAGAAGATGGTACACCGTGTGATCGGGAAAGGTTTCTAAAACGCACCTCATTTCTCATCTCCTTGTGCTCGGGTTCGCCATTCCAGCCGCTTTACTAGCAATCTCCCTCCTTGGAGAATCAGCACCTTTAACCTCCTGTTCCGTACAGCTTGCAATTTGTCCTGAGGATGAACGGGAAGAGGGGGAACCAATGAGAGACTAGCTCTAGGTGTTGGGACAGGCACAGGTCACTCTATTTTCCCCTCAAGAAGAAGAATTAACCACAGGCTCAGCATGCCGCCTGGGACCAGAATAGGGCCTGAAGCAATCCTGCGCTTTTGCGGCCAGTGCCCAAGAAAGCGAGTTGAAAAATGGCGCTCAGGGGCACTGCAATTCACAAACCTGCAGACTTATAAATGATGACTCTCGTCCACAAATATATTGATGGAAGGAAACGAAGAGGATTTGAAAGCAAGGCAGAATTGCAGGAAACAGATTTCAGGAGGGAGATTCGAATCGCCTTTAAAGCACAGGAAAGGCGGCAAAACCTCGACAATGATGCCCTTGGCCAAAAAGGGCCTATGCGTTTTTTCCTGAATATATTCAGGAAAAAACGCATAGGCCCTTTTTGGCCAACCAAGCAACCTGGAAAGGCAAATCAGCGCTACAAAGAAGTCTCGCTTCCCATCGGTCAAAAGGGCCATGCTGAATAAAGTGTCAAAAGCAGAAATGCAGGACAGGCCATGGAAAAACGGGAGCCTGGCTACGCTGATGGGCGGGATGTAAATTGCCAACAGCCACTCTGGAGAAGTGCACGGTGTGTCCTGAAACATCTACAAAACTCAGCTTAGGGAGCATAGGGCACATCCACTCATGGGCGTATAAATTGGGAAAACTAAAAATCAGCAAGACACAGGCACCCCAAAATTTAGGGCTGCTCTGTTGACCAGAACCTGCACTTGATTACACCTTAAATATCCCAGGAAAGAGAAAAATGGATAAAGAAGTTGTGGTCCTTATGTACAATGGAATATCACTCAGCCATGAAATCAACGTCATAAGGCTAGTAGCAGCATGATGAGTGGATTTAGGTACGACGATTCTAAGTGAAATAAGTCACACAGAAAAAGACACTTATCATAAGATATGACTTATAGAGGGAATGTAAAAACCGCTACCCTTGAACTGAATTACAAAACAGAATAGAGTCACACGTTTAGAAAACACACTATGGCTGCTTAACGGGAAAGGTGAGGTGGGGTGATGCATACAACAAGGGTTTCAAATTAGCTCAGATACCGTTCCATAAACCCAATATGTAATAGACAAGCCCTACTCCTTCCTCAGTGAATTGGACTCAACACCCCCTATTCACCGCCCAACAATATATCTGACTACTAAGAATCTTAAAACCTATGCATTGATATCTCTCTGTAAGTGAGTCAAGTGGGTGTAAAGCGGCAAAAACACAGGAGTGAAAAGCAGGTAAACCCCATTATAAATATCAATTACTTTTAAAAACCCGTGAAACAAAGACAGTGAAAGAGAGAGAAATTCTTAAAAAGTCGTTCAGGGGCTGTGATGCCACCTGGATTGACCATATCTAGACCCACAGCTGATTGAGACATAAGGGTGGACACTCTTGGGGCTGAGAGGTTTGGTGAGGTTGGGTGAGCAAACGCAGACCCTATAAAGTAATGCTGCGTGGTACCCATCCCATGGGTCCCAAATCTCCAGGTTCAAGGGCATCTTCCTACATCGAAAACATGCATGAGAAACCCAGAAGATGGTACACCGTGTGATCGGGAAAGGTTTCTAAAACGCACCTCATTTCTCATCTCCTTGTGCTTGGGTTCGCCATTCCAGCCGCTTTACTAGCAATCTCCCTCCTTGGAGAATCAGCACCTTTAACCTCCTGTTCCGTACAGCTTGCAATTTGTCCTGAGGATGAACGGGAAGAGGGGGAAACAATGAGAGACTAGCTCTAGGTGTTGGGACAGGCACAGGTCACTCTATTTTCCCCTCAAGAAGAAGAATAAACCACAGGCTCAGCATGCCGCCTGGGACCAGAATAGGGCCTGAAGCAATCCTGCGCTTTTGCGGCCAGCGCCCAAGAAAGCGAGTTGAAAAATGGAGCTCAGGGGCACTGCAATTCACGAACCTGCAGACTTATAAATGATGACTCTCGTCCACAAATATATTGAGGGAAGGCAACGAAGAGGATTTGAAAGCAAGGCAGAATTGCAGGAAACAGATTTCAGGAGGGAGATTCGAATCGCCTTTAAAGCACAGGAAAAGCGGCAAAACCTCGACAATGATGCCCTTGGCCAAAAAGGGCGTATGCGTTTTTTCCTGAATATATTCAGGAAAAAACGCATACGCCCTTTTTGGCCAACCAAGCAACCTGGAAAGGCAAATCAGCGCTACAAAGAAGTCTCGCTTCCCATCGGTCAAAAGGGCCATGCTGAATAAAGTGTCAAAACCAGAAATGCAGGACAGGCCATGGAGAAACGGGAGCCTGGCTACGCTGATGGGCGGGATGTAAATTGCCAACAACCACTCTGGAGAAGTGCACGGTGTGTCCTGAAACATCTACAAAACTCAGCTTAGGGAGCATAGGGCACATCCACTCATGGGCGTATAAATTGGGAAAACTAAAAATCAGCAAGACACAGGCACCCCAAAATTTAGGGCTGCTCTGTTGACAAGAACCTCCACTTGGTTACACCTTAAATATCCCAGGAAAGAGAAAAATGGATAAAGAAGTTGTGGTCCTTATGTACAATGGAATGTCACTCAGCCATGAAATCAACGTCATAAGGCTAGTAGCAGCATGATGAGTGGATTTAGGTACGACGATTCTAAGTGAAATAAGTCACACAGAAAAAGACATTTATCATAAGATATCAGTTATAGAGGGAATGTAAAAACCGCTACCCTTGAACTGAATTACAAAACAGAATAGAGTCACACGTTTAGAAAACACACTATGGCTGCTTAACGGGAAAGGTGAGGTGGGGTGATGCATAAAACAAGGGTTTCAAATTATCTGAGATACCGTTCCATAAACCCAATATGTAATAGACAAGACCTACTCCTTGCTCAATGAATTGGACTCAACACCCCCTATTCACCGCCCACGAATATATCTGACTAGTAAGAATCTTAAAACCTATGCATTGATATCTCTCTGTAAGTGAGTCAAGTGGGTGTAAAGCGGCAAAAACACAGGAGTGAAAAGCAGGTAAACCCCATAATAAATATCAATTACTTTTAAAAACCCGTGAAACAAAGACAGTGAAAGAGAGAGAAATTCTTAAAAAGTCGTTCAGGGGCTGTGATGCCACCTGGATTGACCATATCTAGACCCACAGCTGATTGAGACATAAGGGTGGACACTCTTGGGGCTGAGAGGTTTGGTGAGGTTGGGTGAGCAAACGCAGACCCTATAAAGTAATGCTGCGTGGTACCCATCCCATGGGTCCCAAATCTCCAGGTTCAAGGGCATCTTCCTACATCGAAAACATGCATGAGAAACCCAGAAGATGGTACACCGTGTGATCGGGAAAGGTTTCTAAAACGCACCTCATTTCTCATCTCCTTGTGCTTGGGTTCGCCATTCCAGCCGCTTTACTAGCAATCTCCCTCCTTGGAGAATCAGCACCTTTAACCTCCTGTTCCGTACAGCTTGCAATTTGTCCTGAGGATGAACGGGAAGAGGGGGAAACAATGAGAGACTAGCTCTAGGTGTTGGGACAGGCACAGGTCACTCTATTTTCCCCTCAAGAAGAAGAATAAACCACAGGCTCAGCATGCCGCCTGGGACCAGAATAGGGCCTGAAGCAATCCTGCGCTTTTGCGGCCAGCGCCCAAGAAAGCGAGTTGAAAAATGGAGCTCAGGGGCACTGCAATTCACGAACCTGCAGACTTATAAATGATGACTCTCGTCCACAAATATATTGAGGGAAGGCAACGAAGAGGATTTGAAAGCAAGGCAGAATTGCAGGAAACAGATTTCAGGAGGGAGATTCGAATCGCCTTTAAAGCACAGGAAAAGCGGCAAAACCTCGACAATGATGCCCTTGGCCAAAAAGGGCGTATGCGTTTTTTCCTGAATATATTCAGGAAAAAACGCATACGCCCTTTTTGGCCAACCAAGCAACCTGGAAAGGCAAATCAGCGCTACAAAGAAGTCTCGCTTCCCATCGGTCAAAAGGGCCATGCTGAATAAAGTGTCAAAACCAGAAATGCAGGACAGGCCATGGAGAAACGGGAGCCTGGCTACGCTGATGGGCGGGATGTAAATTGCCAACAACCACTCTGGAGAAGTGCACGGTGTGTCCTGAAACATCTACAAAACTCAGCTTAGGGAGCATAGGGCACATCCACTCATGGGCGTATAAATTGGGAAAACTAAAAATCAGCAAGACACAGGCACCCCAAAATTTAGGGCTGCTCTGTTGACAAGAACCTCCACTTGGTTACACCTTAAATATCCCAGGAAAGAGAAAAATGGATAAAGAAGTTGTGGTCCTTATGTACAATGGAATATCACTCAGCCATGAAATCAACGTCATAAGGCTAGTAGCAGCATGATGAGTGGATTTAGGTACGACGATTCTAAGTGAAATAAGTCACACAGAAAAAGACATTTATCATAAGATATCAGTTATAGAGGGAATGTAAAAACCGCTACCCTTGAACTGAATTACAAAACAGAATAGAGTCACACGTTTAGAAAACACACTATGGCTGCTTAACGGGAAAGGTGAGGTGGGGTGATGCATAAAACAAGGGTTTCAAATTATCTGAGATACCGTTCCATAAACCCAATATGTAATAGACAAGACCTACTCCTTGCTCAATGAATTGGACTCAACACCCCCTATTCACCGCCCACGAATATATCTGACTAGTAAGAATCTTAAAACCTATGCATTGATATCTCTCTGTAAGTGAGTCAAGTGGGTGTAAAGCGGCAAAAACACAGGAGTGAAAAGCAGGTAAACCCCATAATAAATATCAATTACTTTTAAAAACCCGTGAAACAAAGACAGTGAAAGAGAGAGAAATTCTTAAAAAGTCGTTCAGGGCCTGTGATGCCACCTGGATTGACCATATCTAGACCCACAGCTGATTGAGACAAAAGGGTGGACACTCTTGGGGCTGAGAGGTTTGGTGAGGTTGGGTGACCAAACGCAGACGCTATAAAGTAATACTGCGTGGTACCCATCCCATGGGTCCCAAATCTCCAGGTTCGAGGGCATCTTCCTACATCGAAAACATTCATGAGAAACCCAGAAGATGGTACACCGTGTGATCGGGAAAGGTTTCTAAAACGCACCTCATTTCTCATCTCCTTGTGCTTGGGTTCGCCATTCGAGCCGCTTTACTAGCAATCTCCCTCCTTGGAGAATCAGCACCTTTAACCTCCTGTTCCGTACAGGTTGCAATTTGTCCTGAGGATGAACGGGAAGAGGGGGAACCAATGAGAGACTAGCTCTAGGTGTTGGGACAGGCACAGGTCACTCTATTTTCCCCTCAAGAAGAAGAATTAACCACAGGCTCAGCATGCCGCCTGGGACCAGAATAGGGCCTGAAGCAATCCTGCGCTTTTGCGGCCAGCGCCCAAGAAAGCGAGTTGAAAAATGGAGCTCAGGGGCACTGCAATTCACGAACCTGCAGACTTATAAATGATGACTCTCGTCCACAAATATATTGAGGGAAGGCAACGAAGAGGATTTGAAAGCAAGGCAGAATTGCAGGAAACAGATATCAGGAGGGAGATTCGAATCGCCTTTAAAGCACAGGAAAAGCGGCAAAACCTCGACAATGATGCCCTTGGCCAAAAAGGGCGTATGCGTTTTTTCCTGAATATATTCAGGAAAAAACGCATACGCCCTTTTTGGCCAACCAAGCAACCTGGAAAGGCAAATCAGCGCTACAAAGAAGTCTCGCTTCCCATCGGTCAAAAGGGCCATGCTGAATAAAGTGTCAAAACCAGAAATGCAGGACAGGCCATGGAGAAACAGGAGCCTGGCTACGCTGATGGGCGGGATGTAAATTGCCAACAACCACTCTGGAGAAGTGCACGGTGTGTCCTGAAACATCTACAAAACTCAGCTTAGGGAGCATAGGGCACATCCACTCATGGGCGTATAAATTGGGAAAACTAAAAATCAGCAAGACACAGGCACCCCAAAATTTAGGGCTGCTCTGTTGACAAGAACCTCCACTTGGTTACACCTTAAATATCCCAGGAAAGAGAAAAATGGATAAAGAAGTTGTGGTCCTTATGTACAATGGAATATCACTCAGCCATGAAATCAACGTCATAAGGCTAGTAGCAGCATGATGAGTGGATTTAGGTACGACGATTCTAAGTGAAATAAGTCACACAGAAAAAGACATTTATCATAAGATATCAGTTATAGAGGGAATGTAAAAACCGCTACCCTTGAACTGAATTACAAAACAGAATAGAGTCACACGTTTAGAAAACACACTATGGCTGCTTAACGGGAAAGGTGAGGTGGGGTGATGCATAAAACAAGGGTTTCAAATTATCTGAGATACCGTTCCATACACCCAATATGTAATAGACAAGACCTACTCCTTGCTCAATGAATTGGACTCAACACCCCCTATTCACCGCCCACGAATATATCTGACTAGTAAGAATCTTAAAACCTATGCATTGATATCTCTCTGTAAGTGAGTCAAGTGGGTGTAAAGCGGCAAAAACACAGGAGTGAAAAGCAGGTAAACCCCATAATAAATATCAATTACTTTTAAAAACCCGTGAAACAAAGACAGTGAAAGAGAGAGAAATTCTTAAAAAGTCGTTCAGGGGCTGTGATGCCACCTGGATTGACCATATCTAGACCCACAGCTGATTGAGACATAAGGGTGGACACTCTTGGGGCTGAGAGGTTTGGTGAGGTTGGGTGACCAAACGCAGACGCTATAAAGTAATACTGCGTGGTACCCATCCCATGGGTCCCAAATCTCCAGGTTCAAGGGCATCTTCCTACATCGAAAACATTCATGAGAAACCCAGAAGATGGTACACCGTGTGATCGGGAAAGGTTTCTAAAACGCACCTCATTTCTCATCTCCTTGTGCTTGGGTTCGCCATTCGAGCCGCTTTACTAGCAATCTCCCTCCTTGGAGAATCAGCACCTTTAACCTCCTGTTCCGTACAGGTTGCAATTTGTCCTGAGGATGAACGGGAAGAGGGGGAACCAATGAGAGACTAGCTCTAGGTGTTGGGAAAGGCACAGGTCACTCTATTTTCCCCTCAAGAAGAAGAATTAACCACAGGCTCAGCATGCCGCCTGGGACCAGAATAGGGCCTGAAGCAATCCTGCGCTTTTGCGGCCAGCGCCCAAGAAAGCGAGTTGAAAAATGGCGCTCAGGGGCACTGCAATTCACAAACCTGCAGACTTATAAATGATGACTCTCGTCCACAAATATATTGATGGAAGGAAACGAAGAGGATTTGAAAGCAAGGCAGAATTGCAGGAAACAGATTTCAGGAGGGAGATTCGAATCGCCTTTAAAGCACAGGAAAGGCGGCAAAAACTCGACAATGATGCCCTTGGCCAAAAAGGGCGTATGCGTTTTTTCCTGAATATATTCAGGAAAAAACGCATACGCCCTTTTTGGCCAACCAAGCAACCTGGAAAGGCAAATCATCGCTACAAAGAAGTCTCGCTTCCCATCGGTCAAAAGGGCCATGCTGAATAAAGTGTCAAAACCAGAAATGCAGGACAGGCCATGGAGAAACGGGAGCCTGGCTACGCTGATGGGCGGGATGTAAATTGCCAACAGCCACTCTGGAGAAGTGCACGGTGTGTCCTGAAACATCTACAAAACTCAGCTTAGGGAGCATAGGGCACATCCACTCATGGGCGTATAAATTGGGAAAACTAAAAATCAGCAAGACACAGGCACCCCAAAATTTAGGGCTGCTCTGTTGACAAGAACCTCCACTTGGTTACACCTTAAATATCCCAGGAAAGAGAAAAATGGATAAAGAAGTTGTGGTCCTTATGTACAATGGAATATCACTCAGCCATGAAATCAACGTCATAAGGCTAGTAGCAGCATGATGAGTGGATTTAGGTACGACGATTCTAAGTGCAATAAGTCACACAGAAAAAGACACTTATCATAAGATATGACTTATAGAGGGAATGTAAAAACCGCTACCCTTGAACTGAATTACAAAACAGAATAGAGTCACACGTTTAGAAAACACACTATGGCTGCTTAACGGGAAAGGTGAGGTGGGGTGATGCATACAACAAGGGTTTCAAATTAGCTCAGATACCGTTCCATAAACCCAATATGCAATAGACAAGACCTACTCCTTGCTCAATGAATTGGACTCAACACCCCCTATTCACCGCCCACGAATATATCTGACTAGTAAGAATCTTAAAACCTATGCATTGATATCTCTCTGTAAGTGAGTCAAGTGGGTGTAAAGCGGCAAAAACACAGGAGTGAAAAGCAGGTAAACCCCATTATAAATATCAATTACTTTTAAAAACCCGTGAAACAAAGACAGTGAAAGAGAGAGAAATTCTAAAAAAGTCGTTCAGGGGCTGTGATGCCACCTGGATTGACCATATCTAGACCCACAGCTCATTGAGACATAAGGGTGGACACTCTTGGGGCTGAGAGGTTTGGTGAGGTTGGGTGAGCAAACACAGACCCTTTAAAGTAATACTGCGTGGTACCCATCCCATGGGTCCCAAATCTCCAGGTTCAAGGGCATCTTCCTACATCGAAAACATGCATAAGAAACCCAGAGGATGGTACACCGTGTGATAGGGAAAGGTTTCTAAAACGCACCTCATTTCTCATCTCCTTGTGCTCGGGTTCGCCATTCCAGCCGCTTTACTAGCAATCTCCCTCCTTGGAGAATCAGCACCTTTAACCTCCTGTTCCGTACAGGTTGCAATTTGTCCTGAGGATGAACGGGAAGAGGGGGAACCAATGAGAGACTAGCTCTAGGTGTAGGGACAGGCACAGGTCACTCTATTTTCCCATCAGGAAGAAGAATTAAGCACAGGCTCAGCCTGCCGCCCGGGACGAGAATAGGGCCTGAAGCAATCCTGCTCATTTGCTGCCAGCTCCCAAGAAAGAGAGTTGAAAAATGGAGTTCAGGGGCACTGCAATTCACAAACCTGCAGACTTATAAATGATGACTCTCGTCCACAAATATATTGAGGGAAAGCAACGAAGAGCATTTGAAAGCAAGGCAGAATTGCAGGAAACAGATTTCAGGAGGGAGATTCGAATCGCCTTTAAAGCACAGGAAAAGCGGCAAAACCTCGACAATGATGCCCTTGGCCAAAAAGGGCGTATGCGTTTTTTCCTGAATATATTCAGGAAAAAACGCATACGCCCTTTTTGGCCAACCAAGCAACCTGGAAAGGCAAATCAGCGCTACAAAGAAGTCTCGCTTCCCATCGGTCAAAAGGGCCATGCTGAATAAAGTGTCAAAACCAGAAATGCAGGACAAGCCATGGAGAAACGGGAGCCTGGCTACGCTGATGGGCGGGATGTAAATTGCCAACAGCCACTCTGGAGAAGTGCACGGTGTGTCCTGAAATATCTACAAAACTCAGCTTAGGGAGCATAGGGCACATCCACTCATGGGCGTATAAATTGGGAAAACTAAAAATCAGCAAGACACAGGCACCCCAAAATTTAGGGCTGCTCTGTTGACAAGAACCTCCACTTGGTTACACCTTAAATATCCCAGTAAAGAGAAAAATGGATAAAGAAGTTGTGGTCCTTATGTACAATGGAATATCACTCAGCCATGAAATCAACGTCATAAGGCTAGTAGCAGCATGATGAGTGGATTTAGGTACGACGATTCTAAGTGAAATAAGTCACACAGAAAAAGACACTTATCATAAGATATGACTTATAGAGGGAATGTAAAAACCGCTACCCTTGAACTGAATTACAAAACAGAATAGAGTCACACGTTTAGAAAACACACTATGGCTGCTTAACGGGAAAGGTGAGTTGGGGTGATGCATAAAACAAGGGTTTCAAATTATCTCAGATACCGTTCCATAAACCCAATATGTAATAGACAAGACCTACTCCTTGCTCAAGGAATTGGACTCAGCACCCTCTATTCTCCGCCCAAGAATATATCTGACTAGTAAGAATCTTAAAACCTATGCATTGATATCTCTCTGTAAGTGAGTCAAGTGGGTGTAAAGCGGCAAAAACACAGCAGTGAAAAGCAGGTAAACCCCATTATAAAAATCAATTACTTTTAAAAACCCGTGAAACAAAGACAGTGAAAGAGAGAGAAATTCTTACAAAATTCTTTCACGGGCTGTGATGCCACCTGGATTGACCATATCTAGACCCACAGCTGATTGAGACATAAGGGTGGTCACTCTTGGGGCTGAGAGGTTTGGTGAGGTTGGGTGAGCAAACGCAGACCCTTTAAAGTAATACTGCGTGGTACCCATCCCATGGGTCCCAAATCTCCAGGTTCAAGGGCATCTTCCTTCATCGAAAACATGCATGAGAAACCCAGAAGATGGTACACCGTGTGATCGGGAAAGGTTTCTAAAACGCACCTCATTTCTCATCTCCTTGTGCTCGGGTTCGCCATTCCAGCCGCTTTACTAGCAATCTCCCTCCTTGGAGTATCAGCACCTTTAACCTCCTGTTCCGTACAGGTTGCAATTTGTCCTGAGGATGAACGGGAAGAGGGGGAACCAATGAGAGACTAGCTCTAGGTGTTGGGACAGGCACAGGTCACTCTATTTTCCCATCAGGAAGAAGAATTAACCACAGGCCCAGCCTGCCGCCTGGGACGAGAATAGGGCCTGAAGCAATCCTGCGCTTTTGCGGCCAGCTCCCAAGAAAGCGAGTTGAAAAATGGAGCTCAGGGTCACTGCAATTCACAAACCTGCAGACTTATAAATGATGACTCTCGTCCACAAATATATTGAGGGAAGGCAACGAAGAGCATTTGAAAGCAAGGCAGAATTGCAGGAAACAGATTTCAGGAGGGAGATTCGAATCGCCTTTAAAGCACAGGAAAAGCGGCAAAACCTCGAAAATGATGCCCTTGGCCAAAAAGGGCGTATGCGTTTTTCCTGAATATATTCAGGAAAAAACGCATACGCCCTTTTTGGCCAACCAAGCAACCTGGAAAGGCAAATCAGCGCTACAAAGAAGTCTCGCTTCCCATCGGTCAAAAGGGCCATGCTGAATAAAGTGTCAAAACCAGAAATACAGGACAGGCCATGGAGAAACGGGAGCCTGGCTACGCTGATGGGCGGGATGTAAATTGCCAACAGCCACTCTGGAGAAGTGCACGGTGTGTCCTGAAACATCTAAAAAACTCAGCTTAGGGAGCATAGGGCACTTCCACTCATGGGTTTATAAATAGGGAAAACTAAAAATCAGCAAGACACAGGCACCCCAAAGTTTAGGGCTGCTCGGCTGACAAGAACCTCCACTTCGTTACACCTTAAATATCCCAGGAAAGAGAAAAATGGATAAAGAAGTTGTGGTCTTTATGTACAATGGAATATCACCTAGCCATGAAATCAACGTCATAAGGCTAGTAGCAGCATGATGAGTGGATTTAGGTACGACGATTCTAAGTGAAATAAGTCACACAGAAAAAGACACTTATCATAAGATATCACTTATAGAGGGAATGTAAAAACCGCTACCCTTGAACTGAATTACAAAACAGAATAGAGTCACACGTTTAGAAAACACACTATGGCTGCTTAACGGGAAAGGTGAGGTGGGGTGATGCATAAAACAAGGGTTTCAAATTACCTGAGATACCGTTCCATAAACCCAATATGTAATAGACAAGACCTACTCCTTGCTCAATGAATTGGACTCAACACCCCCTATTCACCGCCCAAGAATATATCTGACTAGTAAGAATCTTGAAACCTATGCATTGATATCTCTCTGTAAGTGAGTCAAGTGGGTGTAAAGCGGCAAAATCACAGCAGTGAAAAGCAGGTAAACCCCATTATAAAAATCAATTACTTTTAAAAACCCGTGAAACAAAGACAGTGAAAGAGAGAGAAATTCTTAAAAAGTCGTTCAGGGGCTGTGATGCCACCTGGATTGACCATATCTAGACCCACAGCTGATTGAGACATAAGGGTGGACACTCTTGGGGCTGAGAGGTTTGGTGAGGTTGGGTGAGCAAACGCAGACCCTTTAAAGTAATACTGCGTGGTACCCATCCCATGGGTCCCAAATCTCCAGGTTCAAGGGCATCTTCCTACATCGAAAACATGCATGAGAAACCCAGAAGATGGTACACCGTGTGATCGGGAAAGGTTTCTAAAACGCACCTCATTTCTCATCTCCTTGTGCTCGGGTTCGCCATTCCAGCCGCTTTACTAGCAATCTCCCTCCTTGGAGAATCAGCACCTTTAACCTCCTGTTCCATACAGGTTGCAATTTGTCCTGAGGATGAACGGGAAGAGGGGGAACCAATGAGAGACTAGCTCTAGGTGTTGGGACAGGCACAGGTCACTCTATTTTCCCCTCAGGAAGAAGAATTAACCACAGGCTCAGCCTGCCGCCTGGGACCAGAATAGGGCCTGAAGCAATCCTGCGCTCTTGCGGCCAGCTCCCAAGAAAGCGAGTTGAACAATGGAGCTCAGGGGCACTGCAATTCACAAACATGCAGACTTATAAATGATGACTCTCGTCCACAAATATATTGAGGGAAGGCAACGAAGAGGATTTGAAAGCAAGGCAGAATTGCAGGAAACAGATTTCAAGAGGGAGATTCGAATCGCCTTTAAAGCACAGGAAAAGCGGCAAAACCTCGACAATGATGCCCTTGGCCAAAAAGGGCGTATGCGTTTTTTCCTGAATATATTCAGGAAAAAACGCATACGCCCTTTTTGGCCAACCAAGCAACCTGGAAAGGCAAATCAGCGCTACAAAGAAGTCTCGCTTCCCATCGGTCAAAAGGGCCATGCTGAATAAAGTGTCAAAACCAGAAATGCAGGACAGGCCATGGAGAAACGGGAGCCTGGCTACGCTGATGGGCGGGATGTAAATTGCCAACAGCCACTCTGGAGAAGTGCACGGTGTGTCCTGAAACATCTAAAAAACTCAGCTTAGGGAGCATAGGGCACATCCACTCATGGGCGTATAAATTGGGAAAACTAAAAATCAGCAAGACCCAGGCACCCCAAAGTTTAGGGCTGCTCTGTTGACAAGAATCTCCACTTCGTTACACCTTAAATATCCCAGGAAAGAGAAAAATGGATAAAGAAGTTGTGGTCCTTATGTACAATGGAATATCACTCAGCCATGAAATCAACGTCATAAGGCTAGTAGCAGCATGATGATTGGATTTAGGTACGACGATTCTAAGTGAAATAAGTCACACAGAAAAAGACACTTATCATAAGATATGACTTATAGAGGGAATGTAAAAACCGCTACCCTTGAACTGAATTACAAAACAGAATAGAGTCACACGTTTAGAAAACACACTATGGCTGCTTAACGGGAAAGGTGAGGTGGGGTGATGCATACAACAAGGGTTTTATAATTAGCTCAGATACCGTTCCATAAACCCAATATGTAATAGACAAGCCCTACTCCTTCCTCAATGAATTGGACTCAACACCCCCTTTTCACCGCCCAAGAATATATCTGACTAGTAAGAATCTTGAAACCTATGCATTGATATCTCTCTGTAAGTGAGTCAAGTGGGTGTAAAGCGGCAAAATCACAGCAGTGAAAAGCAGGTAAACCCCATTATAAAAATCAATTACTTTTAAAAACCCGTGAAACAAAGACAGTGAAAGAGAGAGAAATTCTTACAAAATTCGTTCAGGGGCTGTGATGCCACCTGGATTGACCATATCTAGACCCACAGCTGATTGAGACATAAGGGTGGACACTCTTGGGGCTGAGAGGTTTCGTGAGGTTGGGTGAGCAAACGCAGACCCTATAAAGTAATACTGCGTGGTACCCATCCCATGGGTCCCAAATCTCCAGATTCAAGGGCATCTTTCTACATCGAAAACATTCATGAGAAACCCAGAAGATGGTACACCGTGTGATCGGGAAAGGTTTCTATAACGCACTTCATTTCTCATCTCCTTGTGCTTGGGTTCGCCATTCCAGCCGCTTTACTAGCAATCTCCCTCCTTGGAGAATCAGCACCTTTAACCTCCTGTTCCGTACAGCTTGCAATTTGTCCTGAGGATGAAAGGGAAGAGGGGGAACCAATGAGGGACTAGCTCTAGGTGTTGGGACAGGCAGAGGTCACTCTATTTTCCCATCAGGAAGAAGAATTAACCACAGGCTCAGCCTGCCGCCTGGGACCAGAATAGGGCCTGAAGCAATCCTGCGCTTTTGCGGCCAGCGCCCAAGAAAGCGAGTTGAAAAATGGAGCTCAGGGGCACTGCAATTCACAAACCTGCAGACTTATAAATGATGACTCTCGTCCACAAATATATTGATGGAAGGCAACGAAGAGGATTTGAAAGCAAGGCAGAATTGCAGGAAACAGATTTCAGGAGGGAGATTCGAATCGCCTTTAAAGCACAGGAAAAGCGGCAAAACATCGACAATGATGCCCTTGGCCAAAAAGGGCGTATGCGTTTTTTCCTGAATATATTCAGGAAAAAACGCTTACGCCCTTTTTGGCCAACCAAGCAACCTGGAAAGGCAAATCAGCGCTACAAAGAAGTCTCGCTTCCCATCGGTCAAAAGGGCCATGCTGAATAAAGTGTCAAAACCAGAAATGCAGGACAGGCCATGGAGAAACGGGAGCCTGGCTACGCTGATGGGCGGGATGTAAATTGCCAACAGCCACTCTGGAGAAGTGCACGGTGTGTCCTGAAACATCTAAAAAACTCAGCTTAGGGAGCATAGGGCACATCCACTCATGGGCGTATAAATTGGGAAAACTAAAAATCAGCAAGACACAGGAACCCCAAAGTTTAGGGCTGCTCTGTTGACAAGAATCTCCACTTCGTTACACCTTAAATATCCCAGGAAAGAGAAAAATGGATAAAGAAGTTGTGGTCCTTATGTACAATGGAATATCACTCAGCCATGAAATCAACGTCATAAGGCTAGTAGCAGCATGATGATTGGATTTAGGTACGACGATTCTAAGTGAAATAAGTCACACAGAAAAAGACACTTATCATAAGATATGACTTATAGAGGGAATGTAAAAACCGCTACCCTTGAACTGAATTACAAAACAGAATAGAGTCACACGTTTAGAAAACACACTATGGCTGCTTAACGGGAAAGGTGAGGTGGGGTGATGCATACAACAAGGGTTTCAAATTAGCTCAGATACCGTTCCATAAACCCAATATGTAATAGACAAGCCCTACTCCTTCCTCAATGAATTGGACTCAACACCCCCTATTCAGCGCCCAAGAATATATCTGACTAGTAAGAATCTTGAAACCTATGCATTGATATCTCTCTGTAAGTGAGTCAAGTGGGTGTAAAGCGGCAAAATCACAGCAGTGAAAAGCAGGTAAACCCCATTATAAAAATCAATTACTTTTAAAAACCCGTGAAACAAAGACAGTGAAAGAGAGAGAAATTCTTACAAAATTCGTTCAGGGGCTGTGATGCCACCTGGATTGACCATATCTAGACCCACAGCTGATTGAGACATAAGGGTGGACACTCTTGGGGCTGAGAGGTTTGGTGAGGTTGGGTGAGCAAACGCAGACCCTATAAAGTAATACTGCGTGGTACCCATCCCATGGGTCCCAAATCTCCAGGTTCAAGGGCATCTTCCTACATCGAAAACATTCATGAGAAACCCAGAAGATGGTACACCGTGTGATCGGGAAAGGTTTCTAAAACGCACCTCATTTCTCATCTCCTTGTGCTTGGGTTCGCCATTCCAGCCGCTTTACTAGCAATCTCCCTCCTTGGAGAATCAGCACCTTTAACCTCCTGTTCCGTACAGGTTGCAATTTGTCCTGAGGATGAACGGGAAGAGGGGGAACCAATGAGAGACTAGCTCTAGGTGTTGGGACAGGCATAGGTCACTCTATTTTCCCCTCAAGAAGAAGAATTAACCACAGGCTCAGCCTGCCGCCTGGGACCAGAATAGGGCCTGAAGCAATCCTGCGCTTTTGCGGCCAGCTCCCAAGAAAGCGAGTTGAAAAATGGAGCTCAGGGGCACTGCAATTCACAAACCTGCAGACTTATAAATGATGACTCTCGTCCACAAATATATTGAGGGAAGGCAACGAAGAGGATTTGAAAGCAAGGCAGAATTGCAGGAAACAGATTTCAGGAGGGAGATTCGAATCGCCTTTAAAGCACAGGAAAAGCGGCAAAACCTCGACAATGATGCCCTTGGCCAAAAAGGGCGTATGCGTTTTTTCCTGAATATATTCAGGAAAAAACGCATACGCCCTTTTTGGCCAACCAAGCAACCTGGAAAGGCAAATCAGCGCTACAAAGAAGTCTCGCTTCCCATCGGTCAAAAGGGCCATGCTGAATAAAGTGTCAAAACCAGAAATGCAGGGCAGGCCATGGAGAAACGGGAGCCTGGCTACGCTGATGGGCGGGATGTAAATTGCCAACAGCCACTCTGGAGAAGTGCACGGTGTGTCCTGAAACATCTACAAAACTCAGCTTAGGGAGCATAGGGCACATCCACTCATGGGCGTATAAATTGGGAAAACTAAAAATCAGCAAGACACAGGCACCCCAAAGTTTAGGGCTGCTCTGTTGACAAGAATCTCCACTTCGTTACACCTTAAATATCCCAGGAAAGAGAAAAATGGATAAAGAAGTTGTGGTCCTTATGTACAATGGAATATCACTCAGCCATAAAATCAACGTCATAAGGTTAGTAGCAGCATGATGAGTGGATTTAGGTACGAAGATTCTAAGTGAAATAAGTCACACAGAAAAAGACACTTATCATAAGATATGACTTATAGAGGGAATGTAAAAACCGCTACCCTTGAACTGAATTACAAAACAGAATAGAGTCACACGTTTAGAAAACACACTATGGCTGCTTAACGGGAAAGGTGAGGTGGGGTGATGCATACAACAAGGGTTTCAAATTATCTCAGATACCGTTCCATAAACCCAATATGTAATAGACAAGCCCTACTCCTTCCTCAATGAATTGGACTCAACACCCCCAATTCACCGCCCAAGAATATATCTGACTAGTAAGAATCTTGAAACCTATGCATTGATATCTCTCTGTAAGTGAGTCAAGTGGGTGTAAAGCGGCAAAATCACAGCAGTGAAAAGCAGGTAAACCCCATTATAAAAATCAATTACTTTTAAAAACCCGTGAAACAAAGACAGTGAAAGAGAGAGAAATTCTTACAAAATTCGTTCAGCGGCTGTAATGCCACCTGGATTGACCATATCTAGACCCACAGCTGATTGAGACATAAGGGTGGACACTCTTGGGGCTGAGAGGTTTGGTGAGGTTGGGTGAGCAAACGCAGACCCTTTAAAGTAATACTGCGTGGTACCCATCCCATGGGTCCCAAATCTCCAGGTTCAAGGGCATCTTCCTACATCGAAAACATGCATGAGAAACCCAGAAGATGGTACACCGTGTGATCGGGAAAGGTTTCTAAAACGCACCTCATTTCTCATCTCCTTGTGCTCGGGTTCGCCATTCCAGCTGCTTTACTAGCAATCTCCCTCCTTGGAGAATCAGCACCTTTAACCTCCTGTTCCGTACAGGTTGCAATTTGTCCTGAGGATGAACGGGAAGAGGGGGAACCAATGAGAGACTAGCTCTAGGTGTTGGTACAGGCACAGGTCACTCTATTTTCCCCTCAGGAAGAAGAATTAACCACAGGCTCAGCCTGCCGCCTGGGACCAGAATAGGGCCTGAAGCAATCCTGCGCTCTTGCGGCCAGCTCCCAAGAAAGCGAGTTGAACAATGGAGCTCAGGGGCACTGCAATTCACAAACCTGCAGACTTATAAATGATGACTCTCGTCCACAAATATATTGATGGAAGGCAACGAAGAGGATTTGAAAGCAAGGCAGAATTGCAGGAAACAGATTTCAGGAGGGAGATTCGAATCGCCTTTAAAGCACAAGAAAAGCGGCAAAACCTCGACAATGATGCCCTTGGCCAAAAAGGGCGTATGCGTTTTTTCCTGAATATATTCAGGAAAAAACGCATACGCCCTTTTTGGCCAACCAAGCAACCTGGAAAGGCAAATCAGCGCTACAAAGAAGTCTCGCTTCCCATCGGTCAAAAGGGCCATGCTGAATAAAGTGTCAAAACCAGAAATGCAGGACAGGCCATGGAGAAACGGGAGCCTGGCTACGCTGATGGGCGGGATGTAAATTGCCAACAGCCACTCTGGAGAAGTGCACGGTGTGTCCTGAAACATCTAAAAAACTCAGCTTAGGGAGCATAGGGCACATCCACTCATGGGCGTATAAATTGGGAAAACTAAAAATCAGCAAGACACAGGCACCCCAAAGTTTAGGGCTGCTCTGTTGACAAGAATCTCCACTTCGTTACACCTTAAATATCCCAGGAAAGAGAAAAATGGATAAAGAAGTTGTGGTCCTTATGTACAATGGAATATCACTCAGCCATGAAATCAACGTCATAAGGCTAGTAGCAGCATGATGATTGGATTTAGGTACGACGATTCTAAGTGAAATAAGTCACACAGAAAAAGACACTTATCATAAGATATGACTTATAGAGGGAATGTAAAAACCGCTACCCTTGAACTGAATTACAAAACAGAATAGAGTCACACGTTTAGAAAACACACTATGGCTGCTTAACGGGAAAGGTGAGGTGGGGTGATGCATACAACAAGGGTTTCAAGTTAGCTCAGATACCGTTCCATAAACCCAATATGTAATAGACAAGCCCTACTCCTTCCTCAATGAATTGGACTCAACACCCCCTATTCAGCGCCCAAGAATATATCTGACTAGTAAGAATCTTGAAACCTATGCATTGATATCTCTCTGTAAGTGAGTCAAGTGGGTGTAAAGCGGCAAAATCACAGCAGTGAAAAGCAGGTAAACCCCATTATAAAAATCAATTACTTTTAAAAACCCGTGAAACAAAGACAGTGAAAGAGAGAGAAATTCTTACAAAATTCGTTCAGGGGCTGTGATGCCACCTGGATTGACCATATCTAGACCCACAGCTGATTGAGACATAAGGGTGGACACTCTTGGCGCTGAGAGGTTTGGTGAGGTTGGGTGAGCAAACGCAGACCCTATAAAGTAATACTGCGTGGTACCCATCCCATGGGTCCCAAATCTCCAGGTTCAAGGGCATCTTCCTACATCGAAAACATTCATGAGAAACCCAGAAGATGGTACACCGTGTGATCGGGAAAGGTTTCTAAAACGCACCTCATTTCTCATCTCCTTGTGCTTGGGTTCGCCATTCCAGCCGCTTTACTAGCAATCTCCCTCCTTGGAGAATCAGCACCTTTAACCTCCTGTTCCGTACAGGTTGCAATCTGTCCTGAGGATGAACGGGAAGAGGGGGAACCAATGAGAGACTAGCTCTAGGTGTTGGGACAGGCACAGGTCACTCTATTTTCCCCTCAAGAAGAAGAATTAACCACAGGCTCAGCCTGCCGCCTGGGACCAGAATAGGGCCTGAAGCAATCCTGCGCTTTTGCGGCCAGCTCCCAAGAAAGCGAGTTGAAAAATGGAGCTCAGGGACACTGCAATTCACAAACCTGCAGACTTATAAATGATGACTCTCGTCCACAAATATATTGAGGGAAGGCAACGAAGAGGATTTGAAAGCAAGGCAGAATTGCAGGAAACAGATTTCAGGAGGGAGATTCGAATCGCCTTTAAAGCACAGGAAAAGCGGCAAAACCTCGACAATGATGCCCTTGGCCAAAAAGGGCGTATGCGTTTTTTCCTGAATATATTCAGGAAAAAACGCATACGCCCTTTTTGGCCAACCAAGCAACCTGGAAAGGCAAATCAGCGCTACAAAGAAGTCTCGCTTCCCTTCGGTCAAAAGGGCCATGCTGAATAAAGTGTCAAAACCAGAAATGCAGGGCAGGCCATGGAGAAACGGGAGCCTGGCTACGCTGATGGGCGGGATGTAAATTGCCAACAGCCACTCTGGAGAAGTGCACGGTGTGTCCTGAAACATCTAAAAAACTGAGCTTAGGGAGCATAGGGCACATCCACTCATGGGCGTATAAATTGGGAAAACTAAAAATCAGCAAGACACAGGCACCCCAAAGTTTAGGGCTGCTCTGTTGACAAGAATCTCCAATTCGTTACACCTTAAATATCCCAGGAAAGAGAAAAATGGATAAAGAAGTTGTGGTCCTTATGTACAATGGAATATCACTCAGCCATGAAATCAACGTCATAAGGCTAGTAGCAGCATGATGATTGGATTTAGGTACGACGATACTAAGTGAAATAAGTCACACAGAAAAAGACACTTATCATAAGATATGACTTATAGAGGGAATGTAAAACCCGCTACCCTTGAACTGAATTACAAAACAGAATAGAGTCACAAGTTTAGAAAACACACTATGGCTGCTTAACGGGAAAGGTGAGGTGGGGTGATGCATACAACAAGGGTTTCAAATTATCTCAGATACCGTTCCATAAACCCAATATGTAATAGACAAGCCCTACTCCTTCCTCAATGAATTGGACTCAACACCCCCAATTCACCGCCCAAGAATATATCTGACTAGTAAGAATCTTGAAACCTATGCATTGATATCTCTCTGTAAGTGAGTCAAGTGGGTGTAAAGCGGCAAAATCACAGCAGTGAAAAGCAGGTAAACCCCATTATAAAAATCAATTACTTTTAAAAACCCGTGAAACAAAGACAGTGAAAGAGAGAGAAATTCTTACAAAATTCGTTCAGCGGCTGTAATGCCACCTGGATTGACCATATCTAGACCCACAGCTGATTGAGACATAAGGGTGGACACTCCTGGGGCTGAGAGGTTTGGTGAGGTTGGGTGAGCAAACGCAGACCCTTTAAAGTAATACTGCGTGGTACCCATCCCATGGGTCCCAAATCTCCAGGTTCAAGGGCATCTTCCTACATCGAAAACATGCATGAGAAACCCAGATGATGGTACACCGTGTGATCGGGAAAGGTTTCTAAAACGCACCTCATTTCTCATCTCCTTGTGCTCGGGTTCGCCATTCCAGCCGCTTTACTAGCAATCTCCCTCCTTGGAGAATCAGCACCTTTAACCTCCTGTTCCGTACAGCTTGCAATTTGTCCTGAGGATGAAAGGGAAGAGGGGGAACCAATGAGAGACTAGCTGCAGGTGTTGGGACAGGCAGAGGTCACTCTATTTTCCCATCAGGAAGAAGAATTAACCACAGGCTCAGCCTGCCGCCTGGGACCAGAATAGGGCCTGAAGCAATCCTGCGCTTTTGCGGCCAGCGCCCAAGAAAGCGAGTTGAAAAATGGAGCTCAGGGGCACTGCAATTCACAAACCTGCAGACTTATAAATGATGACTCTCGTCCTCAAATATATTGAGGGAAGGCAACGAAGAGGATTTGAAAGCAAGGCAGAATTGCAGGAAACAGATTTCAGGAGGGAGATTCGAATCGCCTTTAAAGCACAGGAAAAGCGGCAAAACCTCGACAATGATTCCCTTGGCCAAAAAGGGCGTATGCGTTTTTTCCTGAATATATTCAGGAAAAAACGCATACGCCCTTTTTGTCCAACCAAGCAACCTGCAAAGGCAAATCAGCGCTACAAAGAAGACTCGCTTCCCATCGGTCAAAAGGGCCATGCTGAATAAAGTGTCAAAACCAGAAATGCAGGACAGGCCATGGAGAAACGGGAGCCTGGCTACGCTGATGGGCGGGATGTAAATTGCCAACAGCCACTCTGGAGAAGTGCACGGTGTGTCCTGAAACATCTACAAAACTCAGCTTAGGGAGCATAGGGCACATCCACTCATGGGCGTATAAATTGGGAAAACTAAAAATCAGCAAGACACAGGCACCCCAAAGTTTAGGGCTGCTCTGTTGACAAGAATCTCCACTTCGTTACACCTTAAATATCCCAGGAAAGAGAAAAATGGATAAAGAAGTTGTGGTCCTTATGTACAATGGAATATCACTCAGCCATGAAATCAACGTCATAAGGTTAGTAGCAGCATGATGAGTGGATTTAGGTACGAAGATTCTAAGTGAAATAAGTCACACAGAAAAAGACACTTATCATAAGATATGACTTATAGAGGGAATGTAAAAACCGCTACCCTTGAACTGAATTACAAAACAGAATAGAGTCACACGTTTAGAAAACACACTATGGCTGCTTAACGGGAAAGGTGAGGTGGGGTGATGCATACAACAAGGGTTTCAAATTAGCTCAGATACCGTTCCATAAACCCAATATGTAATAGACAAGCCCTACTCCTTCCTCAATGAATTGGACTCAACACCCCCTATTCAGCGCCCAAGAATATATCTGACTAGTAAGAATCTTGAAACCTATGCATTGATATCTCTCTGTAAGTGAGTCAAGTGGGTGTAAAGCGGCAAAATCACAGCAGTGAAAAGCAGGTAAACCCCATTATAAAAATCAATTACTTTTAAAAACCCGTGAAACAAAGACAGTGAAAGAGAGAGAAATTCTTACAAAATTCGTTCAGCGGCTGTAATGCCACCTGGATTGACCATATCTAGACCCACAGCTGATTGAGACATAAGGGTGGACACTCCTGGGGCTGAGAGGTTTGGTGAGGTTGGGTGAGCAAACGCAGACCCTTTAAAGTAATACTGCGTGGTACCCATCCCATGGGTCCCAAATCTCCAGGTTCAAGGGCATCTTCCTACATCGAAAACATGCATGAGAAACCCAGATGATGGTACACCGTGTGATCGGGAAAGGTTTCTAAAACGCACCTCATTTCTCATCTCCTTGTGCTCGGGTTCGCCATTCCAGCCGCTTTACTAGCAATCTCCCTCCTTGGAGAATCAGCACCTTTAACCTCCTGTTCCGTACAGCTTGCAATTTGTCCTGAGGATGAAAGGGAAGAGGGGGAACCAATGAGAGACTAGCTCTAGGTGTTGGGA
Source organism: Balaenoptera physalus (assembly GCF_965194825.1). NCBI lineage: Eukaryota > Metazoa > Chordata > Mammalia > Artiodactyla > Balaenopteridae > Balaenoptera > Balaenoptera physalus. The sequence goes on along the minus strand of NW_028126060.1, from coordinate 185,040 downwards.
CAGGCACAGGTCACTCTATTTTCCCCTCAAGAAGAAGAATTAACCACAGGCTCAGCCTGCCGCCTGGGACCAGAATAGGGCCTGAAGCAATCCTGCGCTTTTGCGGCCAGCTCCCAAGAAAGCGAGTTGAAAAATGGAGCTCAGGGACACTGCAATTCACAAACCTGCAGACTTATAAATGATGACTCTCGTCCACAAATATATTGAGGGAAGGCAACGAAGAGGATCTGAAAGCAAGGCAGAATTGCAGGAAACAGATTTCAGGAGGGAGATTCGAATCGCCTTTAAAGCACAGGAAAAGCGGCAAAACCTCGACAATGATGCCCTTGGCCAAAAAGGGCGTATGCGTTTTTTCCTGAATATATTCAGGAAAAAACGCATACGCCCTTTTTGGCCAACCAAGCAACCTGGGAAGGCAAATCAGCGCTACAAAGAAGTCTCGCTTCCCATCGGTCAAAAGGGCCATGCTGAATAAAGTGTCAAAACCAGAAATGCAGGACAGGCCATGGAGAAACGGGAGCCTGGCTACGCTGATGGGCGGGATGTAAATTGCCAACAGCCACTCTGGAGAAGTGTACGGTGTGTCCTGAAACATCTAAAAAACTCAGCTTAGGGAGCATAGGGCACATCCACTCATGGGCGTATAAATTGGGAAAACTAAAAATCAGCAAGACACAGGCACCCCAAAGTTTAGGGCTGCTCTGTTGACAAGAATCTCCACTTCGTTACACCTTAAATATCCCAGGAAAGAGAAAAATGGATAAAGAAGTTGTGGTCCTTATGTACAATGGAATATCACTCAGCCATGAAATCAACGTCATAAGGCTAGTAGCAGCATGATGAGTGGATTTAGGTACGATGATTCTAAGTGAAATAAGTCACACAGAAAAAGACACTTATCATAAGATATGACTTATAGAGGGAATGTAAAAACCGCTACCCTTGAACTGAATTACAAAACAGAATAGAGTCACACGTTTAGAAAACACACTATGGCTGCTTAACGGGAAAGGTGAGGTGGGGTGATGCATACAACAAGGGTTTCAAATTATCTCAGATACCGTTCCATAAACCCAATATGTAATAGACAAGCCCTACTCCTTCCTCAATGAATTGGACTCAACACCCCCAATTCACCGCCCAAGAATATATCTGACTAGTAAGAATCTTGAAACCTATGCATTGATATCTCTCTGTAAGTGAGTCAAGTGGGTGTAAAGCGGCAAAATCACAGCAGTGAAAAGCAGGTAAACCCCATTATAAAAATCAATTACTTTTAAAAACCCGTGAAACAAAGACAGTGAAAGAGAGAGAAATTCTTACAAAATTCGTTCAGCGGCTGTAATGCCACCTGGATTGACCATATCTAGACCCACAGCTGATTGAGACATAAGGGTGGACACTCTTGGGGCTGAGAGGTTTGGTGAGGTTGGGTGAGCAAACGCAGACCCTTTAAAGTAATACTGCGTGGTACCCATCCCATGGGTCCCAAATCTCCAGGTTCAAGGGCATCTTCCTACATCGAAAACATGCATGAGAAACCCAGAAGATGGTACACCGTGTGATCGGGAAAGGTTTCTAAAACGCACCTCATTTCTCATCTCCTTGTGCTCGGGTTCGCCATTCCAGCCGCTTTACTAGCAATCTCCCTCCTTGGAGAATCAGCACCTTTAACCTCCTGTTCCGTACAGCTTGCAATTTGTCCTGAGGATGAAAGGGAAGAGGGGGAACCAATGAGAGACTAGCTCCAGGTGTTGGGACAGGCAGAGGTCACTCTATTTTCCCATCAGGAAGAAGAATTAACCACAGGCTCAGCCTGCCGCCTGGGACCAGAATAGGGCCTGAAGCAATCCTGCGCTTTTGCGGCCAGCGCCCAAGAAAGCGAGTTGAAAAATGGAGCTCAGGGGCACTGCAATTCACAAACCTGCAGACTTATAAATGATGACTCTCGTCCACAAATATATTGAGGGAAGGCAACGAAGAGGATTTGAAAGCAAGGCAGAATTGCAGGAAACAGATTTCAGGAGGGAGATTCGAATCGCCTTTAAAGCACAGGAAAAGCGGCAAAACCTCGACAATGATGCCCTTGGCCAAAAAGGGCGTATGCGTTTTTTCCTGAATATATTCAGGAAAAAACGCATACGCCCTTTTTGGCCAACCAAGCAACCTGGAAAGGCAAATCAGCGCTACAAAGAAGTCTCGCTTCCCATCGGTCAAAAGGGCCATGCTGAATAAAGTGTCAAAACCAGAAATGCAGGACAGGCCATGGAGAAACGGGAGCCTGGCTACGCTGATGGGCGGGATGTAAATTGCCAACAGCCACTCTGGAGAAGTGCACGGTGTGTCCTGAAACATCTAAAAAACTCAGCTTAGGGAGCATAGGGCACATCCACTCATGGGCGTATAAATTGGGAAAACTAAAAATCAGCAAGACACAGGCACCCCAAAGTTTAGGGCTGCTCTGTTGACAAGAATCTCCACTTCGTTACACCTTAAATATCCCAGGAAAGAGAAAAATGGATAAAGAAGTTGTGGTCCTTATGTACAATGGAATATCACTCAGCCATGAAATCAACGTCATAAGGCTAGTAGCAGCATGATGAGTGGATTTAGGTACGATGATTCTAAGTGAAATAAGTCACACAGAAAAAGACACTTATCATAAGATATGACTTATAGAGGGAATGTAAAAACCGCTACCCTTGAACTGAATTACAAAACAGAATAGAGTCACACGTTTAGAAAACACACTATGGCTGCTTAACGGGAAAGGTGAGGTGGGGTGATGCATACAACAAGGGTTTCAAATTATCTCAGATACCGTTCCATAAACCCAATATGTAATAGACAAGCCCTACTCCTTCCTCAATGAATTGGACTCAACACCCCCAATTCACCGCCCAAGAATATATCTGACTAGTAAGAATCTTGAAACCTATGCATTGATATCTCTCTGTAAGTGAGTCAAGTGGGTGTAAAGCGGCAAAATCACAGCAGTGAAAAGCAGGTAAACCCCATTATAAAAATCAATTACTTTTAAAAACCCGTGAAACAAAGACAGTGAAAGAGAGAGAAATTCTTACAAAATTCGTTCAGCGGCTGTAATGCCACCTGGATTGACCATATCTAGACCCACAGCTGATTGAGACATAAGGGTGGACACTCTTGGGGCTGAGAGGTTTGGTGAGGTTGGGTGAGCAAACGCAGACCCTTTAAAGTAATACTGCGTGGTACCCATCCCATGGGTCCCAAATCTCCAGGTTCAAGGGCATCTTCCTACATCGAAAACATGCATGAGAAACCCAGAAGATGGTACACCGTGTGATCGGGAAAGGTTTCTAAAACGCACCTCATTTCTCATCTCCTTGTGCTCGGGTTCGCCATTCCAGCCGCTTTACTAGCAATCTCCCTCCTTGGAGAATCAGCACCTTTAACCTCCTGTTCCGTACAGCTTGCAATTTGTCCTGAGGATGAAAGGGAAGAGGGGGAACCAATGAGAGACTAGCTCCAGGTGTTGGGACAGGCAGAGGTCACTCTATTTTCCCATCAGGAAGAAGAATTAACCACAGGCTCAGCCTGCCGCCTGGGACCAGAATAGGGCCTGAAGCAATCCTGCGCTTTTGCGGCCAGCGCCCAAGAAAGCGAGTTGAAAAATGGAGCTCAGGGGCACTGCAATTCACAAACCTGCAGACTTATAAATGATGACTCTCGTCCACAAATATATTGAGGGAAGGCAACGAAGAGGATTTGAAAGCAAGGCAGAATTGCAGGAAACAGATTTCAGGAGGGAGATTCGAATCGCCTTTAAAGCACAGGAAAAGCGGCAAAACCTCGACAATGATGCCCTTGGCCAAAAAGGGCGTATGCGTTTTTTCCTGAATATATTCAGGAAAAAACGCATACGCCCTTTTTGGCCAACCAAGCAACCTGGAAAGGCAAATCAGCGCTACAAAGAAGTCTCGCTTCCCATCGGTCAAAAGGGCCATGCTGAATAAAGTGTCAAAACCAGAAATGCAGGACAGGCCATGGAGAAACGGGAGCCTGGCTACGCTGATGGGCGGGATGTAAATTGCCAACAGCCACTCTGGAGAAGTGCACGGTGTGTCCTGAAACATCTAAAAAACTCAGCTTAGGGAGCATAGGGCACATCCACTCATGGGCGTATAAATTGGGAAAACTAAAAATCAGCAAGACACAGGCACCCCAAAGTTTAGGGCTGCTCTGTTGACAAGAATCTCCACTTCGTTACACCTTAAATATCCCAGGAAAGAGAAAAATGGATAAAGAAGTTGTGGTCCTTATGTACAATGGAATATCACTCAGCCATGAAATCAACGTCATAAGGCTAGTAGCAGCATGATGATTGGATTCAGGTACGACGATTCTAAGTGAAATAAGTCACACAGAAAAAGACACTTATCATAAGATATGACTTATAGAGGGAATGTAAAAACCGCTACCCTTGAACTGAATTACAAAACAGAATAGAGTCACACGTTTAGAAAACACACTATGGCTGCTTAACGGGAAAGGTGAGGTGGGGTGATGCATACAACAAGGGTTTCAAATTAGCTCAGATACCGTTCCATAAACCCAATATGTAATAGACAAGCCCTACTCCTTCCTCAATGAATTGGACTCAACACCCCCAATTCACCGCCCAAGAATATATCTGACTAGTAAGAATCTTGAAACCTATGCATTGATATCTCTCTGTAAGTGAGTCAAGTGGGTGTAAAGCGGCAAAATCACAGCAGTGAAAAGCAGGTAAACCCCATTATAAAAATCAATTACTTTTAAAAACCCGTGAAACAAAGACAGTGAAAGAGAGAGAAATTCTTACAAAATTCGTTCAGCGGCTGTAATGCCACCTGGATTGACCATATCTAGACCCACAGCTGATTGAGACATAAGGGTGGACACTCTTGGGGCTGAGAGGTTTGGTGAGGTTGGGTGAGCAAACGCAGACCCTTTAAAGTAATACTGCGTGGTACCCATCCCATGGGTCCCAAATCTCCAGGTTCAAGGGCATCTTCCTACATCGAAAACATGCATGAGAAACCCAGAAGATGGTACACCGTGTGATCGGGAAAGGTTTCTAAAACGCACCTCATTTCTCATCTCCTTGTGCTCGGGTTTGCCATTCCAGCCGCTTTACTAGCAATCTCCCTCCTTGGAGAATCAGCACCTTTAACCTCCTGTTCCGTACAGCTTGCAATTTGTCCTGAGGATGAAAGGGAAGAGGGGGAACCAATGAGAGACTAGCTCCAGGTGTTGGGACAGGCAGAGGTCACTCTATTTTCCCATCAGGAAGAAGAATTAACCACAGGCTCAGCCTGCCGCCTGGGACCAGAATAGGGTCTGAAGCAATCCTGCGCTTTTGCGGCCAGCGCCCAAGAAAGCGAGTTGAAAAATGGAGCTCAGGGGCACTGCAATTCACAAACCTGCAGACTTATAAATGATGACTCTCGACCACAAATATATTGATGGGAGGAAACGAAGAGGATTTGAAAGCAAGGCAGAATTGCAGGAAACAGATTTCAGGAGGGAGATTCGAATCGCCTTTAAAGCACAGGAAAAGCGGCAAAACCTCGACAATGATGCCCTTGGCCAAAAAGGGCGTATGCGTTTTTTCCTGAATATATTCAGGAAAAAACGCATACGCCCTTTTTGGCCAACCAAGCAACCTGGAAATGCAAATCAGCGCTACAAAGAAGTCTCGCTTCCCATCGGTCAAAAGGGCCATGCTGAATAAAGTGTCAAAACCAGAAATGCAGGACAGGCCATGGAGAAACGGGAGCCTGGCTACGCTGATGGGCGGGATGTAAATTGCCAACAGCCACTCTGGAGAAGTGCACGGTGTGTCCTGAAACATCTAAAAAACTCAGCTTAGGGAGCATAGGGCACATCCACTCATGGGCGTATAAATTGGGAAAACTAAAAATCAGCAAGACACAGGCACCCCAAAGTTTAGGGCTGCTCTGTTGACAAGAATCTCCACTTCGTTACACCTTAAATATCCCAGGAAAGAGAAAAATGGATAAAGAAGTTGTGGTCCTTATGTACAATGGAATATCACTCAGCCATGAAATCAACGTCATAAGGCTAGTAGCAGCATGATGATTGGATTTAGGTACGACGATTCTAAGTGAAATAAGTCACACAGAAAAAGACACTTATCATAAGATATGACTTATAGAGGGAATGTAAAAACCGCTACCCTTGAACTGAATTACAAAACAGAATAGAGTCACACGTTTAGAAAACACACTATGGCTGCTTAACGGGAAAGGTGAGGTGCGGTGATGCATACAACAAGGGTTTCAAATTATCTCAGATACCGTTCCATAAACCCAATATGTAATAGACAAGCCCTACTCCTTCCTCAATGAATTGGACTCAACACCCCCAATTCACCGCCCAAGAATATATCTGACTAGTAAGAATCTTGAAACCTATGCATTGATATCACTCTGTAAGTGAGTCAAGTGGGTGTAAAGCGGCAAAATCACAGCAGTGAAAAGCAGGTAAACCCCATTATAAAAATCAATTACTTTTAAAAACCCGTGAAACAAAGACAGTGAAAGAGAGAGAAATTCTTACAAAATTCGTTCAGCGGCTGTAATGCCACCTGGATTGACCATATCTAGACCCACAGCTGATTGAGACATAAGGGTGGACACTCCTGGGGCTGAGAGGTTTGGTGAGGTTGGGTGAGCAAACGCAGACCCTTTAAAGTAATACTGCGTGGTACCCATCCCATGGGTCCCAAATCTCCAGGTTCAAGGGCATCTTCCTACATCGAAAACATGCATGAGAAACCCAGATGATGGTACACCGTGTGATCGGGAAAGGTTTCTAAAACGCACCTCATTTCTCATCTCCTTGTGCTCGGGTTCGCCATTCCAGCCGCTTTACTAGCAATCTCCCTCCTTGGAGAATCAGCACCTTTAACCTCCTGTTCCGTACAGCTTGCAATTTGTCCTGAGGATGAAAGGGAAGAGGGGGAACCAATGAGAGACTAGCTGCAGGTGTTGGGACAGGCAGAGGTCACTCTATTTTCCCATCAGGAAGAAGAATTAACCACAGGCTCAGCCTGCCGCCTGGGACCAGAATAGGGCCTGAAGCAATCCTGCGCTTTTGCGGCCAGCGCCCAAGAAAGCGAGTTGAAAAATGGAGCTCAGGGGCACTGCAATTCACAAACCTGCAGACTTATAAATGATGACTCTCGTCCTCAAATATATTGAGGGAAGGCAACGAAGAGGATTTGAAAGCAAGGCAGAATTGCAGGAAACAGATTTCAGGAGGGAGATTCGAATCGCCTTTAAAGCACAGGAAAAGCGGCAAAACCTCGATAATGATTCCCTTGGCCAAAAAGGGCGTATGCGTTTTTTCCTGAATATATTCAGGAAAAAACGCATACGCCCTTTTTGTCCAACCAAGCAACCTGCAAAGGCAAATCAGCGCTACAAAGAAGACTCGCTTCCCATCGGTCAAAAGGGCCATGCTGAATAAAGTGTCAAAACCAGAAATGCAGGACAGGCCATGGAGAAACGGGAGCCTGGCTACGCTGATGGGCGGGATGTAAATTGCCAACAGCCACTCTGGAGAAGTGCACGGTGTGTCCTGAAACATCTACAAAACTCAGCTTAGGGAGCATAGGGCACATCCACTCATGGGCGTATAAATTGGGAAAACTAAAAATCAGCAAGACACAGGCACCCCAAAGTTTAGGGCTGCTCTGTTGACAAGAATCTCCACTTCGTTACACCTTAAATATCCCAGGAAAGAGAAAAATGGATAAAGAAGTTGTGGTCCTTATGTACAATGGAATATCACTCAGCCATGAAATCAACGTCATAAGGTTAGTAGCAGCATGATGAGTGGATTTAGGTACGAAGATTCTAAGTGAAATAAGTCACACAGAAAAAGACACTTATCATAAGATATGACTTATAGAGGGAATGTAAAAACCGCTACCCTTGAACTGAATTACAAAACAGAATAGAGTCACACGTTTAGAAAACACACTATGGCTGCTTAACGGGAAAGGTGAGGTGGGGTGATGCATACAACAAGGGTTTCAAATTAGCTCAGATACCGTTCCATAAACCCAATATGTAATAGACAAGCCCTACTCCTTCCTCAATGAATTGGACTCAACACCCCCAATTCACCGCCCAAGAATATATCTGACTAGTAAGAATCTTGAAACCTATGCATTGATATCTCTCTGTAAGTGAGTCAAGTGGGTGTAAAGCGGCAAAATCACAGCAGTGAAAAGCAGGTAAACCCCATTATAAAAATCAATTACTTTTAAAAACCCGTGAAACAAAGACAGTGAAAGAGAGAGAAATTCTTACAAAATTCGTTCAGCGGCTGTAATGCCACCTGGATTGACCATATCTAGACCCACAGCTGATTGAGACATAAGGGTGGACACTCTTGGGGCTGAGAGGTTTGGTGAGGTTGGGTGAGCAAACGCAGACCCTTTAAAGTAATACTGCGTGGTACCCATCCCATGGGTCCCAAATCTCCAGGTTCAAGGGCATCTTCCTACATCGAAAACATGCATGAGAAACCCAGAAGATGGTACACCGTGTGATCGGGAAAGGTTTCTAAAACGCACCTCATTTCTCATCTCCTTGTGCTCGGGTTCGCCATTCCAGCCGCTTTACTAGCAATCTCCCTCCTTGGAGAATCAGCACCTTTAACCTCCTGTTCCGTACAGCTTGCAATTTGTCCTGAGGATGAAAGGGAAGAGGGGGAACCAATGAGAGACTAGCTCTAGGTGTTGGGACAGGCACAGGTCACTCTATTTTCCCCTCAAGAAGAAGAATTAACCACAGGCTCAGCCTGCCGCCTGGGACCAGAATAGGGCCTGAAGCAATCCTGCGCTTTTGCGGCCAGCTCCCAAGAAAGCGAGTTGAAAAATGGAGCTCAGGGACACTGCAATTCACAAACCTGCAGACTTATAAATGATGACTCTCGTCCACAAATATATTGAGGGAAGGCAACGAAGAGGATCTGAAAGCAAGGCAGAATTGCAGGAAACAGATTTCAGGAGGGAGATTCGAATCGCCTTTAAAGCACAGGAAAAGCGGCAAAACCTCGACAATGATGCCCTTGGCCAAAAAGGGCGTATGCGTTTTTTCCTGAATATATTCAGGAAAAAACGCATACGCCCTTTTTGGCCAACCAAGCAACCTGGGAAGGCAAATCAGCGCTACAAAGAAGTCTCGCTTCCCATCGGTCAAAAGGGCCATGCTGAATAAAGTGTCAAAACCAGAAATGCAGGACAGGCCATGGAGAAACGGGAGCCTGGCTACGCTGATGGGCGGGATGTAAATTGCCAACAGCCACTCTGGAGAAGTGTACGGTGTGTCCTGAAACATCTAAAAAACTCAGCTTAGGGAGCATAGGGCACATCCACTCATGGGCGTATAAATTGGGAAAACTAAAAATCAGCAAGACACAGGCACCCCAAAGTTTAGGGCTGCTCTGTTGACAAGAATCTCCACTTCGTTACACCTTAAATATCCCAGGAAAGAGAAAAATGGATAAAGAAGTTGTGGTCCTTATGTACAATGGAATATCACTCAGCCATGAAATCAACGTCATAAGGCTAGTAGCAGCATGATGAGTGGATTTAGGTACGATGATTCTAAGTGAAATAAGTCACACAGAAAAAGACACTTATCATAAGATATGACTTATAGAGGGAATGTAAAAACCGCTACCCTTGAACTGAATTACAAAACAGAATAGAGTCACACGTTTAGAAAACACACTATGGCTGCTTAACGGGAAAGGTGAGGTGGGGTGATGCATACAACAAGGGTTTCAAATTATCTCAGATACCGTTCCATAAACCCAATATGTAATAGACAAGCCCTACTCCTTCCTCAATGAATTGGACTCAACACCCCCAATTCACCGCCCAAGAATATATCTGACTAGTAAGAATCTTGAAACCTATGCATTGATATCTCTCTGTAAGTGAGTCAAGTGGGTGTAAAGCGGCAAAATCACAGCAGTGAAAAGCAGGTAAACCCCATTATAAACATCAATTACTTTTAAAAACCCGTGAAACAAAGACAGTGAAAGAGAGAGAAATTCTTACAAAATTCGTTCAGCGGCTGTAATGCCACCTGGATTGACCATATCTAGACCCACAGCTGATTGAGACATAAGGGTGGACACTCTTGGGGCTGAGAGGTTTGGTGAGGTTGGGTGAGCAAACGCAGACCCTTTAAAGTAATACTGCGTGGTACCCATCCCATGGGTCCCAAATCTCCAGGTTCAAGGGCATCTTCCTACATCGAAAACATGCATGAGAAACCCAGAAGATGGTACACCGTGTGATCGGGAAAGGTTTCTAAAACGCACCTCATTTCTCATCTCCTTGTGCTCGGGTTCGCCATTCCAGCCGCTTTACTAGCAATCTCCCTCCTTGGAGAATCAGCACCTTTAACCTCCTGTTCCGTACAGCTTGCAATTTGTCCTGAGGATGAAAGGGAAGAGGGGGAACCAATGAGAGACTAGCTCCAGGTGTTGGGACAGGCAGAGGTCACTCTATTTTCCCATCAGGAAGAAGAATTAACCACAGGCTCAGCCTGCCGCCTGGGACCAGAATAGGGCCTGAAGCAATCCTGCGCTTTTGCGGCCAGCGCCCAAGAAAGCGAGTTGAAAAATGGAGCTCAGGGGCACTGCAATTCACAAACCTGCAGACTTATAAATGATGACTCTCGTCCACAAATATATTGAGGGAAGGCAACGAAGAGGATTTGAAAGCAAGGCAGAATTGCAGGAAACAGATTTCAGGAGGGAGATTCGAATCGCCTTTAAAGCACAGGAAAAGCGGCAAAACCTCGACAATGATGCCCTTGGCCAAAAAGGGCGTATGCGTTTTTTCCTGAATATATTCAGGAAAAAACGCATACGCCCTTTTTGGCCAACCAAGCAACCTGGAAAGGCAAATCAGCGCTACAAAGAAGTCTCGCTTCCCATCGGTCAAAAGGGCCATGCTGAATAAAGTGTCAAAACCAGAAATGCAGGACAGGCCATGGAGAAACGGGAGCCTGGCTACGCTGATGGGCGGGATGTAAATTGCCAACAGCCACTCTGGAGAAGTGCACGGTGTGTCCTGAAACATCTAAAAAACTCAGCTTAGGGAGCATAGGGCACATCCACTCATGGGCGTATAAATTGGGAAAACTAAAAATCAGCAAGACACAGGCACCCCAAAGTTTAGGGCTGCTCTGTTGACAAGAATCTCCACTTCGTTACACCTTAAATATCCCAGGAAAGAGAAAAATGGATAAAGAAGTTGTGGTCCTTATGTACAATGGAATATCACTCAGCCATGAAATCAACGTCATAAGGTTAGTAGCAGCATGATGAGTGGATTTAGGTACGAAGATTCTAAGTGAAATAAGTCACACAGAAAAAGACACTTATCATAAGATATGACTTATAGAGGGAATGTAAAAACCGCTACCCTTGAACTGAATTACAAAACAGAATAGAGTCACACGTTTAGAAAACACACTATGGCTGCTTAACGGGAAAGGTGAGGTGGGGTGATGCATACAACAAGGGTTTCAAATTAGCTCAGATACCGTTCCATAAACCCAATATGTAATAGACAAGCCCTACTCCTTCCTCAATGAATTGGACTCAACACCCCCAATTCACCGCCCAAGAATATATCTGACTAGTAAGAATCTTGAAACCTATGCATTGATATCTCTCTGTAAGTGAGTCAAGTGGGTGTAAAGCGGCAAAATCACAGCAGTGAAAAGCAGGTAAACCCCATTATAAACATCAATTACTTTTAAAAACCCGTGAAACAAAGACAGTGAAAGAGAGAGAAATTCTTACAAAATTCGTTCAGCGGCTGTAATGCCACCTGGATTGACCATATCTAGACCCACAGCTGATTGAGACATAAGGGTGGACACTCTTGGGGCTGAGAGGTTTGGTGAGGTTGGGTGAGCAAACGCAGACCCTTTAAAGTAATACTGCGTGATACCCATCCCATGGGTCCCAAATCTCCAGGTTCAAGGGCATCTTCCTACATCGAAAACATGCATGAGAAACCCAGAAGATGGTACACCGTGTGATCGGGAAAGGTTTCTAAAACGCACCTCATTTCTCATCTCCTTGTGCTCGGGTTCGCCATTCCAGCCGCTTTACTAGCAATCTCCCTCCTTGGAGAATCAGCACCTTTAACCTCCTGTTCCGTACAGCTTGCAATTTGTCCTGAGGATGAAAGGGAAGAGGGGGAACCAATGAGAGACTAGCTCCAGGTGTTGGGACAGGCAGAGGTCACTCTATTTTCCCATCAGGAAGAAGAATTAACCACAGGCTCAGCCTGCCGCCTGGGACCAGAATAGGGCCTGAAGCAATCCTGCGCTTTTGCGGCCAGCGCCCAAGAAAGCGAGTTGAAAAATGGAGCTCAGGGGCACTGCAATTCACAAACCTGCAGACTTATAAATGATGACTCTCGTCCACAAATATATTGAGGGAAGGCAACGAAGAGGATTTGAAAGCAAGGCAGAATTGCAGGAAACAGATTTCAGGAGGGAGATTCGAATCGCCTTTAAAGCACAGGAAAAGCGGCAAAACCTCGACAATGATGCCCTTGGCCAAAAAGGGCGTATGCGTTTTTTCCTGAATATATTCAGGAAAAAACGCATACGCCCTTTTTGGCCAACCAAGCAACCTGGAAAGGCAAATCAGCGCTACAAAGAAGTCTCGCTTCCCATCGGTCAAAAGGGCCATGCTGAATAAAGTGTCAAAACCAGAAATGCAGGACAGGCCATGGAGAAACGGGAGCCTGGCTACGCTGATGGGCGGGATGTAAATTGCCAACAGCCACTCTGGAGAAGTGCACGGTGTGTCCTGAAACATCTAAAAAACTCAGCTTAGGGAGCATAGGGCACATCCACTCATGGGCGTATAAATTGGGAAAACTAAAAATCAGCAAGACACAGGCACCCCAAAGTTTAGGGCTGCTCTGTTGACAAGAATCTCCACTTCGTTACACCTTAAATATCCCAGGAAAGAGAAAAATGGATAAAGAAGTTGTGGTCCTTATGTACAATGGAATATCACTCAGCCATGAAATCAACGTCATAAGGTTAGTAGCAGCATGATGAGTGGATTTAGGTACGAAGATTCTAAGTGAAATAAGTCACACAGAAAAAGACACTTATCATAAGATATGACTTATAGAGGGAATGTAAAAACCGCTACCCTTGAACTGAATTACAAAACAGAATAGAGTCACACGTTTAGAAAACACACTATGGCTGCTTAACGGGAAAGGTGAGGTGGGGTGATGCATACAACAAGGGTTTCAAATTAGCTCAGATACCGTTCCATAAACCCAATATGTAATAGACAAGCCCTACTCCTTCCTCAATGAATTGGACTCAACACCCCCAATTCACCGCCCAAGAATATATCTGACTAGTAAGAATCTTGAAACCTATGCATTGATATCTCTCTGTAAGTGAGTCAAGTGGGTGTAAAGCGGCAAAATCACAGCAGTGAAAAGCAGGTAAACCCCATTATAAAAATCAATTACTTTTAAAAACCCGTGAAACAAAGACAGTGAAAGAGAGAGAAATTCTTACAAAATTCGTTCAGCGGCTGTAATGCCACCTGGATTGACCATATCTAGACCCACAGCTGATTGAGACATAAGGGTGGACACTCTTGGGGCTGAGAGGTTTGGTGAGGTTGGGTGAGCAAACGCAGACCCTTTAAAGTAATACTGCGTGGTACCCATCCCATGGGTCCCAAATCTCCAGGTTCAAGGGCATCTTCCTACATCGAAAACATGCATGAGAAACCCAGAAGATGGTACACCGTGTGATCGGGAAAGGTTTCTAAAACGCACCTCATTTCTCATCTCCTTGTGCTCGGGTTCGCCATTCCAGCCGCTTTACTAGCAATCTCCCTCCTTGGAGAATCAGCACCTTTAACCTCCTGTTCCGTACAGCTTGCAATTTGTCCTGAGGATGAAAGGGAAGAGGGGGAACCAATGAGAGACTAGCTCTAGGTGTTGGGACAGGCACAGGTCACTCTATTTTCCCCTCAAGAAGAAGAATTAACCACAGGCTCAGCCTGCCGCCTGGGACCAGAATAGGGCCTGAAGCAATCCTGCGCTTTTGCGGCCAGCTCCCAAGAAAGCGAGTTGAAAAATGGAGCTCAGGGACACTGCAATTCACAAACCTGCAGACTTATAAATGATGACTCTCGTCCACAAATATATTGAGGGAAGGCAACGAAGAGGATCTGAAAGCAAGGCAGAATTGCAGGAAACAGATTTCAGGAGGGAGATTCGAATCGCCTTTAAAGCACAGGAAAAGCGGCAAAACCTCGACAATGATGCCCTTGGCCAAAAAGGGCGTATGCGTTTTTTCCTGAATATATTCAGGAAAAAACGCATACGCCCTTTTTGGCCAACCAAGCAACCTGGGAAGGCAAATCAGCGCTACAAAGAAGTCTCGCTTCCCATCGGTCAAAAGGGCCATGCTGAATAAAGTGTCAAAACCAGAAATGCAGGACAGGCCATGGAGAAACGGGAGCCTGGCTACGCTGATGGGCGGGATGTAAATTGCCAACAGCCACTCTGGAGAAGTGTACGGTGTGTCCTGAAACATCTAAAAAACTCAGCTTAGGGAGCATAGGGCACATCCACTCATGGGCGTATAAATTGGGAAAACTAAAAATCAGCAAGACACAGGCACCCCAAAGTTTAGGGCTGCTCTGTTGACAAGAATCTCCACTTCGTTACACCTTAAATATCCCAGGAAAGAGAAAAATGGATAAAGAAGTTGTGGTCCTTATGTACAATGGAATATCACTCAGCCATGAAATCAACGTCATAAGGCTAGTAGCAGCATGATGAGTGGATTTAGGTACGATGATTCTAAGTGAAATAAGTCACACAGAAAAAGACACTTATCATAAGATATGACTTATAGAGGGAATGTAAAAACCGCTACCCTTGAACTGAATTACAAAACAGAATAGAGTCACACGTTTAGAAAACACACTATGGCTGCTTAACGGGAAAGGTGAGGTGGGGTGATGCATACAACAAGGGTTTCAAATTATCTCAGATACCGTTCCATAAACCCAATATGTAATAGACAAGCCCTACTCCTTCCTCAATGAATTGGACTCAACACCCCCAATTCACCGCCCAAGAATATATCTGACTAGTAAGAATCTTGAAACCTATGCATTGATATCTCTCTGTAAGTGAGTCAAGTGGGTGTAAAGCGGCAAAATCACAGCAGTGAAAAGCAGGTAAACCCCATTATAAACATCAATTACTTTTAAAAACCCGTGAAACAAAGACAGTGAAAGAGAGAGAAATTCTTACAAAATTCGTTCAGCGGCTGTAATGCCACCTGGATTGACCATATCTAGACCCACAGCTGATTGAGACATAAGGGTGGACACTCTTGGGGCTGAGAGGTTTGGTGAGGTTGGGTGAGCAAACGCAGACCCTTTAAAGTAATACTGCGTGGTACCCATCCCATGGGTCCCAAATCTCCAGGTTCAAGGGCATCTTCCTACATCGAAAACATGCATGAGAAACCCAGAAGATGGTACACCGTGTGATCGGGAAAGGTTTCTAAAACGCACCTCATTTCTCATCTCCTTGTGCTCGGGTTCGCCATTCCAGCCGCTTTACTAGCAATCTCCCTCCTTGGAGAATCAGCACCTTTAACCTCCTGTTCCGTACAGCTTGCAATTTGTCCTGAGGATGAAAGGGAAGAGGGGGAACCAATGAGAGACTAGCTCCAGGTGTTGGGACAGGCAGAGGTCACTCTATTTTCCCATCAGGAAGAAGAATTAACCACAGGCTCAGCCTGCCGCCTGGGACCAGAATAGGGCCTGAAGCAATCCTGCGCTTTTGCGGCCAGCGCCCAAGAAAGCGAGTTGAAAAATGGAGCTCAGGGGCACTGCAATTCACAAACCTGCAGACTTATAAATGATGACTCTCGTCCACAAATATATTGAGGGAAGGCAACGAAGAGGATTTGAAAGCAAGGCAGAATTGCAGGAAACAGATTTCAGGAGGGAGATTCGAATCGCCTTTAAAGCACAGGAAAAGCGGCAAAACCTCGACAATGATGCCCTTGGCCAAAAAGGGCGTATGCGTTTTTTCCTGAATATATTCAGGAAAAAACGCATACGCCCTTTTTGGCCAACCAAGCAACCTGGAAAGGCAAATCAGCGCTACAAAGAAGTCTCGCTTCCCATCGGTCAAAAGGGCCATGCTGAATAAAGTGTCAAAACCAGAAATGCAGGACAGGCCATGGAGAAACGGGAGCCTGGCTACGCTGATGGGCGGGATGTAAATTGCCAACAGCCACTCTGGAGAAGTGCACGGTGTGTCCTGAAACATCTAAAAAACTCAGCTTAGGGAGCATAGGGCACATCCACTCATGGGCGTATAAATTGGGAAAACTAAAAATCAGCAAGACACAGGCACCCCAAAGTTTAGGGCTGCTCTGTTGACAAGAATCTCCACTTCGTTACACCTTAAATATCCCAGGAAAGAGAAAAATGGATAAAGAAGTTGTGGTCCTTATGTACAATGGAATATCACTCAGCCATGAAATCAACGTCATAAGGCTAGTAGCAGCATGATGATTGGATTCAGGTACGACGATTCTAAGTGAAATAAGTCACACAGAAAAAGACACTTATCATAAGATATGACTTATAGAGGGAATGTAAAAACCGCTACCCTTGAACTGAATTACAAAACAGAATAGAGTCACACGTTTAGAAAACACACTATGGCTGCTTAACGGGAAAGGTGAGGTGGGGTGATGCATACAACAAGGGTTTCAAATTAGCTCAGATACCGTTCCATAAAACCAATATGTAATAGACAAGCCCTACTCCTTCCTCAATGAATTGGACTCAACACCCCCAATTCACCGCCCAAGAATATATCTGACTAGTAAGAATCTTGAAACCTATGCATTGATATCTCTCTGTAAGTGAGTCAAGTGGGTGTAAAGCGGCAAAATCACAGCAGTGAAAAGCAGGTAAACCCCATTATAAAAATCAATTACTTTTAAAAACCCGTGAAACAAAGACAGTGAAAGAGAGAGAAATTCTTACAAAATTCGTTCAGCGGCTGTAATGCCACCTGGATTGACCATATCTAGACCCACAGCTGATTGAGACATAAGGGTGGACACTCTTGGGGCTGAGAGGTTTGGTGAGGTTGGGTGAGCAAACGCAGACCCTTTAAAGTAATACTGCGTGGTACCCATCCCATGGGTCCCAAATCTCCAGGTTCAAGGGCATCTTCCTACATCGAAAACATGCATGAGAAACCCAGAAGATGGTACACCGTGTGATCGGGAAAGGTTTCTAAAACGCACCTCATTTCTCATCTCCTTGTGCTCGGGTTTGCCATTCCAGCCGCTTTACTAGCAATCTCCCTCCTTGGAGAATCAGCACCTTTAACCTCCTGTTCCGTACAGCTTGCAATTTGTCCTGAGGATGAAAGGGAAGAGGGGGAACCAATGAGAGACTAGCTCCAGGTGTTGGGACAGGCAGAGGTCACTCTATTTTCCCATCAGGAAGAAGAATTAACCACAGGCTCAGCCTGCCGCCTGGGACCAGAATAGGGCCTGAAGCAATCCTGCGCTTTTGCGGCCAGCGCCCAAGAAAGCGAGTTGAAAAATGGAGCTCAGGGGCACTGCAATTCACAAACCTGCAGACTTATAAATGATGACTCTCGACCACAAATATATTGATGGGAGGAAACGAAGAGGATTTGAAAGCAAGGCAGAATTGCAGGAAACAGATTTCAGGAGGGAGATTCGAATCGCCTTTAAAGCACAGGAAAAGCGGCAAAACCTCGACAATGATGCCCTTGGCCAAAAAGGGCGTATGCGTTTTTTCCTGAATATATTCAGGAAAAAACGCATACGCCCTTTTTGGCCAACCAAGCAACCTGGAAAGGCAAATCAGCGCTACAAAGAAGTCTCGCTTCCCATCGGTCAAAAGGGCCATGCTGAATAAAGTGTCAAAACCAGAAATGCAGGACAGGCCATGGAGAAACGGGAGCCTGGCTACGCTGATGGGCGGGATGTAAATTGCCAACAGCCACTCTGGAGAAGTGCACGGTGTGTCCTGAAACATCTAAAAAACTCAGCTTAGGGAGCATAGGGCACATCCACTCATGGGCGTATAAATTGGGAAAAATAAAAATCAGCAAGACACAGGCACCCCAAAGTTTAGGGCTGCTCTGTTGACAAGAATCTCCACTTCGTTACACCTTAAATATCCCAGGAAAGAGAAAAATGGATAAAGAAGTTGTGGTCCTTATGTACAATGGAATATCACTCAGCCATGAAATCAACGTCATAAGGCTAGTAGCAGCATGATGATTGGATTTAGGTACGACGATTCTAAGTGAAATAAGTCACACAGAAAAAGACACTTATCATAAGATATGACTTATAGAGGGAATGTAAAAACCGCTACCCTTGAACTGAATTACAAAACAGAATAGAGTCACACGTTTAGAAAACACACTATGGCTGCTTAACGGGAAAGGTGAGGTGCGGTGATGCATACAACAAGGGTTTCAAATTATCTCAGATACCGTTCCATAAACCCAATATGTAATAGACAAGCCCTACTCCTTCCTCAATGAATTGGACTCAACACCCCCAATTCACCGCCCAAGAATATATCTGACTAGTAAGAATCTTGAAACCTATGCATTGATATCACTCTGTAAGTGAGTCAAGTGGGTGTAAAGCGGCAAAATCACAGCAGTGAAAAGCAGGTAAACCCCATTATAAAAATCAATTACTTTTAAAAACCCATGAAACAAAGACAGTGAAAGAGAGAGAAATTCTTACAAAATTCGTTCAGCGGCTGTAATGCCACCTGGATTGACCATATCTAGACCCACAGCTGATTGAGACATAAGGGTGGACACTCCTGGGGCTGAGAGGTTTGGTGAGGTTGGGTGAGCAAACGCAGACCCTTTAAAGTAATACTGCGTGGTACCCATCCCATGGGTCCCAAATCTCCAGGTTCAAGGGCATCTTCCTACATCGAAAACATGCATGAGAAACCCAGAAGATGGTACACCGTGTGATCGGGAAAGGTTTCTAAAACGCACCTCATTTCTCATCTCCTTGTGCTCTGGTTCGCCATTCCAGCCGCTTTACTAGCAATCTCCCTCCTTGGAGAATCAGCACCTTTAACCTCCTGTTCCGTACAGCTTGCAATTTGTCCTGAGGATGAAAGTTAAGAGGGGGAACCAATGAGAGACTAGCTCCAGGTGTTGGGACAGGCAGAGGTCACTCTATTTTCCCATCAGGAAGAAGAATTAACCACAGGCTCAGCCTGCCGCCTGGGACCAGAATAGGGCCTGAAGCAATCCTGCGCTTTTGCGGCCAGCGCCCAAGAAAGCGAGTTGAAAAATGGAGCTCAGGGGCACTGCAATTCACAAACCTGCAGACTTATAAATGATGACTCTCGTCCACAAATATATTGAGGGAAGGCAACGAAGAGGATTTGAAAGCAAGGCAGAATTGCAGGAAACAGATTTCAGGAGGGAGATTCGAATCGCCTTTAAAGCACAGGAAAAGCGGCAAAACCTCGACAATGATGCCCTTGGCCAAAAAGGGCGTATGCGTTTTTTCCTGAATATATTCAGGAAAAAACGCATACGCCCTTTTTGGCCAACCAAGCAACCTGGAAAGGCAAATCAGCGCTACAAAGAAGTCTCGCTTCCCATCGGTCAAAAGGGCCATGCTGAATAAAGTGTCAAAACCAGAAATGCAGGACAGGCCATGGAGAAACGGGAGCCTGGCTACGCTGATGGGCGGGATGTAAATTGCCAACAGCCACTCTGGAGAAGTGCACGGTGTGTCCTGAAACATCTAAAAAACTGAGCTTAGGGAGCATAGGGCACATCCACTCATGGGCGTATAAATTGGGAAAACTAAAAATCAGCAAGACACAGGCACCCCAAAGTTTAGGGCTGCTCTGTTGACAAGAATCTCCACTTCGTTACACCTTAAATATCCCAGGAAAGAGAAAAATGGATAAAGAAGTTGTGGTCCTTATGTACAATGGAATATCACTCAGCCATGAAATCAACGTCATAAGGCTAGTAGCAGCATGATGAGTGGATTTAGGTACGACGATTCTAAGTGAAATAAGTCACACAGAAAAAGACACTTATCATAAGATATGACTTATAGAGGGAATGTAAAAACCGCTACCCTTGAACTGAATTACAAAACAGAATAGAGTCACACGTTTAGAAAACACACTATGGCTGCTTAACGGGAAAGGTGAGGTGGGGTGATGCATACAACAAGGGTTTCAAATTAGCTCAGATACCGTTCCATAAAACCAATATGTAATAGACAAGCCCTACTCCTTCCTCAATGAATTGGACTCAACACCCCCAATTCACCGCCCAAGAATATATCTGACTAGTAAGAATCTTGAAACCTATGCATTGATATCTCTCTGTAAGTGAGTCAAGTGGGTGTAAAGCGGCAAAATCACAGCAGTGAAAAGCAGGTAAACCCCATTATAAAAATCAATTACTTTTAAAAACCCGTGAAACAAAGACAGTGAAAGAGAGAGAAATACTTACAAAATTCGTTCAGCGGCTGTAATGCCACCTGGATTGACCATATCTAGACCCACAGCTGATTGAGACATAAGGGTGGACACTCTTGGGGCTGAGAGGTTTGGTGAGGTTGGGTGAGCAAACGCAGACCCTTTAAAGTAATACTGCGTGGTACCCATCCCATGGGTCCCAAATCTCCAGGTTCAAGGGCATCTTCCTACATCGAAAACATGCATGAGAAACCCAGAAGATGGTACACCGTGTGATCGGGAAAGGTTTCTAAAACGCACCTCATTTCTCATCTCCTTGTGCTCGGGTTCGCCATTCCAGCCGCTTTACTAGCAATCTCCCTGCTTGGAGAATCAGCACCTTTAACCTCCTGTTCCGTACAGCTTGCAATTTGTCCTGAGGATGAAAGGGAAGAGGGGGAACCAATGAGAGACTAGCTCTAGGTGTTGGGACAGGCAGAGGTCACTCTATTTTCCCATCAGGAAGAAGAATTAACCACAGGCTCAGCCTGCCGCCTGGGACCAGAATAGGGCCTGAAGCAATCCTGCGCTTTTGCGGCCAGCGCCCAAGAAACCGAGTTGAAAAATGGAGCTCAGGGGCACTGCAATTCACAAACCTGCAGACTTATAAATGATGACTCTCGTCCACAAATATATTGAGGGAAGGCAACGAAGAGGATTTGAAAGCAAGGCAGAATTGCAGGAAACAGATTTCAGGAGGGAGATTCGAATCGCCTTTAAAGCACAGGAAAAGCGGCAAAACCTCGACAATGATGCCCTTGGCCAAAAAGGGCGTATGCGTTTTTTCCTGAATATATTCAGGAAAAAACGCATACGCCCTTTTTGGCCAACCAAGCAACCTGGAAAGGCAAATCAGCGCTACAAAGAAGTCTCGCTTCCCATCGGTCAAAAGGGCCATGCTGAATAAAGTGTCAAAACCAGAAATGCAGGACAGGCCATGGAGAAACGGGAGCCTGGCTACGCTGATGGGCGGGATGTAAATTGCCAACAGCCACTCTGGAGAAGTGCACGGTGTGTCCTGAAACATCTAAAAAACTCAGCTTAGGGAGCATAGGGCACATCCACTCATGGGCGTATAAATTGGGAAAACTAAAAATCAGCAAGACACAGGCACCCCAAAGTTTAGGGCTGCTCTGTTGACAAGAATCTCCACTTCGTTACACCTTAAATATCCCAGGAAAGAGAAAAATGGATAAAGAAGTTGTGGTCCTTATGTACAATGGAATATCACTCAGCCATGAAATCAACGTCATAAGGCTAGTAGCAGCATGATGATTGGATTTAGGTACGACGATTCTAAGTGAAATAAGTCACACAGAAAAAGACACTTATCATAAGATATGACTTATAGAGGGAATGTAAAAACCGCTACCCTTGAACTGAATTACAAAACAGAATAGAGTCACACGTTTAGAAAACACACTATGGCTGCTTAACGGGAAAGGTGAGGTGGGGTGATGCATACAACAAGGGTTTCAAATTATCTCAGATACCGTTCCATAAACCCAATATGTAATAGACAAGCCCTACTCCTTCCTCAATGAATTGGACTCAACACCCCCAATTCACCGCCCAAGAATATATCTGACTAGTAAGAATCTTGAAACCTATGCATTGATATCTCTCTGTAAGTGAGTCAATTGGGTGTAAAGTGGCAAAATCACAGCAGTGAAAAGCAGGTAAACCCCATTATAAAAATCAATTACTTTTAAAAACCCGTGAAACAAAGACAGTGAAAGAGAGAGAAATTCTTACAAAATTCGTTCAGCGGCTGTAATGCCACCT
This sequence comes from Balaenoptera physalus, assembly GCF_965194825.1. Taxonomy (NCBI): domain Eukaryota; kingdom Metazoa; phylum Chordata; class Mammalia; order Artiodactyla; family Balaenopteridae; genus Balaenoptera; species Balaenoptera physalus. Next base: position 162,567 of record NW_028126060.1, on the reverse strand, counting down.
GGATTGACCATATCTAGACCCACAGCTGATTGAGACATAAGGGTGGACACTCTTGGGGCTGAGAGGTTTGGTGAGGTTGGGTGAGCAAACGCAGACCCTTTAAAGTAATACTGCGTGGTACCCATCCCATGGGTCCCAAATCTCCAGGTTCAAGGGCATGTTCCTACATCGAAAACATGCATGAGAAACCCAGAAGATGGTACACCGTGTGATCGGGAAAGGTTTCTAAAACGCACCTCATTTCTCATCTCCTTGTGCTCGGGTTCGCCATTCCAGCCGCTTTACTAGCAATCTCCCTCCTTGGAGAATCAGCACCTTTAACCTCCTGTTCCGTACAGCTTGCAATTTGTCCTGAGGATGAAAGGGAAGAGGGGGAACCAATGAGGGACTAGCTCTAGGTGTTGGGACAGGCAGAGGTCACTCTATTTTCCCATCAGGAAGAAGAATTAACCACAGGCTCAGCCTGCCGCCTGGGACCAGAATAGGGCCTGAAGCAATCCTGCGCTTTTGCGGCCAGCGCCCAAGAAAGCGAGTTGAAAAATGGAGCTCAGGGGCACTGCAATTCACAAACCTGCAGACTTATAAATGATGACTCTCGTCCTCAAATATATTGAGGGAAGGCAACGAAGAGGATTTGAAAGCAAGGCAGAATTGCAGGAAACAGATTTCAGGAGGGAGATTCGAATCGCCTTTAAAGCACAGGAAAAGCGGCAAAACCTCGACAATGATGCCCTTGGCCAAAAAGGGCGTATGCGTTTTTTCCTGAATATATTCAGGAAAAAACGCATACGCCCTTTTTGGCCAACCAAGCAACCTGGAAAGGCAAATCAGCGCTACAAAGAAGTCTCGCTTCCCATCGGTCAAAAGGGCCATGCTGAATAAAGTGTCAAAACCAGAAATGCAGGACAGGCCATGGAGAAACGGGAGCCTGGCTACGCTGATGGGCGGGATGTAAATTGCCAACAGCCACTCTGGAGAAGTGCACGGTGTGTCCTGAAACATCTACAAAACTCAGCTTAGGGAGCATAGGGCACATCCACTCATGGGCGTATAAATTGGGAAAACTAAAAATCAGCAAGACACAGGCACCCCAAAGTTTAGGGCTGCTCTGTTGACAAGAATCTCCACTTCGTTACACCTTAAATATCCCAGGAAAGAGAAAAATGGATAAAGAAGTTGTGGTCCTTATGTACAATGGAATATCACTCAGCCATGAAATCAACGTCATAAGGCTAGTAACAGCATGATGAGTGGATTTAGGTACGAAGATTCTAAGTGAAATAAGTCACACAGAAAAAGACACTTATCATAAGATATGACTTATAGAGGGAATGTAAAAACCGCTACCCTTGAACTGAATTACAAAACAGAATAGAGTCACACGTTTAGAAAACACACTATGGCTGCTTAACGGGAAAGGTGAGGTGGGGTGATGCATACAACAAGGGTTTCAAATTATCTCAGATACCGTTCCATAAACCCAATATGTAATAGACAAGCCCTACTCCTTCCTCAATGAATTGGACTCAACACCCCCAATTCATCGCCCAAGAATATATCTGACTCGTAAGAATCTTGAAACCTATGCCTTGATATCTCTCTGTAAGTGAGTCAAGTGGGTGTAAAGCGGCAAAATCACAGCAGTGAAAAGCAGGTAAACCCCATTATAAAAATCAATTACTTTTAAAAACCCGTGAAACAAAGACAGTGAAAGAGAGAGAAATTCTTACAAAATTCGTTCAGTGGTTGTAATGCCACCTGGATTGACCATATCTAGACCCACAGCTGATTGAGACATAAGGGTGGACACTCTTGGGGCTGAGAGGTTTGGTGAGGTTGGGTGAGCAAACGAAGACCCTTTAAAGTAATACTGCGTGGTACCCATCCCATGGGTCCCAAATCTCCAGGTTCAAGGGCATCTTCCTACATCGAAAACATGCATGAGAAACCCAGAAGATGGTACACCGTGTGATCGGGAAAGGTTTCTAAAACGCACCTCATTTCTCATCTCCTTGTGCTCGGGTTCGCCATTCCAGCCGCTTTACTAGCAATCTCCCTCCTTGGAGAATCAGCACCTTTAACCTCCTGTTCCGTACAGCTTGCAATTTGTCCTGAGGATGAAAGGGAAGAGGGGGAACCAATGAGAGACTAGCTCTAGGTGTTGGGACAGGCACAGGTCACTCTATTTTCCCCTCAAGAAGAAGAATTAACCACAGGCTCAGCCTGCCGCCTGGGACCAGAATAGGGCCTGAAGCAATCCTGCGCTTTTGCGGCCAGCGCCCAAGAAAGCGAGTTGAAAAATGGAGCTCAGGGACACTGCAATTCACAAACCTGCAGACTTATAAATGATGACTCTCGTCCACAAATATATTGAGGGAAGACAACGAAGAGGATTTGAAAGCAAGGCAGAATTGCAGGAAACAGATTTCAGGAGGGAGATTCGAATCGCCTTTAAAGCACAGGAAAAGCGGCAAAACCTCGACAATGATGCCCTTGGCCAAAAAGGGCGTATGCGTTTTTTCCTGAATATATTCAGGAAAAAACGCATACGCCCTTTTTGGCCAACCAAGCAACCTGGAAAGGCAAATCAGCGCTACAAAGAAGTCTCGCTTCCCATCGGTCAAAAGGGCCATGCTGAATAAAGTGTCAAAACCAGAAATGCAGGGCAGGCCATGGAGAAACGGGAGCCTGGCTACGCTGATGGGCGGGATGTAAATTCCCAACAGCCACTCTGGAGAAGTGCACGGTGTGTCCTGAAACATCTAAAAAACTGAGCTTAGGGAGCATAGGGCACATCCACTCATGGGCGTATAAATTGGGAAAACTAAAAATCAGCAAGACACAGGCACCCCAAAGTTTAGGGCTGCTCTGTTGACAAGAATCTCCACTTCGTTACACCTTAAATATCCCAGGAAAGAGAAAAATGGATAAAGAAGTTGTGGTCCTTATGTACAATGGAATATCACTCAGCCATGAAATCAACGTCATAAGGCTAGTAGCAGCATGATGATTGGATTTAGGTACGACGATACTAAGTGAAATAAGTCACAAAGAAAAAGACACTTATCATAAGATATGACTTATAGAGGGAATGTAAAAACCGCTACCCTTGAACTGAATTACAAAACAGAATAGAGTCACAAGTTTAGAAAACACACTATGGCTGCTTAACGAGAAAGGTGAGGTGGGGTGATGCATACAACAAGGGTTTCAAATTATCTCAGATACCGTTCCATAAACCCAATATGTAATAGACAAGCCCTACTCCTTCCTCAATGAATTGGACTCAACACCCCCAATTCATCGCCCAAGAATATATCTGACTAGTAAGAATCTTGAAACCTATGCATTGATATCTCTCTGTAAGTGAGTCAAGTGGGTGTAAAGCGGCAAAATCACAGCAGTGAAAAGCAGGTAAACCCCATTATAAAAATCAATTACTTTTAAAAACCCGTGAAACAAAGACAGTGAAAGAGAGAGAAATTCTTACAAAATTCGTTCAGCGGTTGTAATGCCACCTGGATTGACCATATCTAGACCCACAGCTGATTGAGACATAAGGGTGGACACTCTTGGGGCTGAGAGGTTTGGTGAGGTTGGGTGAGCAAACGCAGACCCTTTAAAGTAATACTGCGTGGTACCCATCCCATGGGTCCCAAATCTCCAGGTTCAAGGGCATCTTCCTACATCGAAAACATGCATGAGAAACCCAGAAGATGGTACACCGTGTGATCGGGAAAGGTTTCTAAAACGCACCTCATTTCTCATCTCCTTGTGCTCGGGTTCGCCATTCCAGCCGCTTTACTAGCAATCTCCCTCCTTGGAGAATCAGCACCTTTAACCTCCTGTTCCGTACAGCTTGCAATTTGTCCTGAGGATGAAAGGGAAGAGGGGGAACCAATGAGAGACTAGCTCTAGGTGTTGGGACAGGCACAGGTCACTCTATTTTCCCCTCAAGAAGAAGAATTAACCACAGGCTCAGCCTGCCGCCTGGGACCAGAATAGGGCCTGAAGCAATCCTGCGCTTTTGCGGCCAGCGCCCAAGAAAGCGAGTTGAAAAATGGAGCTCAGGGACACTGCAATTCACAAACCTGCAGACTTATAAATGATGACTCTCGTCCACAAATATATTGAGGGAAGACAACGAAGAGGATTTGAAAGCAAGGCAGAATTGCAGGAAACAGATTACAGGAGGGAGATTCGAATCGCCTTTAAAGCACAGGAAAAGCGGCAAAACCTCGACAATGATGCCCTTGGCCAAAAAGGGCGTATGCGTTTTTTCCTGAATATATTCAGGAAAAAACGCATACGCCCTTTTTGGCCAACCAAGCAACCTGGGAAGGCAAATCAGCGCTACAAAGAAGTCTCGCTTCCCATCGGTCAAAAGGGCCATGCTGAATAAAGTGTCAAAACCAGAAATGCAGGGCAGGCCATGGAGAAACGGGAGCCTGGCTACGCTGATGGGCGGGATGTAAATTGCCAACAGCCACTCTGGAGAAGTGCACGGTGTGTCCTGAAACATCTAAAAAACTGAGCTTAGGGAGCATAGGGCACATCCACTCATGGGCGTATAAATTGGGAAAACTAAAAATCAGCAAGACACAGGCACCCCAAAGTTTAGGGCTGCTCTGTTGACAATCATCTCCACTTCGTTACACCTTAAATATCCCAGGAAAGAGAAAAATGGATAAAGAAGTTGTGGTCCTTATGTACAATGGAATATCACTCAGCCATGAAATCAACGTCATAAGGCTAGTAGCAGCATGATGAGTCGATTTAGGTACGACGATTCTAAGTGAAATAAGTCACACAGAAAAAGACACTTATCATAAGATATGACTTATAGAGGGAATGTAAAAACCGCTACCCTTGAACTGAATTACAAAACAGAATAGAGTCACACGTTTAGAAAACACACTATGGCTGCTTAACGGGAAAGGTGAGGTGGGGTGATGCATACAACAAGGGTTTCAAATTATCTCAGATACCGTTCCATAAACCCAATATGTAATAGACAAGCCCTACTCCTTCCTCAATGAATTGGACTCAACACCCCCAATTCACCGCCCAAGAATATATCTGACTAGTAAGAATCTTGAAACCTATGCATTGATATCTCTCTGTAAGTGAGTCAAGTGAGTGTAAAGCGGCAAAATCACAGCAGTGAAAAGCAGGTAAACCCCATTATAAAAATCAATTACTTTTAAAAACCCGTGAAACAAAGACAGTGAAAGAGAGAGAAATTCTTACAAAATTCGTTCAGCGGCTGTAATGCCACCTGGATTGACCATATCTAGACCCACAGCTGATTGAGACATAAGGGTGGACACTCTTGGGGCTGAGAGGTTTGGTGAGGTTGGGTGAGCAAACGCAGACCCTTTAAAGTAATACTGCGTGGTACCCATCCCATGGGTCCCAAATCTCCAGGTTCAAGGGCATCTTCCTACATCGAAAACATGCATGAGAAACCCAGAAGATGGTACACCGTGTGATCGGGAAAGGTTTCTAAAACGCACCTCATTTCTCATCTCCTTGTGCTCGGGTTCGCCATTCCAGCCGCTTTACTAGCAATCTCCCTCCTTGGAGAATCAGCACCTTTAACCTCCTGTTCCGTACAGCTTGCAATTTGTCCTGAGGATGAAAGGGAAGAGGGGGAACCAATGAGAGACAAGCTCTAGGTGTTGGGACAGGCAGAGGTCACTCTATTTTCCCATCAGGAAGAAGAATTAACCACAGGCTCAGCCTGCCGCCTGGGACCAGAATAGGGCCTGAAGCAATCCTGCGCTTTTGCGGCCAGCGCCCAAGAAAGCGAGTTGAAAAATGGACCTCAGGGGCACTGCAATTCACAAACCTGCAGACTTATAAATGATGACTCTCGTCCTCAAATATATTGAGGGAAGGCAACGAAGAGGATTTGAAAGCAAGGCAGAATTGCAGGAAACAGATTTCAGGAGGGAGATTCGAATCGCCTTTAAAGCACAGGAAAAGCGGCAAAACCTCGACAATGATGCCCTTGGCCAAAAAGGGCGTATGCGTTTTTTCCTGAATATATTCAGGAAAAAACGCATACGCCCTTTTTGTCCAACCAAGCAACCTGGAAAGGCAAATCAGCGCTACAAAGAAGTCTCGCTTCCCATCGGTCAAAAGGGCCATGCTGAATAAAGTGTCAAAACCAGAAATGCAGGACAGGCCATGGAGAAACGGGAGCCTGGCTACGCTGATGGGCGGGATGTAAATTGCCAACAGCCACTCTGGAGAAGTGCACGGTGTGTCCTGAAACATCTACAAAACTCAGCTTAGGGAGCATAGGGCACATCCACTCATGGGCGTATAAATTGGGAAAACTAAAAATCAGCAAGACACAGGCACCCCAAAGTTTAGGGCTGCTCTGTTGACAAGAATCTCCACTTCGTTACACCTTAAATATCCCAGGAAAGAGAAAAATGGATAAAGAAGTTGTGGTCCTTATGTACAATGGAATATCACTCAGCCATGAAATCAACGTCATAAGGTTAGTAGCAGCATGATGAGTGGATTTAGGTACGAAGATTCTAAGTGAAATAAGTCACACAGAAAAAGACACTTATCATAAGATATGACTTATAGAGGGAATGTAAAAACCGCTACCCTTGAACTGAATTACAAAACAGAATAGAGTCACACGTTTAGAAAACACACTATGGCTGCTTAACGGGAAAGGTGAGGTGGGGTGATGCATACAACAAGGGTTTCAAATTAGCTCAGATACCGTTCCATAAACCCAATATGTAATAGACAAGCCCTACTCCTTCCTCAATGAATTGGACTCAACACCCCCTATTCAGCGCCCAAGAATATATCTGACTAGTAAGAATCTTGAAACCTATGCATTGATATCTCTCTGTAAGTGAGTCAAGTGGGTGTAAAGCGGCAAAATCACAGCAGTGAAAAGCAGGTAAACCCCATTATAAAAATCAATTACTTTTAAAAACCCGTGAAACAAAGACAGTGAAAGAGAGAGAAATTCTTACAAAATTCGTTCAGGGGCTGTGATGCCACCTGGATTGACCATATCTAGACCCACAGCTGATTGAGACATAAGGGTGGACACTCTTGGGGCTGAGAGGTTTGGTGAGGTTGGGTGAGCAAACGCAGACCCTATAAAGTAATACTGCGTGGTACCCATCCCATGGGTCCCAAATCTCCAGGTTCAAGGGCATCTTCCTACATCGAAAACATGCATGAGAAACCCAGAAGATGGTACACCGTGTGATCGGGAAAGGTTTCTAAAACGCACCTCATTTCTCATCTCCTTGTGCTCGGGTTCGCCATTCCAGCCGCTTTACTAGCAATCTCCCTCCTTGGAGAATCAGCACCTTTAACCTCCTGTTCCGTACAGCTTGCAATTTGTCCTGAGGATGAAAGGGAAGAGGGGGAACCAATGAGAGACTAGCTCCAGGTGTTGGGACAGGCAGAGGTCACTCTATTTTCCCATCAGTAAGAAGAATTAACCACAGGCTCAGCCTGCCGCCTGGGACCAGAATAGGGCCTGAAGCAATCCTGCGCTTTTGCGGCCAGCGCCCAAGAAAGCGAGTTGAAAAATGGAGCTCAGGGGCACTGCAATTCACAAACCTGCAGACTTATAAATGATGACTCTCGTCCACAAATATATTGAGGGAAGGCAACGAAGAGGATTTGAAAGCAAGGCAGAATTGCAGGAAACAGATTTCAGGAGGGAGATTCGAATCGCCTTTAAAGCACAGGAAAAGCGGCAAAACCTCGACAATGATGCCCTTGGCCAAAAAGGGCGTATGCGTTTTTTCCTGAATATATTCAGGAAAAAACGCATACGCCCTTTTTGGCCAACCAAGCAACCTGGAAAGGCAAATCAGCGCTACAAAGAAGTCTCGCTTCCCATCGGTCAAAAGGGCCATGCTGAATAAAGTGTCAAAACCAGAAATGCAGGACAGGCCATGGAGAAACGGGAGCCTGGCTACGCTGATGGGCGGGATGTAAATTGCCAACAGCAACTCTGGAGAAGTGCACGGTGTGTCCTGAAACATCTAAAAAACTCAGCTTAGGGAGCATAGGGCACATCCACTCATGGGCGTATAAATTGGGAAAACTAAAAATCAGCAAGACACAGGCACCCCAAAGTTTAGGGCTGCTCTGTTGACAAGAATCTCCACTTCGTTACACCTTAAATATCCCAGGAAAGAGAAAAATGGATAAAGAAGTTGTGGTCCTTATGTACAATGGAATATCACTCAGCCATGAAATCAACGTCATAAGGCTAGTAGCAGCATGATGAGTGGATTTAGGTACGACGATTCTAAGTGAAATAAGTCACACAGAAAAAGACACTTATCATAAGATATGACTTATAGAGGGAATGTAAAAACCGCTACCCTTGAACTGAATTACAAAACAGAATAGAGTCACACGTTTAGAAAACACACTATGGCTGCTTAACGGGAAAGGTGAGGTGGGGTGATGCATACAACAAGGGTTTCAAATTAGCTCAGATACCGTTCCATAAAACCAATATGTAATAGACAAGCCCTACTCCTTCCTCAATGAATTGGACTCAACACCCCCAATTCACCGCCCAAGAATATATCTGACTAGTAAGAATCTTGAAACCTATGCATTAATATCTCTCTGTAAGTGAGTCAAGTGGGTGTAAAGCGGCAAAATCACAGCAGTGAAAAGCAGGTAAACCCCATTATAAAAATCAATTACTTTTAAAAACCCGTGAAACAAAGACAGTGAAAGAGAGAGAAATTCTTACAAAATTCGTTCAGCGGCTGTAATGCCACCTGGATTCACCATATCTAGACCCACAGCTGATTGAGACATAAGGGTGGACACTCTTGGGGCTGAGAGGTTTGGTGAGGTTGGGTGAGCAAACGCAGACCCTTTAAAGTAATACTGCGTGGTACCCATCCCATGGGTCCCAAATCTCCAGGTTCAAGGGCATCTTCCTACATCGAAAACATGCATGAGAAACCCAGAAGATGGTACACCGTGTGATCGGGAAAGGTTTCTAAAACGCACCTCATTTCTCATCTCCTTGTGCTCGGGTTCGCCATTCCAGCCGCTTTACTAGCAATCTCCCTCCTTGGAGAATCAGCACCTTTAACCTCCTGTTCCGTACAGCTTGCAATTTGTCCTGAGGATGAAAGGGAAGAGGGGGAACCAATGAGAGACAAGCTCTAGGTGTTGGGACAGGCAGAGGTCACTCTATTTTCCCATCAGGAAGAAGAATTAACCACAGGCTCAGCCTGCCGCCTGGGACCAGAATAGGGCCTGAAGCAATCCTGCGCTTTTGCGGCCAGCGCCCAAGAAAGCGAGTTGAAAAATGGAGCTCAGGGGCACTGCAATTCACAAACCTGCAGACTTATAAATGATGACTCTCGTCCTCAAATATATTGAGGGAAGGCAACGAAGAGGATTTGAAAGCAAGGCAGAATTGCAGGAAACAGATTTCAGGAGGGAGATTCGAATCGCCTTTAAAGCACAGGAAAAGCGGCAAAACCTCGACAATGATGCCCTTGGCCAAAAAGGGCGTATGCGTTTTTTCCTGAATATATTCAGGAAAAAACGCATACGCCCTTTTTGTCCAACCAAGCAACCTGGAAAGGCAAATCAGCGCTACAAAGAAGTCTCGCTTCCCATCGGTCAAAAGGGCCATGCTGAATAAAGTGTCAAAACCAGAAATGCAGGACAGGCCATGGAGAAACGGGAGCCTGGCTACGCTGATGGGCGGGATGTAAATTGCCAACAGCCACTCTGGAGAAGTGCACGGTGTGTCCTGAAACATCTACAAAACTCAGCTTAGGGAGCATAGGGCACATCCACTCATGGGCGTATAAATTGGGAAAACTAAAAATCAGCAAGACACAGGCACCCCAAAGTTTAGGGCTGCTCTGTTGACAAGAATCTCCACTTCGTTACACCTTAAATATCCCAGGAAAGAGAAAAATGGATAAAGAAGTTGTGGTCCTTATGTACAATGGAATATCACTCAGCCATGAAATCAACGTCATAAGGTTAGTAGCAGCATGATGAGTGGATTTAGGTACGAAGATTCTAAGTGAAATAAGTCACACAGAAAAAGACACTTATCATAAGATATGACTTATAGAGGGAATGTAAAAACCGCTACCCTTGAACTGAATTACAAAACAGAATAGAGTCACACGTTTAGAAAACACACTATGGCTGCTTAACGGGAAAGGTGAGGTGGGGTGATGCATACAACAAGGGTTTCAAATTAGCTCAGATACCGTTCCATAAACCCAATATGTAATAGACAAGCCCTACTCCTTCCTCAATGAATTGGACTCAACACCCCCTATTCAGCGCCCAAGAATATATCTGACTAGTAAGAATCTTGAAACCTATGCATTGATATCTCTCTGTAAGTGAGTCAAGTGGGTGTAAAGCGGCAAAATCACAGCAGTGAAAAGCAGGTAAACCCCATTATAAAAATCAATTACTTTTAAAAACCCGTGAAACAAAGACAGTGAAAGAGAGAGAAATTCTTACAAAATTCGTTCAGGGGCTGTGATGCCACCTGGATTGACCATATCTAGACCCACAGCTGATTGAGACATAAGGGTGGACACTCTTGGGGCTGAGAGGTTTGGTGAGGTTGGGTGAGCAAACGCAGACCCTATAAAGTAATACTGCGTGGTACCCATCCCATGGGTCCCAAATCTCCAGGTTCAAGGGCATCTTCCTACATCGAAAACATGCATGAGAAACCCAGAAGATGGTACACCGTGTGATCGGGAAAGGTTTCTAAAACGCACCTCATTTCTCATCTCCTTGTGCTCGGGTTCGCCATTCCAGCCGCTTTACTAGCAATCTCCCTCCTTGGAGAATCAGCACCTTTAACCTCCTGTTCCGTACAGCTTGCAATTTGTCCTGAGGATGAAAGGGAAGAGGGGGAACCAATGAGAGACTAGCTCCAGGTGTTGGGACAGGCAGAGGTCACTCTATTTTCCCATCAGGAAGAAGAATTAACCACAGGCTCAGCCTGCCGCCTGGGACCAGAATAGGGCCTGAAGCAATCGTGCGCTTTTGCGGCCAGCGCCCAAGAAAGCGAGTTGAAAAATGGAGCTCAGGGGCACTGCAATTCACAAACCTGCAGACTTATAAATGATGACTCTCGTCCACAAATATATTGAGGGAAGGCAACGAAGAGGATTTGAAAGCAAGGCAGAATTGCAGGAAACAGATTTCAGGAGGGAGATTCGAATCGCCTTTAAAGCACAGGAAAAGCGGCAAAACCTCGACAATGATGCCCTTGGCCAAAAAGGGCGTATGCGTTTTTTCCTGAATATATTCAGGAAAAAACGCATACGCCCTTTTTGGCCAACCAAGCAACCTGGAAAGGCAAATCAGCGCTACAAAGAAGTCTCGCTTCCCATCGGTCAAAAGGGCCATGCTGAATAAAGTGTCAAAACCAGAAATGCAGGACAGGCCATGGAGAAACGGGAGCCTGGCTACGCTGATGGGCGGGATGTAAATTGCCAACAGCAACTCTGGAGAAGTGCACGGTGTGTCCTGAAACATCTAAAAAACTGAGCTTAGGGAGCATAGGGCACATCCACTCATGGGCGTATAAATTGGGAAAACTAAAAATCAGCAAGACACAGGCACCCCAAAGTTTAGGGCTGCTCTGTTGACAAGAATCTCCACTTCGTTACACCTTAAATATCCCAGGAAAGAGAAAAATGGATAAAGAAGTTGTGGTCCTTATGTACAATGGAATATCACTCAGCCATGAAATCAACGTCATAAGGCTAGTAGCAGCATGATGAGTGGATTTAGGTACGACGATTCTAAGTGAAATAAGTCACACAGAAAAAGACACTTATCATAAGATATGACTTATAGAGGGAATGTAAAAACCGCTACCCTTGAACTGAATTACAAAACAGAATAGAGTCACACGTTTAGAAAACACACTATGGCTGCTTAACGGGAAAGGTGAGGTGGGGTGATGCATACAACAAGGGTTTCAAATTAGCTCAGATACCGTTCCATAAAACCAATATGTAATAGACAAGCCCTACTCCTTCCTCAATGAATTGGACTCAACACCCCCAATTCACCGCCCAAGAATATATCTGACTAGTAAGAATCTTGAAACCTATGCATTGATATCTCTCTGTAAGTGAGTCAAGTGGGTGTAAAGCGGCAAAATCACAGCAGTGAAAAGCAGGTAAACCCCATTATAAAAATCAATTACTTTTAAAAACCCGTGAAACAAAGACAGTGAAAGAGAGAGAAATTCTTACAAAATTCGTTCAGCGGCTGTAATGCCACCTGGATTGACCATATCTAGACCCACAGCTGATTGAGACATAAGGGTGGACACTCTTGGGGCTGAGAGGTTTGGTGAGGTTGGGTGAGCAAACGCAGACCCTTTAAAGTAATACTGCGTGGTACCCATCCCATGGGTCCCAAATCTCCAGGTTCAAGGGCATCTTCCTACATCGAAAACATGCATGAGAAACCCAGAAGATGGTACACCGTGTGATCGGGAAAGGTTTCTAAAACGCACCTCATTTCTCATCTCCTTGTGCTCGGGTTCGCCATTCCAGCCGCTTTACTAGCAATCTCCCTCCTTGGAGAATCAGCACCTTTAACCTCCTGTTCCGTACAGCTTGCAATTTGTCCTGAGGATGAAAGGGAAGAGGGGGAACCAATGAGAGACAAGCTCTAGGTGTTGGGACAGGCAGAGGTCACTCTATTTTCCCATCAGGAAGAAGAATTAACCACAGGCTCAGCCTGCCGCCTGGGACCAGAATAGGGCCTGAAGCAATCGTGCGCTTTTGCGGCCAGCGCCCAAGAAAGCGAGTTGAAAAATGGAGCTCAGGGGCACTGCAATTCACAAACCTGCAGACTTATAAATGATGACTCTCGTCCACAAATATATTGAGGGAAGGCAACGAAGAGGATTTGAAAGCAAGGCAGAATTGCAGGAAACAGATTTCAGGAGGGAGATTCGAATCGCCTTTAAAGCACAGGAAAAGCGGCAAAACCTCGACAATGATGCCCTTGGCCAAAAAGGGCGTATGCGTTTTTTCCTGAATATATTCAGGAAAAAACGCATACGCCCTTTTTGGCCAACCAAGCAACCTGGAAAGGCAAATCAGCGCTACAAAGAAGTCTCGCTTCCCATCGGTCAAAAGGGCCATGCTGAATAAAGTGTCAAAACCAGAAATGCAGGACAGGCCATGGAGAAACGGGAGCCTGGCTACGCTGATGGGCGGGATGTAAATTGCCAACAGCAACTCTGGAGAAGTGCACGGTGTGTCCTGAAACATCTAAAAAACTGAGCTTAGGGAGCATAGGGCACATCCACTCATGGGCGTATAAATTGGGAAAACTAAAAATCAGCAAGACACAGGCACCCCAAAGTTTAGGGCTGCTCTGTTGACGAGAATCTCCACTTCGTTACACCTTAAATATCCCAGGAAAGAGAAAAATGGATAAAGAAGTTGTGGTCCTTATGTACAATGGAATATCACTCAGCCATGAAATCAACGTCATAAGGCTAGTAGCAGCATGATGAGTGGGTTTAGGTACGACGATTCTAAGTGAAATAAGTCACACAGAAAAAGACACTTATCATAAGATATGACTTATAGAGGGAATGTAAAAACCGCTACCCTTGAACTGAATTACAAAACAGAATAGAGTCACACGTTTAGAAAACACACTATGGCTGCTTAACGGGAAAGGTGAGGTGGGGTGATGCATACAACAAGGGTTTCAAATTAGCTCAGATACCGTTCCATAAAACCAATATGTAATAGACAAGCCCTACTCCTTCCTCAATGAATTGGACTCAACACCCCCAATTCACCGCCCAAGAATATATCTGACTAGTAAGAATCTTGAAACCTATGCATTGATATCTCTCTGTAAGTGAGTCAAGTGGGTGTAAAGCGGCAAAATCACAGCAGTGAAAAGCAGGTAAACCCCATTATAAAAATCAATTACTTTTAAAAACCCGTGAAACAAAGACAGTGAAAGAGAGAGAAATTCTTACAAAATTCGTTCAGCGGCTGTAATGCCACCTGGATTGACCATATCTAGACCCACAGCTGATTGAGACATAAGGGTGGACACTCTTGGGGCTGAGAGGTTTGGTGAGGTTGGGTGAGCAAACGCAGACCCTTTAAAGTAATACTGCGTGGTACCCATCCCATGGGTCCCAAATCTCCAGGTTCAAGGGCATCTTCCTACATCGAAAACATGCATGAGAAACCCAGAAGATGGTACACCGTGTGATCGGGAAAGGTTTCTAAAACGCACCTCATTTCTCATCTCCTTGTGCTCGGGTTCGCCATTCCAGCCGCTTTACTAGCAATCTCCCTCCTTGGAGAATCAGCACCTTTAACCTCCTGTTCCGTACAGCTTGCAATTTGTCCTGAGGATGAAAGGGAAGAGGGGGAACCAATGAGAGACAAGCTCTAGGTGTTGGGACAGGCAGAGGTCACTCTATTTTCCCATCAGGAAGAAGAATTAACCACAGGCTCAGCCTGCCGCCTGGGACCAGAATAGGGCCTGAAGCAATCCTGCGCTTTTGCGGCCAGCGCCCAAGAAAGCGAGTTGAAAAATGGACCTCAGGGGCACTGCAATTCACAAACCTGCAGACTTATAAATGATGACTCTCGTCCTCAAATATATTGAGGGAAGGCAACGAAGAGGATTTGAAAGCAAGGCAGAATTGCAGGAAACAGATTTCAGGAGGGAGATTCGAATCGCCTTTAAAGCACAGGAAAAGCGGCAAAACCTCGACAATGATGCCCTTGGCCAAAAAGGGCGTATGCGTTTTTTCCTGAATATATTCAGGAAAAAACGCATACGCCCTTTTTGTCCAACCAAGCAACCTGGAAAGGCAAATCAGCGCTACAAAGAAGTCTCGCTTCCCATCGGTCAAAAGGGCCATGCTGAATAAAGTGTCAAAACCAGAAATGCAGGACAGGCCATGGAGAAACGGGAGCCTGGCTACGCTGATGGGCGGGATGTAAATTGCCAACAGCCACTCTGGAGAAGTGCACGGTGTGTCCTGAAACATCTACAAAACTCAGCTTAGGGAGCATAGGGCACATCCACTCATGGGCGTATAAATTGGGAAAACTAAAAATCAGCAAGACACAGGCACCCCAAAGTTTAGGGCTGCTCTGTTGACAAGAATCTCCACTTCGTTACACCTTAAATATCCCAGGAAAGAGAAAAATGGATAAAGAAGTTGTGGTCCTTATGTACAATGGAATATCACTCAGCCATGAAATCAACGTCATAAGGTTAGTAGCAGCATGATGAGTGGATTTAGGTACGAAGATTCTAAGTGAAATAAGTCACACAGAAAAAGACACTTATCATAAGATATGACTTATAGAGGGAATGTAAAAACCGCTACCCTTGAACTGAATTACAAAACAGAATAGAGTCACACGTTTAGAAAACACACTATGGCTGCTTAACGGGAAAGGTGAGGTGGGGTGATGCATACAACAAGGGTTTCAAATTAGCTCAGATACCGTTCCATAAACCCAATATGTAATAGACAAGCCCTACTCCTTCCTCAATGAATTGGACTCAACACCCCCTATTCAGCGCCCAAGAATATATCTGACTAGTAAGAATCTTGAAACCTATGCATTGATATCTCTCTGTAAGTGAGTCAAGTGGGTGTAAAGCGGCAAAATCACAGCAGTGAAAAGCAGGTAAACCCCATTATAAAAATCAATTACTTTTAAAAACCCGTGAAACAAAGACAGTGAAAGAGAGAGAAATTCTTACAAAATTCGTTCAGGGGCTGTGATGCCACCTGGATTGACCATATCTAGACCCACAGCTGATTGAGACATAAGGGTGGACACTCTTGGGGCTGAGAGGTTTGGTGAGGTTGGGTGAGCAAACGCAGACCCTATAAAGTAATACTGCGTGGTACCCATCCCATGGGTCCCAAATCTCCAGGTTCAAGGGCATCTTCCTACATCGAAAACATGCATGAGAAACCCAGAAGATGGTACACCGTGTGATCGGGAAAGGTTTCTAAAACGCACCTCATTTCTCATCTCCTTGTGCTCGGGTTCGCCATTCCAGCCGCTTTACTAGCAATCTCCCTCCTTGGAGAATCAGCACCTTTAACCTCCTGTTCCGTACAGCTTGCAATTTGTCCTGAGGATGAAAGGGAAGAGGGGGAACCAATGAGAGACTAGCTCCAGGTGTTGGGACAGGCAGAGGTCACTCTATTTTCCCATCAGTAAGAAGAATTAACCACAGGCTCAGCCTGCCGCCTGGGACCAGAATAGGGCCTGAAGCAATCGTGCGCTTTTGCGGCCAGCGCCCAAGAAAGCGAGTTGAAAAATGGAGCTCAGGGGCACTGCAATTCACAAACCTGCAGACTTATAAATGATGACTCTCGTCCACAAATATATTGAGGGAAGGCAACGAAGAGGATTTGAAAGCAAGGCAGAATTGCAGGAAACAGATTTCAGGAGGGAGATTCGAATCGCCTTTAAAGCACAGGAAAAGCGGCAAAACCTCGACAATGATGCCCTTGGCCAAAAAGGGCGTATGCGTTTTTTCCTGAATATATTCAGGAAAAAACGCATACGCCCTTTTTGGCCAACCAAGCAACCTGGAAAGGCAAATCAGCGCTACAAAGAAGTCTCGCTTCCCATCGGTCAAAAGGGCCATGCTGAATAAAGTGTCAAAACCAGAAATGCAGGACAGGCCATGGAGAAACGGGAGCCTGGCTACGCTGATGGGCGGGATGTAAATTGCCAACAGCAACTCTGGAGAAGTGCACGGTGTGTCCTGAAACATCTAAAAAACTGAGCTTAGGGAGCATAGGGCACATCCACTCATGGGCGTATAAATTGGGAAAACTAAAAATCAGCAAGACACAGGCACCCCAAAGTTTAGGGCTGCTCTGTTGACGAGAATCTCCACTTCGTTACACCTTAAATATCCCAGGAAAGAGAAAAATGGATAAAGAAGTTGTGGTCCTTATGTACAATGGAATATCACTCAGCCATGAAATCAACGTCATAAGGCTAGTAGCAGCATGATGAGTGGGTTTAGGTACGACGATTCTAAGTGAAATAAGTCACACAGAAAAAGACACTTATCATAAGATATGACTTATAGAGGGAATGTAAAAACCGCTACCCTTGAACTGAATTACAAAACAGAATAGAGTCACACGTTTAGAAAACACACTATGGCTGCTTAACGGGAAAGGTGAGGTGGGGTGATGCATACAACAAGGGTTTCAAATTAGCTCAGATACCGTTCCATAAAACCAATATGTAATAGACAAGCCCTACTCCTTCCTCAATGAATTGGACTCAACACCCCCAATTCACCGCCCAAGAATATATCTGACTAGTAAGAATCTTGAAACCTATGCATTGATATCTCTCTGTAAGTGAGTCAAGTGGGTGTAAAGCGGCAAAATCACAGCAGTGAAAAGCAGGTAAACCCCATTATAAAAATCAATTACTTTTAAAAACCCGTGAAACAAAGACAGTGAAAGAGAGAGAAATTCTTACAAAATTCGTTCAGCGGCTGTAATGCCACCTGGATTGACCATATCTAGACCCACAGCTGATTGAGACATAAGGGTGGACACTCTTGGGGCTGAGAGGTTTGGTGAGGTTGGGTGAGCAAACGCAGACCCTTTAAAGTAATACTGCGTGGTACCCATCCCATGGGTCCCAAATCTCCAGGTTCAAGGGCATCTTCCTACATCGAAAACATGCATGAGAAACCCAGAAGATGGTACACCGTGTGATCGGGAAAGGTTTCTAAAACGCACCTCATTTCTCATCTCCTTGTGCTCGGGTTCGCCATTCCAGCCGCTTTACTAGCAATCTCCCTCCTTGGAGAATCAGCACCTTTAACCTCCTGTTCCGTACAGCTTGCAATTTGTCCTGAGGATGAAAGGGAAGAGGGGGAACCAATGAGAGACAAGCTCTAGGTGTTGGGACAGGCAGAGGTCACTCTATTTTCCCATCAGGAAGAAGAATTAACCACAGGCTCAGCCTGCCGCCTGGGACCAGAATAGGGCCTGAAGCAATCCTGCGCTTTTGCGGCCAGCGCCCAAGAAAGCGAGTTGAAAAATGGAGCTCAGGGGCACTGCAATTCACAAACCTGCAGACTTATAAATGATGACTCTCGTCCTCAAATATATTGAGGGAAGGCAACGAAGAGGATTTGAAAGCAAGGCAGAATTGCAGGAAACAGATTTCAGGAGGGAGATTCGAATCGCCTTTAAAGCACAGGAAAAGCGGCAAAACCTCGACAATGATGCCCTTGGCCAAAAAGGGCGTATGCGTTTTTTCCTGAATATATTCAGGAAAAAACGCATACGCCCTTTTTGTCCAACCAAGCAACCTGGAAAGGCAAATCAGCGCTACAAAGAAGTCTCGCTTCCCATCGGTCAAAAGGGCCATGCTGAATAAAGTGTCAAAACCAGAAATGCAGGACAGGCCATGGAGAAACGGGAGCCTGGCTACGCTGATGGGCGGGATGTAAATTGCCAACAGCCACTCTGGAGAAGTGCACGGTGTGTCCTGAAACATCTACAAAACTCAGCTTAGGGAGCATAGGGCACATCCACTCATGGGCGTATAAATTGGGAAAACTAAAAATCAGCAAGACACAGGCACCCCAAAGTTTAGGGCTGCTCTGTTGACAAGAATCTCCACTTCGTTACACCTTAAATATCCCAGGAAAGAGAAAAATGGATAAAGAAGTTGTGGTCCTTATGTACAATGGAATATCACTCAGCCATGAAATCAACGTCATAAGGTTAGTAGCAGCATGATGAGTGGATTTAGGTACGAAGATTCTAAGTGAAATAAGTCACACAGAAAAAGACACTTATCATAAGATATGACTTATAGAGGGAATGTAAAAACCGCTACCCTTGAACTGAATTACAAAACAGAATAGAGTCACACGTTTAGAAAACACACTATGGCTGCTTAACGGGAAAGGTGAGGTGGGGTGATGCATACAACAAGGGTTTCAAATTAGCTCAGATACCGTTCCATAAACCCAATATGTAATAGACAAGCCCTACTCCTTCCTCAATGAATTGGACTCAACACCCCCTATTCAGCGCCCAAGAATATATCTGACTAGTAAGAATCTTGAAACCTATGCATTGATATCTCTCTGTAAGTGAGTCAAGTGGGTGTAAAGCGGCAAAATCACAGCAGTGAAAAGCAGGTAAACCCCATTATAAAAATCAATTACTTTTAAAAACCCGTGAAACAAAGACAGTGAAAGAGAGAGAAATTCTTACAAAATTCGTTCAGGGGCTGTGATGCCACCTGGATTGACCATATCTAGACCCACAGCTGATTGAGACATAAGGGTGGACACTCTTGGGGCTGAGAGGTTTGGTGAGGTTGGGTGAGCAAACGCAGACCCTTTAAAGTAATACTGCGTGGTACCCATCCCATGGGTCCCAAATCTCCAGGTTCAAGGGCATCTTCCTACATCGAAAACATGCATGAGAAACCCAGAAGATGGTACACCGTGTGATCGGGAAAGGTTTCTAAAACGCACCTCATTTCTCATCTCCTTGTGCTCGGGTTCGCCATTCCAGCTGCTTTACTAGCAATCTCCCTCCTTGGAGAATCAGCACCTTTAACCTCCTGTTCCGTACAGGTTGCAATTTGTCCTGAGGATGAACGGGAAGAGGGGGAACCAATGAGAGACTAGCTCTAGGTGTTGGTACAGGCACAGGTCACTCTATTTTCCCCTCAGGAAGAAGAATTAACCACAGGCTCAGCCTGCCGCCTGGGACCAGAATAGGGCCTGAAGCAATCCTGCGCTCTTGCGGCCAGCTCCCAAGAAAGCGAGTTGAACAATGGAGCTCAGGGGCACTGCAATTCACAAACCTGCAGACTTATAAATGATGACTCTCGTCCACAAATATATTGATGGAAGGCAACGAAGAGGATTTGAAAGCAAGGCAGAATTGCAGGAAACAGATTTCAGGAGGGAGATTCGAATCGCCTTTAAAGCACAGGAAAAGCGGCAAAACCTCGACAATGATGCCCTTGGCCAAAAAGGGCGTATGCGTTTTTTCCTGAATATATTCAGGAAAAAACGCATACGCCCTTTTTGGCCAACCAAGCAACCTGGAAAGGCAAATCAGCGCTACAAAGAAGTCTCGCTTCCCATCGGTCAAAAGGGCCATGCTGAATAAAGTGTCAAAACCAGAAATGCAGGACAGGCCATGGAGAAACGGGAGCCTGGCTACGCTGATGGGCGGGATGTAAATTGCCAACAGCCACTCTGGAGAAGTGCACGGTGTGTCCTGAAACATCTAAAAAACTCAGCTTAGGGAGCATAGGGCACATCCACTCATGGGCGTATAAATTGGGAAAACTAAAAATCAGCAAGACACAGGCACCCCAAAGTTTAGGGCTGCTCTGTTGACAAGAATCTCCACTTCGTTACACCTTAAATATCCCAGGAAAGAGAAAAATGGATAAAGAAGTTGTGGTCCTTATGTACAATGGAATATCACTCAGCCATGAAATCAACGTCATAAGGCTAGTAGCAGCATGATGATTGGATTTAGGTACGACGATTCTAAGTGAAATAAGTCACACAGAAAAAGACACTTATCATAAGATATGACTTATAGAGGGAATGTAAAAACCGCTACCCTTGAACTGAATTACAAAACAGAATAGAGTCACACGTTTAGAAAACACACTATGGCTGCTTAACGGGAAAGGTGAGGTGGGGTGATGCATACAACAAGGGTTTCAAATTAGCTCAGATACCGTTCCATAAACCCAATATGTAATAGACAAGCCCGACTCCTTCCTCAATGAATTGGACTCAACACCCCCTATTCAGCGCCCAAGAATATATCTGACTAGTAAGAATCTTGAAACCTATGCATTGATATCTCTCTGTAAGTGAGTCAAGTGGGTGTAAAGCGGCAAAATCACAGCAGTGAAAAGCAGGTAAACCCCATTATAAAAATCAATTACTTTTAAAAACCCGTGAAACAAAGACAGTGAAAGAGAGAGAAATTCTTACAAAATTCGTTCAGGGGCTGTGATGCCACCTGGATTGACCATATCTAGACCCACAGCTGATTGAGACATAAGGGTGGACACTCTTGGGGCTGAGAGGTTTGGTGAGGTTGGGTGAGCAAACGCAGACCCTATAAAGTAATACTGCGTGGTACCCATCCCATGGGTCCCAAATCTCCAGGTTCAAGGGCATCTTCCTACATCGAAAACATTCATGAGAAACCCAGAAGATGGTACACCGTGTGATCGGGAAAGGTTTCTAAAACGCACCTCATTTCTCATCTCCTTGTGCTCGGGTTCGCCATTCCAGCCGCTTTACTAGCAATCTCCCTCCTTGGAGAATCAGCACCTTTAACCTCCTGTTCCGTACAGGTTGCAATTTGTCCTGAGGATGAACGGGAAGAGGGGGAACCAATGAGAGACTAGCTCTAGGTGTTGGGACAGGCACAGGTCACTCTATTTTCCCCTCAAGAAGAAGAATTAACCACAGGCTCAGCCTGCCGCCTGGGACCAGAATAGGGCCTGAAGCAATCCTGCGCTTTTGCGGCCAGCTCCCAAGAAAGCGAGTTGAAAAATGGAGCTCAGGGACACTGCAATTCACAAACCTGCAGACTTATAAATGATGACTCTCGTCCACAAATATATTGAGGGAAGGCAACGAAGAGGATTTGAAAGCAAGGCAGAATTGCAGGAAACAGATTTCAGGAGGGAGATTCGAATCGCCTTTAAAGCACAGGAAAAGCGGCAAAACCTCGACAATGATGCCCTTGGCCAAAAAGGGCGTATGCGTTTTTTCCTGAATATATTCAGAAAAAAACGCATACGCCCTTTTTGGCCAACCAAGCAACCTGGAAAGGCAAATCAGCGCTACAAAGAAGTCTCGCTTCCCATCGGTCAAAAGGGCCATGCTGAATAAAGTGTCAAAACCAGAAATGCAGGGCAGGCCATGGAGAAACGGGAGCCTGGCTACGCTGATGGGCGGGATGTAAATTGCCAACAGCCACTCTGGAGAAGTGCACGGTGTGTCCTGAAACATCTAAAAAACTCAGCTTAGGGAGCATAGGGCACATCCACTCATGGGCGTATAAATTGGGAAAACTAAAAATCAGCAAGACACAGGCACCCCAAAGTTTAGGGCTGCTCTGTTGACAAGAATCTCCACTTCGTTACACCTTAAATATCCCAGGAAAGAGAAAAATGGATAAAGAAGTTGTGGTCCTTATGTACAATGGAATATCACTCAGCCATGAAATCAACGTCATAAGGTTAGTAGCAGCATGATGAGTGGATTTAGGTACGACGATTCTAAGTGAAATAAGTCACACAGAAAAAGACACTTATCATAAGATATGACTTATAGAGGGAATGTAAAAACCGCTACCCTTGAACTGAATTACAAAACAGAATAGAGTCACACGTTTAGAAAACACACTATGGCTGCTTAACGGGAAAGGTGAGGTGGGGTGATGCATACAACAAGGGTTTCAAATTAGCTCAGATACCGTTCCATAAACCCAATATGTAATAGACAAGCCCTACTCCTTCCTCAATGAATTGGACTCAACACCCCCTATTCAGCGCCCAAGAATATATCTGACTAGTAAGAATCTTGAAACCTATGCATTGATATCTCTCTGTAAGTGAGTCAAGTGGGTGTAAAGCGGCAAAATCACAGCAGTGAAAAGCAGGTAAACCCCATTATAAAAATCAATTACTTTTAAAAACCCGTGAAACAAAGACAGTGAAAGAGAGAGAAATTCTTACAAAATTCGTTCAGGGGCTGTGATGCCACCTGGATTGACCATATCTAGACCCACAGCTGATTGAGACATAAGGGTGGACACTCTTGGGGCTGAGAGGTTTGGTGAGGTTGGGTGAGCAAACGCAGACCCTATAAAGTAATACTGCGTGGTACCCATCCCATGGGTCCCAAATCTCCAGGTTCAAGGGCATCTTCCTACATCGAAAACATTCATGAGAAACCCAGAAGATGGTACACCGTGTGATCGGGAAAGGTTTCTAAAACGCACCTCATTTCTCATCTCCTTGTGCTTGGGTTCGCCATTCCAGCCGCTTTACTAGCAATCTCCCTCCTTGGAGAATCAGCACCTTTAACCTCCTGTTCCGTACAGGTTGCAATTTGTCCTGAGGATGAACGGGAAGAGGGGGAACCAATGAGAGACTAGCTCTAGGTGTTGGGACAGGCACAGGTCACTCTATTTTCCCCTCAAGAAGAAGAATTAACCACAGGCTCAGCCTGCCGCCTGGGACCAGAATAGGGCCTGAAGCAATCCTGAGCTTTTGCGGCCAGCTCCCAAGAAAGCGAGTTGAAAAATGGAGCTCAGGGACACTGCAATTCACAAACCTGCAGACTTATAAATGATGACTCTCGTCCACAAATATATTGAGGGAAGGCAACGAAGAGGATCTGAAAGCAAGGCAGAATTGCAGGAAACAGATTTCAGGAGGGAGATTCGAATCGCCTTTAAAGCACAGGAAAAGCGGCAAAACCTCGACAATGATGCCCTTGGCCAAAAAGGGCGTATGCGTTTTTTCCTGAATATATTCAGGAAAAAACGCATACGCCCTTTTTGTCCAACCAAGCAACCTGGAAAGGCAAATCAGCGCTACAAAGAAGTCTCGCTTCCCATCGGTCAAAAGGGCCATGCTGAATAAAGTGTCAAAACCAGAAATGCAGGACAGGCCATGGAGAAACGGGAGCCTGGCTACGCTGATGGGCGGGATGTAAATTGCCAACAGCCACTCTGGAGAAGTGCACGGTGTGTCCTGAAACATCTACAAAACTCAGCTTAGGGAGCATAGGGCACATCCACTCATGGGCGTATAAATTGGGAAAACTAAAAATCAGCAAGACACAGGCACCCCAAAGTTTAGGGCTGCTCTGTTGACAAGAATCTCCACTTCGTTACACCTTAAATATCCCAGGAAAGAGAAAAATGGATAAAGAAGTTGTGGTCCTTATGTACAATGGAATATCACTCAGCCATGAAATCAACGTCATAAGGTTAGTAGCAGCATGATGAGTGGATTTAGGTACGAAGATTCTAAGTGAAATAAGTCACACAGAAAAAGACACTTATCATAAGATATGACTTATAGAGGGAATGTAAAAACCGCTACCCTTGAACTGAATTACAAAACAGAATAGAGTCACACGTTTAGAAAACACACTATGGCTGCTTAACGGGAAAGGTGAGGTGGGGTGATGCATACAACAAGGGTTTCAAATTAGCTCAGATACCGTTCCATAAACCCAATATGTAATAGACAAGCCCTACTCCTTCCTCAATGAATTGGACTCAACACCCCCTATTCAGCGCCCAAGAATATATCTGACTAGTAAGAATCTTGAAACCTATGCATTGATATCTCTCTGTAAGTGAGTCAAGTGGGTGTAAAGCGGCAAAATCACAGCAGTGAAAAGCAGGTAAACCCCATTATAAAAATCAATTACTTTTAAAAACCCGTGAAACAAAGACAGTGAAAGAGAGAGAAATTCTTACAAAATTCGTTCAGGGGCTGTGATGCCACCTGGATTTACCATATCTAGACCCACAGCTGATTGAGACATAAGGGTGGACACTCTTGGGGCTGAGAGGTTTGGTGAGGTTGGGTGAGCAAACGCAGACCCTATAAAGTAATACTGCGTGGTACCCATCCCATGGGTCCCAAATCTCCAGGTTCAAGGGCATCTTCCTACATCGAAAACATTCATGAGAAACCCAGAAGATGGTACACCGTGTGATCGGGAAAGGTTTCTAAAACGCACCTCATTTCTCATCTCCTTGTGCTTGGGTTCGCCATTCCAGCCGCTTTACTAGCAATCTCCCTCCTTGGAGAATCAGCACCTTTAACCTCCTGTTCCGTACAGCTTGCAATTTGTCCTGAGGATGAACGGGAAGAGGGGGAACCAATGAGAGACTAGCTCTAGGTGTTGGGACAGGCACAGGTCACTCTATTTTCCCCTCAAGAAGAAGAATTAACCACAGGCTCAGCCTGCCGCCTGGGACCAGAATAGGGCCTGAAGCAATCCTGAGCTTTTGCGGCCAGCTCCCAAGAAAGCGAGTTGAAAAATGGAGCTCAGGGACACTGCAATTCACAAACCTGCAGACTTATAAATGATGACTCTCGTCCACAAATATATTGAGGGAAGGCAACGAAGAGGATCTGAAAGCAAGGCAGAATTGCAGGAAACAGATTTCAGGAGGGAGATTCGAATCGCCTTTAAAGCACAGGAAAAGCGGCAAAACCTCGACAATGATGCCCTTGGCCAAAAAGGGCGTATGCGTTTTTTCCTGAATATATTCAGGAAAAAACGCATACGCCCTTTTTGGCCAACCAAGCAACCTGGAAAGGCAAATCAGCGCTACAAAGAAGTCTCGCTTCCCATCGGTCAAAAGGGCCATGCTGAATAAAGTGTCAAAACCAGAAATGCAGGGCAGGCCATGGAGAAACGGGAGCCTGGCTACGCTGATGGGCGGGATGTAAATTGCCAACAGCCACTCTGGAGAAGTGCACGGTGTGTCCTGAAACATCTAAAAAACTGAGCTTAGGGAGCATAGGGCACATCCACTCATGGGCGTATAAATTGGGAAAACTAAAAATCAGCAAGACACAGGCACCCCAAAGTTTAGGGCTGCTCTGTTGACAAGAATCTCCACTTCGTTACACCTTAAATATCCCAGGAAAGAGAAAAATGGATAAAGAAGTTGTGGTCCTTATGTACAATGGAATATCACTCAGCCATGAAATCAACGTCATAAGGCTAGTAGCAGCATGATGAGTGGATTTAGGTACGACGAATCTAAGTGAAATAAGTCACACAGAAAAAGACACTTATCATAAGATATGACTTATAGAGGGAATGTAAAAACCGCTACCCTTGAACTGAATTACAAAACAGAATAGAGTCACACGTTTAGAAAACACACTATGGCTGCTTAACGGGAAAGGTGAGGTGGGGTGATGCATACAACAAGGGTTTCAAATTATCTCAGATACCGTTCCATAAACCCAATATGTAATAGACAAGCCCTACTCCTTCCTCAATGAATTGGACTCAACACCCCCAATTCACCGCCCAAGAATATATCTGACTAGTAAGAATCTTGAAACCTATGCATTGATATCTCTCTGTAAGTGAGTCAAGTGAGTGTAAAGCGGCAAAATCACAGCAGTGAAAAGCAGGTAAACCCCATTATAAAAATCAATTACTTTTAAAAACCCGTGAAACAAAGACAGTGAAAGAGAGAGAAATTCTTACAAAATTCGTTCAGCGGCTGTAATGCCACCTGGATTGACCATATCTAGACCCACAGCTGATTGAGACATAAGGGTGGACACTCTTGGGGCTGAGAGGTTTGGTGAGGTTGGGTGAGCAAACGCAGACCCTTTAAAGTAATACTGCGTGGTACCCATCCCATGGGTCCCAAATCTCCAGGTTCAAGGGCATCTTCCTACATCGAAAACATGCATGAGAAACCCAGAAGATGGTACACCGTGTGATCGGGAAAGGTTTCTAAAACGCACCTCATTTCTCATCTCCTTGTGCTTGGGTTCGCCATTCCAGCCGCTTTACTAGCAATCTCCCTCCTTGGAGAATCAGCACCTTTAACCTCCTGTTCCGTACAGCTTGCAATTTGTCCTGAGGATGAAAGGGAAGAGGGGGAACCAATGAGAGACTAGCTCCAGGTGTTGGGACAGGCAGAGGTCACTCTATTTTCCCATCAGGAAGAAGAATTAACCACAGGCTCAGCCTGCCGCCTGGGACCAGAATAGGGCCTGAAGCAATCCTGCGCTTTTGCGGCCAGCGCCCAAGAAAGCGAGTTGAAAAATGGAGCTCAGGGGCACTGCAATTCACAAACCTGCAGACTTATAAATGATGACTCTCGTCCACAAATATATTGAGGGAAGGCAACGAAGAGGATTTGAAAGCAAGGCAGAATTGCAGGAAACAGATTTCAGGAGGGAGATTCGAATCGCCTTTAAAGCACAGGAAAAGCGGCAAAACCTCGACAATGATGCCCTTGGCCAAAAAGGGCGTATGCGTTTTTTCCTGAATATATTCAGGAAAAAACGCATACGCCCTTTTTGGCCAACCAAGCAACCTGGAAAGGCAAATCAGCGCTACAAAGAAGTCTCGCTTCCCATCGGTCAAAAGGGCCATGCTGAATAAAGTGTCAAAACCAGAAATGCAGGACAGGCCATGGAGAAACGGGAGCCTGGCTACGCTGATGGGCGGGATGTAAATTGCCAACAGCCACTCTGGAGAAGTGCACGGTGTGTCCTGAAACATCTAAAAAACTCAGCTTAGGGAGCATAGGGCACATCCACTCATGGGCGTATAAATTGGGAAAACTAAAAATCAGCAAGACACAGGCACCCCAAAGTTTAGGGCTGCTCTGTTGACAAGAATCTCCACTTCGTTACACCTTAAATATCCCAGGAAAGAGAAAAATGGATAAAGAAGTTGTGGTCCTTATGTACAATGGAATATCACTCAGCCATGAAATCAACGTCATAAGGCTAGTAACAGCATGATGAGTGGATTTAGGTACGAAGATTCTAAGTGAAATAAGTCACACAGAAAAAGACACTTATCATAAGATATGACTTATAGAGGGAATGTAAAAACCGCTACCCTTGAACTGAATTACAAAACAGAATAGAGTCACACGTTTAGAAAACACACTATGGCTGCTTAACGGGAAAGGTGAGGTGGGGTGATGCATACAACAAGGGTTTCAAATTATCTCAGATACCGTTCCATAAACCCAATATGTAATAGACAAGCCCTACTCCTTCCTCAATGAATTGGACTCAACACCCCCAATTCATCGCCCAAGAATATATCTGACTCGTAAGAATCTTGAAACCTATGCATTGATATCTCTCTGTAAGTGAGTCAAGTGGGTGTAAAGCGGCAAAATCACAGCAGTGAAAAGCAGGTAAACCCCATTATAAAAATCAATTACTTTTAAAAACCCGTGAAACAAAGACAGTGAAAGAGAGAGAAATTCTTACAAAATTCGTTCAGTGGTTGTAATGCCACCTGGATTGACCATATCTAGACCCACAGCTGATTGAGACATAAGGGTGGACACTCTTGGGGCTGAGAGGTTTGGTGAGGTTGGGTGAGCAAACGAAGACCCTTTAAAGTAATACTGCGTGGTACCCATCCCATGGGTCCCAAATCTCCAGGTTCAAGGGCATCTTCCTACATCGAAAACATGCATGAGAAACCCAGAAGATGGTACACCGTGTGATCGGGAAAGGTTTCTAAAACGCACCTCATTTCTCATCTCCTTGTGCTCGGGTTCGCCATTCCAGCCGCTTTACTAGCAATCTCCCTCCTTGGAGAATCAGCACCTTTAACCTCCTGTTCCGTACAGCTTGCAATTTGTCCTGAGGATGAAAGGGAAGAGGGGGAACCAATGAGAGACTAGCTCCAGGTGTTGGGACAGGCAGAGGTCACTCTATTTTCCCATCAGTAAGAAGAATTAACCACAGGCTCAGCCTGCCGCCTGGGACCAGAATAGGGCCTGAAGCAATCCTGCGCTTTTGCGGCCAGCGCCCAAGAAAGCGAGTTGAAAAATGGAGCTCAGGGGCACTGCAATTCACAAACCTGCAGACTTATAAATGATGACTCTCGTCCACAAATATATTGAGGGAAGGCAACGAAGAGGATTTGAAAGCAAGGCAGAATTGCAGGAAACAGATTTCAGGAGGGAGATTCGAATCGCCTTTAAAGCACAGGAAAAGCGGCAAAACCTCGACAATGATGCCCTTGGCCAAAAAGGGCGTATGCGTTTTTTCCTGAATATATTCAGGAAAAAACGCATACGCCCTTTTTGGCCAACCAAGCAACCTGGAAAGGCAAATCAGCGCTACAAAGAAGTCTCGCTTCCCATCGGTCAAAAGGGCCATGCTGAATAAAGTGTCAAAACCAGAAATGCAGGACAGGCCATGGAGAAACGGGAGCCTGGCTACGCTGATGGGCGGGATGTAAATTGCCAACAGCAACTCTGGAGAAGTGCACGGTGTGTCCTGAAACATCTAAAAAACTCAGCTTAGGGAGCATAGGGCACATCCACTCATGGGCGTATAAATTGGGAAAACTAAAAATCAGCAAGACACAGGCACCCCAAAGTTTAGGGCTGCTCTGTTGACAAGAATCTCCACTTCGTTACACCTTAAATATCCCAGGAAAGAGAAAAATGGATAAAGAAGTTGTGGTCCTTATGTACAATGGAATATCACTCAGCCATGAAATCAACGTCATAAGGCTAGTAGCAGCATGATGAGTGGATTTAGGTACGACGATTCTAAGTGAAATAAGTCACACAGAAAAAGACACTTATCATAAGATATGACTTATAGAGGGAATGTAAAAACCGCTACCCTTGAACTGAATTACAAAACAGAATAGAGTCACACGTTTAGAAAACACACTATGGCTGCTTAACGGGAAAGGTGAGGTGGGGTGATGCATACAACAAGGGTTTCAAATTAGCTCAGATACCGTTCCATAAAACCAATATGTAATAGACAAGCCCTACTCCTTCCTCAATGAATTGGACTCAACACCCCCAATTCACCGCCCAAGAATATATCTGACTAGTAAGAATCTTGAAACCTATGCATTAATATCTCTCTGTAAGTGAGTCAAGTGGGTGTAAAGCGGCAAAATCACAGCAGTGAAAAGCAGGTAAACCCCATTATAAAAATCAATTACTTTTAAAAACCCGTGAAACAAAGACAGTGAAAGAGAGAGAAATTCTTACAAAATTCGTTCAGCGGCTGTAATGCCACCTGGATTCACCATATCTAGACCCACAGCTGATTGAGACATAAGGGTGGACACTCTTGGGGCTGAGAGGTTTGGTGAGGTTGGGTGAGCAAACGCAGACCCTTTAAAGTAATACTGCGTGGTACCCATCCCATGGGTCCCAAATCTCCAGGTTCAAGGGCATCTTCCTACATCGAAAACATGCATGAGAAACCCAGAAGATGGTACACCGTGTGATCGGGAAAGGTTTCTAAAACGCACCTCATTTCTCATCTCCTTGTGCTCGGGTTCGCCATTCCAGCCGCTTTACTAGCAATCTCCCTCCTTGGAGAATCAGCACCTTTAACCTCCTGTTCCGTACAGCTTGCAATTTGTCCTGAGGATGAAAGGGAAGAGGGGGAACCAATGAGAGACAAGCTCTAGGTGTTGGGACAGGCAGAGGTCACTCTATTTTCCCATCAGGAAGAAGAATTAACCACAGGCTCAGCCTGCCGCCTGGGACCAGAATAGGGCCTGAAGCAATCCTGCGCTTTTGCGGCCAGCGCCCAAGAAAGCGAGTTGAAAAATGGAGCTCAGGGGCACTGCAATTCACAAACCTGCAGACTTATAAATGATGACTCTCGTCCTCAAATATATTGAGGGAAGGCAACGAAGAGGATTTGAAAGCAAGGCAGAATTGCAGGAAACAGATTTCAGGAGGGAGATTCGAATCGCCTTTAAAGCACAGGAAAAGCGGCAAAACCTCGACAATGATGCCCTTGGCCAAAAAGGGCGTATGCGTTTTTTCCTGAATATATTCAGGAAAAAACGCATACGCCCTTTTTGTCCAACCAAGCAACCTGGAAAGGCAAATCAGCGCTACAAAGAAGTCTCGCTTCCCATCGGTCAAAAGGGCCATGCTGAATAAAGTGTCAAAACCAGAAATGCAGGACAGGCCATGGAGAAACGGGAGCCTGGCTACGCTGATGGGCGGGATGTAAATTGCCAACAGCCACTCTGGAGAAGTGCACGGTGTGTCCTGAAACATCTACA
The DNA here is from genome assembly GCF_965194825.1 of Balaenoptera physalus. Classification (NCBI taxonomy): domain Eukaryota; kingdom Metazoa; phylum Chordata; class Mammalia; order Artiodactyla; family Balaenopteridae; genus Balaenoptera; species Balaenoptera physalus. The sequence goes on along the minus strand of NW_028126060.1, from coordinate 131,640 downwards.
AAACTCAGCTTAGGGAGCATAGGGCACATCCACTCATGGGCGTATAAATTGGGAAAACTAAAAATCAGCAAGACACAGGCACCCCAAAGTTTAGGGCTGCTCTGTTGACAAGAATCTCCACTTCGTTACACCTTAAATATCCCAGGAAAGAGAAAAATGGATAAAGAAGTTGTGGTCCTTATGTACAATGGAATATCACTCAGCCATGAAATCAACGTCATAAGGTTAGTAGCAGCATGATGAGTGGATTTAGGTACGAAGATTCTAAGTGAAATAAGTCACACAGAAAAAGACACTTATCATAAGATATGACTTATAGAGGGAATGTAAAAACCGCTACCCTTGAACTGAATTACAAAACAGAATAGAGTCACACGTTTAGAAAACACACTATGGCTGCTTAACGGGAAAGGTGAGGTGGGGTGATGCATACAACAAGGGTTTCAAATTAGCTCAGATACCGTTCCATAAACCCAATATGTAATAGACAAGCCCTACTCCTTCCTCAATGAATTGGACTCAACACCCCCTATTCAGCGCCCAAGAATATATCTGACTAGTAAGAATCTTGAAACCTATGCATTGATATCTCTCTGTAAGTGAGTCAAGTGGGTGTAAAGCGGCAAAATCACAGCAGTGAAAAGCAGGTAAACCCCATTATAAAAATCAATTACTTTTAAAAACCCGTGAAACAAAGACAGTGAAAGAGAGAGAAATTCTTACAAAATTCGTTCAGGGGCTGTGATGCCACCTGGATTGACCATATCTAGACCCACAGCTGATTGAGACATAAGGGTGGACACTCTTGGGGCTGAGAGGTTTGGTGAGGTTGGGTGAGCAAACGCAGACCCTATAAAGTAATACTGCGTGGTACCCATCCCATGGGTCCCAAATCTCCAGGTTCAAGGGCATCTTCCTACATCGAAAACATGCATGAGAAACCCAGAAGATGGTACACCGTGTGATCGGGAAAGGTTTCTAAAACGCACCTCATTTCTCATCTCCTTGTGCTCGGGTTCGCCATTCCAGCCGCTTTACTAGCAATCTCCCTCCTTGGAGAATCAGCACCTTTAACCTCCTGTTCCGTACAGCTTGCAATTTGTCCTGAGGATGAAAGGGAAGAGGGGGAACCAATGAGAGACTAGCTCCAGGTGTTGGGACAGGCAGAGGTCACTCTATTTTCCCATCAGGAAGAAGAATTAACCACAGGCTCAGCCTGCCGCCTGGGACCAGAATAGGGCCTGAAGCAATCGTGCGCTTTTGCGGCCAGCGCCCAAGAAAGCGAGTTGAAAAATGGAGCTCAGGGGCACTGCAATTCACAAACCTGCAGACTTATAAATGATGACTCTCGTCCACAAATATATTGAGGGAAGGCAACGAAGAGGATTTGAAAGCAAGGCAGAATTGCAGGAAACAGATTTCAGGAGGGAGATTCGAATCGCCTTTAAAGCACAGGAAAAGCGGCAAAACCTCGACAATGATGCCCTTGGCCAAAAAGGGCGTATGCGTTTTTTCCTGAATATATTCAGGAAAAAACGCATACGCCCTTTTTGGCCAACCAAGCAACCTGGAAAGGCAAATCAGCGCTACAAAGAAGTCTCGCTTCCCATCGGTCAAAAGGGCCATGCTGAATAAAGTGTCAAAACCAGAAATGCAGGACAGGCCATGGAGAAACGGGAGCCTGGCTACGCTGATGGGCGGGATGTAAATTGCCAACAGCAACTCTGGAGAAGTGCACGGTGTGTCCTGAAACATCTAAAAAACTGAGCTTAGGGAGCATAGGGCACATCCACTCATGGGCGTATAAATTGGGAAAACTAAAAATCAGCAAGACACAGGCACCCCAAAGTTTAGGGCTGCTCTGTTGACAAGAATCTCCACTTCGTTACACCTTAAATATCCCAGGAAAGAGAAAAATGGATAAAGAAGTTGTGGTCCTTATGTACAATGGAATATCACTCAGCCATGAAATCAACGTCATAAGGCTAGTAGCAGCATGATGAGTGGATTTAGGTACGACGATTCTAAGTGAAATAAGTCACACAGAAAAAGACACTTATCATAAGATATGACTTATAGAGGGAATGTAAAAACCGCTACCCTTGAACTGAATTACAAAACAGAATAGAGTCACACGTTTAGAAAACACACTATGGCTGCTTAACGGGAAAGGTGAGGTGGGGTGATGCATACAACAAGGGTTTCAAATTAGCTCAGATACCGTTCCATAAAACCAATATGTAATAGACAAGCCCTACTCCTTCCTCAATGAATTGGACTCAACACCCCCAATTCACCGCCCAAGAATATATCTGACTAGTAAGAATCTTGAAACCTATGCATTGATATCTCTCTGTAAGTGAGTCAAGTGGGTGTAAAGCGGCAAAATCACAGCAGTGAAAAGCAGGTAAACCCCATTATAAAAATCAATTACTTTTAAAAACCCGTGAAACAAAGACAGTGAAAGAGAGAGAAATTCTTACAAAATTCGTTCAGCGGCTGTAATGCCACCTGGATTGACCATATCTAGACCCACAGCTGATTGAGACATAAGGGTGGACACTCTTGGGGCTGAGAGGTTTGGTGAGGTTGGGTGAGCAAACGCAGACCCTTTAAAGTAATACTGCGTGGTACCCATCCCATGGGTCCCAAATCTCCAGGTTCAAGGGCATCTTCCTACATCGAAAACATGCATGAGAAACCCAGAAGATGGTACACCGTGTGATCGGGAAAGGTTTCTAAAACGCACCTCATTTCTCATCTCCTTGTGCTCGGGTTCGCCATTCCAGCCGCTTTACTAGCAATCTCCCTCCTTGGAGAATCAGCACCTTTAACCTCCTGTTCCGTACAGCTTGCAATTTGTCCTGAGGATGAAAGGGAAGAGGGGGAACCAATGAGAGACAAGCTCTAGGTGTTGGGACAGGCAGAGGTCACTCTATTTTCCCATCAGGAAGAAGAATTAACCACAGGCTCAGCCTGCCGCCTGGGACCAGAATAGGGCCTGAAGCAATCCTGCGCTTTTGCGGCCAGCGCCCAAGAAAGCGAGTTGAAAAATGGAGCTCAGGGGCAATGCAATTCACAAACCTGCAGACTTATAAATGATGACTCTCGTCCTCAAATATATTGAGGGAAGGCAACGAAGAGGATTTGAAAGCAAGGCAGAATTGCAGGAAACAGATTTCAGGAGGGAGATTCGAATCGCCTTTAAAGCACAGGAAAAGCGGCAAAACCTCGACAATGATGCCCTTGGCCAAAAAGGGCGTATGCTTTTTTTCCTGAATATATTCAGGAAAAAACGCATACGCCCTTTTTGTCCAACCAAGCAACCTGGAAAGGCAAATCAGCGCTACAAAGAAGTCTCGCTTCCCATCGGTCAAAAGGGCCATGCTGAATAAAGTGTCAAAACCAGAAATGCAGGACAGGCCATGGAGAAACGGGAGCCTGGCTACGCTGATGGGCGGGATGTAAATTGCCAACAGCCACTCTGGAGAAGTGCACGGTGTGTCCTGAAACATCTACAAAACTCAGCTTAGGGAGCATAGGGCACATCCACTCATGGGCGTATAAATTGGGAAAACTAAAAATCAGCAAGACACAGGCACCCCAAAGTTTAGGGCTGCTCTGTTGACAAGAATCTCCACTTCGTTACACCTTAAATATCCCAGGAAAGAGAAAAATGGATAAAGAAGTTGTGGTCCTTATGTACAATGGAATATCACTCAGCCATGAAATCAACGTCATAAGGTTAGTAGCAGCATGATGAGTGGATTTAGGTACGAAGATTCTAAGTGAAATAAGTCACACAGAAAAAGACACTTATCATAAGATATGACTTATAGAGGGAATGTAAAAACCGCTACCCTTGAACTGAATTACAAAACAGAATAGAGTCACACGTTTAGAAAACACACTATGGCTGCTTAACGGGAAAGGTGAGGTGGGGTGATGCATACAACAAGGGTTTCAAATTAGCTCAGATACCGTTCCATAAACCCAATATGTAATAGACAAACCCTACTCCTTCCTCAATGAATTGGACTCAACACCCCCTATTCAGCGCCCAAGAATATATCTGACTAGTAAGAATCTTGAAACCTATGCATTGATATCTCTCTGTAAGTGAGTCAAGTGGGTGTAAAGCGGCAAAATCACAGCAGTGAAAAGCAGGTAAACCCCATTATAAAAATCAATTACTTTTAAAAACCCGTGAAACAAAGACAGTGAAAGAGAGAGAAATTCTTACAAAATTCGTTCAGGGGCTGTGATGCCACCTGGATTGACCATATCTAGACCCACAGCTGATTGAGACATAAGGGTGGACACTCTTGGGGCTGAGAGGTTTGGTGAGGTTGGGTGAGCAAACGCAGACCCTATAAAGTAATACTGCGTGGTACCCATCCCATGGGTCCCAAATCTCCAGGTTCAAGGGCATCTTCCTACATCGAAAACATTCATGAGAAACCCAGAAGATGGTACACCGTGTGATCGGGAAAGGTTTCTAAAACGCACCTCATTTCTCATCTCCTTGTGCTCGGGTTCGCCATTCCAGCCGCTTTACTAGCAATCTCCCTCCTTGGAGAATCAGCACCTTTAACCTCCTGTTCCGTACAGCTTGCAATTTGTCCTGAGGATGAAAGGGAAGAGGGGGAACCAATGAGAGACTAGCTCCAGGTGTTGGGACAGGCAGAGGTCACTCTATTTTCCCATCAGGAAGAAGAATTAACCACAGGCTCAGCCTGCCGCCTGGGACCAGAATAGGGCCTGAAGCAATCGTGCGCTTTTGCGGCCAGCGCCCAAGAAAGCGAGTTGAAAAATGGAGCTCAGGGGCACTGCAATTCACAAACCTGCAGACTTATAAATGATGACTCTCGTCCACAAATATATTGAGGGAAGGCAACGAAGAGGATTTGAAAGCAAGGCAGAATTGCAGGAAACAGATTTCAGGAGGGAGATTCGAATCGCCTTTAAAGCACAGGAAAAGCGGCAAAACCTCGACAATGATGCCCTTGGCCAAAAAGGGCGTATGCGTTTTTTCCTGAATATATTCAGGAAAAAACGCATACGCCCTTTTTGGCCAACCAAGCAACCTGGAAAGGCAAATCAGCGCTACAAAGAAGTCTCGCTTCCCATCGGTCAAAAGGGCCATGCTGAATAAAGTGTCAAAACCAGAAATGCAGGACAGGCCATGGAGAAACGGGAGCCTGGCTACGCTGATGGGCGGGATGTAAATTGCCAACAGCAACTCTGGAGAAGTGCACGGTGTGTCCTGAAACATCTAAAAAACTGAGCTTAGGGAGCATAGGGCACATCCACTCATGGGCGTATAAATTGGGAAAACTAAAAATCAGCAAGACACAGGCACCCCAAAGTTTAGGGCTGCTCTGTTGACGAGAATCTCCACTTCGTTACACCTTAAATATCCCAGGAAAGAGAAAAATGGATAAAGAAGTTGTGGTCCTTATGTACAATGGAATATCACTCAGCCATGAAATCAACGTCATAAGGCTAGTAGCAGCATGATGAGTGGGTTTAGGTACGACGATTCTAAGTGAAATAAGTCACACAGAAAAAGACACTTATCATAAGATATGACTTATAGAGGGAATGTAAAAACCGCTACCCTTGAACTGAATTACAAAACAGAATAGAGTCACACGTTTAGAAAACACACTATGGCTGCTTAACGGGAAAGGTGAGGTGGGGTGATGCATACAACAAGGGTTTCAAATTAGCTCAGATACCGTTCCATAAAACCAATATGTAATAGACAAGCCCTACTCCTTCCTCAATGAATTGGACTCAACACCCCCAATTCACCGCCCAAGAATATATCTGACTAGTAAGAATCTTGAAACCTATGCATTGATATCTCTCTGTAAGTGAGTCAAGTGGGTGTAAAGCGGCAAAATCACAGCAGTGAAAAGCAGGTAAACCCCATTATAAAAATCAATTACTTTTAAAAACCCGTGAAACAAAGACAGTGAAAGAGAGAGAAATTCTTACAAAATTCGTTCAGCGGCTGTAATGCCACCTGGATTGACCATATCTAGACCCACAGCTGATTGAGACATAAGGGTGGACACTCTTGGGGCTGAGAGGTTTGGTGAGGTTGGGTGAGCAAACGCAGACCCTTTAAAGTAATACTGCGTGGTACCCATCCCATGGGTCCCAAATCTCCAGGTTCAAGGGCATCTTCCTACATCGAAAACATGCATGAGAAACCCAGAAGATGGTACACCGTGTGATCGGGAAAGGTTTCTAAAACGCACCTCATTTCTCATCTCCTTGTGCTCGGGTTCGCCATTCCAGCCGCTTTACTAGCAATCTCCCTCCTTGGAGAATCAGCACCTTTAACCTCCTGTTCCGTACAGCTTGCAATTTGTCCTGAGGATGAAAGGGAAGAGGGGGAACCAATGAGAGACAAGCTCTAGGTGTTGGGACAGGCAGAGGTCACTCTATTTTCCCATCAGGAAGAAGAATTAACCACAGGCTCAGCCTGCCGCCTGGGACCAGAATAGGGCCTGAAGCAATCCTGCGCTTTTGCGGCCAGCGCCCAAGAAAGCGAGTTGAAAAATGGACCTCAGGGGCACTGCAATTCACAAACCTGCAGACTTATAAATGATGACTCTCGTCCTCAAATATATTGAGGGAAGGCAACGAAGAGGATTTGAAAGCAAGGCAGAATTGCAGGAAACAGATTTCAGGAGGGAGATTCGAATCGCCTTTAAAGCACAGGAAAAGCGGCAAAACCTCGACAATGATGCCCTTGGCCAAAAAGGGCGTATGCGTTTTTTCCTGAATATATTCAGGAAAAAACGCATACGCCCTTTTTGTCCAACCAAGCAACCTGGAAAGGCAAATCAGCGCTACAAAGAAGTCTCGCTTCCCATCGGTCAAAAGGGCCATGCTGAATAAAGTGTCAAAACCAGAAATGCAGGACAGGCCATGGAGAAACGGGAGCCTGGCTACGCTGATGGGCGGGATGTAAATTGCCAACAGCCACTCTGGAGAAGTGCACGGTGTGTCCTGAAACATCTACAAAACTCAGCTTAGGGAGCATAGGGCACATCCACTCATGGGCGTATAAATTGGGAAAACTAAAAATCAGCAAGACACAGGCACCCCAAAGTTTAGGGCTGCTCTGTTGACAAGAATCTCCACTTCGTTACACCTTAAATATCCCAGGAAAGAGAAAAATGGATAAAGAAGTTGTGGTCCTTATGTACAATGGAATATCACTCAGCCATGAAATCAACGTCATAAGGTTAGTAGCAGCATGATGAGTGGATTTAGGTACGAAGATTCTAAGTGAAATAAGTCACACAGAAAAAGACACTTATCATAAGATATGACTTATAGAGGGAATGTAAAAACCGCTACCCTTGAACTGAATTACAAAACAGAATAGAGTCACACGTTTAGAAAACACACTATGGCTGCTTAACGGGAAAGGTGAGGTGGGGTGATGCATACAACAAGGGTTTCAAATTAGCTCAGATACCGTTCCATAAACCCAATATGTAATAGACAAGCCCTACTCCTTCCTCAATGAATTGGACTCAACACCCCCTATTCAGCGCCCAAGAATATATCTGACTAGTAAGAATCTTGAAACCTATGCATTGATATCTCTCTGTAAGTGAGTCAAGTGGGTGTAAAGCGGCAAAATCACAGCAGTGAAAAGCAGGTAAACCCCATTATAAAAATCAATTACTTTTAAAAACCCGTGAAACAAAGACAGTGAAAGAGAGAGAAATTCTTACAAAATTCGTTCAGGGGCTGTGATGCCACCTGGATTGACCATATCTAGACCCACAGCTGATTGAGACATAAGGGTGGACACTCTTGGGGCTGAGAGGTTTGGTGAGGTTGGGTGAGCAAACGCAGACCCTATAAAGTAATACTGCGTGGTACCCATCCCATGGGTCCCAAATCTCCAGGTTCAAGGGCATCTTCCTACATCGAAAACATGCATGAGAAACCCAGAAGATGGTACACCGTGTGATCGGGAAAGGTTTCTAAAACGCACCTCATTTCTCATCTCCTTGTGCTCGGGTTCGCCATTCCAGCCGCTTTACTAGCAATCTCCCTCCTTGGAGAATCAGCACCTTTAACCTCCTGTTCCGTACAGCTTGCAATTTGTCCTGAGGATGAAAGGGAAGAGGGGGAACCAATGAGAGACTAGCTCCAGGTGTTGGGACAGGCAGAGGTCACTCTATTTTCCCATCAGTAAGAAGAATTAACCACAGGCTCAGCCTGCCGCCTGGGACCAGAATAGGGCCTGAAGCAATCCTGCGCTTTTGCGGCCAGCGCCCAAGAAAGCGAGTTGAAAAATGGAGCTCAGGGGCACTGCAATTCACAAACCTGCAGACTTATAAATGATGACTCTCGTCCACAAATATATTGAGGGAAGGCAACGAAGAGGATTTGAAAGCAAGGCAGAATTGCAGGAAACAGATTTCAGGAGGGAGATTCGAATCGCCTTTAAAGCACAGGAAAAGCGGCAAAACCTCGACAATGATGCCCTTGGCCAAAAAGGGCGTATGCGTTTTTTCCTGAATATATTCAGGAAAAAACGCATACGCCCTTTTTGGCCAACCAAGCAACCTGGAAAGGCAAATCAGCGCTACAAAGAAGTCTCGCTTCCCATCGGTCAAAAGGGCCATGCTGAATAAAGTGTCAAAACCAGAAATGCAGGACAGGCCATGGAGAAACGGGAGCCTGGCTACGCTGATGGGCGGGATGTAAATTGCCAACAGCAACTCTGGAGAAGTGCACGGTGTGTCCTGAAACATCTAAAAAACTGAGCTTAGGGAGCATAGGGCACATCCACTCATGGGCGTATAAATTGGGAAAACTAAAAATCAGCAAGACACAGGCACCCCAAAGTTTAGGGCTGCTCTGTTGACGAGAATCTCCACTTCGTTACACCTTAAATATCCCAGGAAAGAGAAAAATGGATAAAGAAGTTGTGGTCCTTATGTACAATGGAATATCACTCAGCCATGAAATCAACGTCATAAGGCTAGTAGCAGCATGATGAGTGGGTTTAGGTACGACGATTCTAAGTGAAATAAGTCACACAGAAAAAGACACTTATCATAAGATATGACTTATAGAGGGAATGTAAAAACCGCTACCCTTGAACTGAATTACAAAACAGAATAGAGTCACACGTTTAGAAAACACACTATGGCTGCTTAACGGGAAAGGTGAGGTGGGGTGATGCATACAACAAGGGTTTCAAATTAGCTCAGATACCGTTCCATAAAACCAATATGTAATAGACAAGCCCTACTCCTTCCTCAATGAATTGGACTCAACACCCCCAATTCACCGCCCAAGAATATATCTGACTAGTAAGAATCTTGAAACCTATGCATTGATATCTCTCTGTAAGTGAGTCAAGTGGGTGTAAAGCGGCAAAATCACAGCAGTGAAAAGCAGGTAAACCCCATTATAAAAATCAATTACTTTTAAAAACCCGTGAAACAAAGACAGTGAAAGAGAGAGAAATTCTTACAAAATTCGTTCAGCGGCTGTAATGCCACCTGGATTGACCATATCTAGACCCACAGCTGATTGAGACATAAGGGTGGACACTCTTGGGGCTGAGAGGTTTGGTGAGGTTGGGTGAGCAAACGCAGACCCTTTAAAGTAATACTGCGTGGTACCCATCCCATGGGTCCCAAATCTCCAGGTTCAAGGGCATCTTCCTACATCGAAAACATGCATGAGAAACCCAGAAGATGGTACACCGTGTGATCGGGAAAGGTTTCTAAAACGCACCTCATTTCTCATCTCCTTGTGCTCGGGTTCGCCATTCCAGCCGCTTTACTAGCAATCTCCCTCCTTGGAGAATCAGCACCTTTAACCTCCTGTTCCGTACAGCTTGCAATTTGTCCTGAGGATGAAAGGGAAGAGGGGGAACCAATGAGAGACAAGCTCTAGGTGTTGGGACAGGCAGAGGTCACTCTATTTTCCCATCAGGAAGAAGAATTAACCACAGGCTCAGCCTGCCGCCTGGGACCAGAATAGGGCCTGAAGCAATCCTGCGCTTTTGCGGCCAGCGCCCAAGAAAGCGAGTTGAAAAATGGAGCTCAGGGGCACTGCAATTCACAAACCTGCAGACTTATAAATGATGACTCTCGTCCTCAAATATATTGAGGGAAGGCAACGAAGAGGATTTGAAAGCAAGGCAGAATTGCAGGAAACAGATTTCAGGAGGGAGATTCGAATCGCCTTTAAAGCACAGGAAAAGCGGCAAAACCTCGACAATGATGCCCTTGGCCAAAAAGGGCGTATGCGTTTTTTCCTGAATATATTCAGGAAAAAACGCATACGCCCTTTTTGTCCAACCAAGCAACCTGGAAAGGCAAATCAGCGCTACAAAGAAGTCTCGCTTCCCATCGGTCAAAAGGGCCATGCTGAATAAAGTGTCAAAACCAGAAATGCAGGACAGGCCATGGAGAAACGGGAGCCTGGCTACGCTGATGGGCGGGATGTAAATTGCCAACAGCCACTCTGGAGAAGTGCACGGTGTGTCCTGAAACATCTACAAAACTCAGCTTAGGGAGCATAGGGCACATCCACTCATGGGCGTATAAATTGGGAAAACTAAAAATCAGCAAGACACAGGCACCCCAAAGTTTAGGGCTGCTCTGTTGACAAGAATCTCCACTTCGTTACACCTTAAATATCCCAGGAAAGAGAAAAATGGATAAAGAAGTTGTGGTCCTTATGTACAATGGAATATCACTCAGCCATGAAATCAACGTCATAAGGTTAGTAGCAGCATGATGAGTGGATTTAGGTACGAAGATTCTAAGTGAAATAAGTCACACAGAAAAAGACACTTATCATAAGATATGACTTATAGAGGGAATGTAAAAACCGCTACCCTTGAACTGAATTACAAAACAGAATAGAGTCACACGTTTAGAAAACACACTATGGCTGCTTAACGGGAAAGGTGAGGTGGGGTGATGCATACAACAAGGGTTTCAAATTAGCTCAGATACCGTTCCATAAACCCAATATGTAATAGACAAGCCCTACTCCTTCCTCAATGAATTGGACTCAACACCCCCTATTCAGCGCCCAAGAATATATCTGACTAGTAAGAATCTTGAAACCTATGCATTGATATCTCTCTGTAAGTGAGTCAAGTGGGTGTAAAGCGGCAAAATCACAGCAGTGAAAAGCAGGTAAACCCCATTATAAAAATCAATTACTTTTAAAAACCCGTGAAACAAAGACAGTGAAAGAGAGAGAAATTCTTACAAAATTCGTTCAGGGGCTGTGATGCCACCTGGATTGACCATATCTAGACCCACAGCTGATTGAGACATAAGGGTGGACACTCTTGGGGCTGAGAGGTTTGGTGAGGTTGGGTGAGCAAACGCAGACCCTTTAAAGTAATACTGCGTGGTACCCATCCCATGGGTCCCAAATCTCCAGGTTCAAGGGCATCTTCCTACATCGAAAACATGCATGAGAAACCCAGAAGATGGTACACCGTGTGATCGGGAAAGGTTTCTAAAACGCACCTCATTTCTCATCTCCTTGTGCTCGGGTTCGCCATTCCAGCTGCTTTACTAGCAATCTCCCTCCTTGGAGAATCAGCACCTTTAACCTCCTGTTCCGTACAGGTTGCAATTTGTCCTGAGGATGAACGGGAAGAGGGGGAACCAATGAGAGACTAGCTCTAGGTGTTGGTACAGGCACAGGTCACTCTATTTTCCCCTCAGGAAGAAGAATTAACCACAGGCTCAGCCTGCCGCCTGGGACCAGAATAGGGCCTGAAGCAATCCTGCGCTCTTGCGGCCAGCTCCCAAGAAAGCGAGTTGAACAATGGAGCTCAGGGGCACTGCAATTCACAAACCTGCAGACTTATAAATGATGACTCTCGTCCACAAATATATTGATGGAAGGCAACGAAGAGGATTTGAAAGCAAGGCAGAATTGCAGGAAACAGATTTCAGGAGGGAGATTCGAATCGCCTTTAAAGCACAGGAAAAGCGGCAAAACCTCGACAATGATGCCCTTGGCCAAAAAGGGCGTATGCGTTTTTTCCTGAATATATTCAGGAAAAAACGCATACGCCCTTTTTGGCCAACCAAGCAACCTGGAAAGGCAAATCAGCGCTACAAAGAAGTCTCGCTTCCCATCGGTCAAAAGGGCCATGCTGAATAAAGTGTCAAAACCAGAAATGCAGGACAGGCCATGGAGAAACGGGAGCCTGGCTACGCTGATGGGCGGGATGTAAATTGCCAACAGCCACTCTGGAGAAGTGCACGGTGTGTCCTGAAACATCTAAAAAACTCAGCTTAGGGAGCATAGGGCACATCCACTCATGGGCGTATAAATTGGGAAAACTAAAAATCAGCAAGACACAGGCACCCCAAAGTTTAGGGCTGCTCTGTTGACAAGAATCTCCACTTCGTTACACCTTAAATATCCCAGGAAAGAGAAAAATGGATAAAGAAGTTGTGGTCCTTATGTACAATGGAATATCACTCAGCCATGAAATCAACGTCATAAGGTTAGTAGCAGCATGATGAGTGGATTTAGGTACGACGATTCTAAGTGAAATAAGTCACACAGAAAAAGACACTTATCATAAGATATGACTTATAGAGGGAATGTAAAAACCGCTACCCTTGAACTGAATTACAAAACAGAATAGAGTCACACGTTTAGAAAACACACTATGGCTGCTTAACGGGAAAGGTGAGGTGGGGTGATGCATACAACAAGGGTTTCAAATTAGCTCAGATACCGTTCCATAAACCCAATATGTAATAGACAAGCCCTACTCCTTCCTCAATGAATTGGACTCAACACCCCCTATTCAGCGCCCAAGAATATATCTGACTAGTAAGAATCTTGAAACCTATGCATTGATATCTCTCTGTAAGTGAGTCAAGTGGGTGTAAAGCGGCAAAATCACAGCAGTGAAAAGCAGGTAAACCCCATTATAAAAATCAATTACTTTTAAAAACCCGTGAAACAAAGACAGTGAAAGAGAGAGAAATTCTTACAAAATTCGTTCAGGGGCTGTGATGCCACCTGGATTGACCATATCTAGACCCACAGCTGATTGAGACATAAGGGTGGACACTCTTGGGGCTGAGAGGTTTGGTGAGGTTGGGTGAGCAAACGCAGACCCTATAAAGTAATACTGCGTGGTACCCATCCCATGGGTCCCAAATCTCCAGGTTCAAGGGCATCTTCCTACATCGAAAACATTCATGAGAAACCCAGAAGATGGTACACCGTGTGATCGGGAAAGGTTTCTAAAACGCACCTCATTTCTCATCTCCTTGTGCTTGGGTTCGCCATTCCAGCCGCTTTACTAGCAATCTCCCTCCTTGGAGAATCAGCACCTTTAACCTCCTGTTCCGTACAGGTTGCAATTTGTCCTGAGGATGAACGGGAAGAGGGGGAACCAATGAGAGACTAGCTCTAGGTGTTGGGACAGGCACAGGTCACTCTATTTTCCCCTCAAGAAGAAGAATTAACCACAGGCTCAGCCTGCCGCCTGGGACCAGAATAGGGCCTGAAGCAATCCTGAGCTTTTGCGGCCAGCTCCCAAGAAAGCGAGTTGAAAAATGGAGCTCAGGGACACTGCAATTCACAAACCTGCAGACTTATAAATGATGACTCTCGTCCACAAATATATTGAGGGAAGGCAACGAAGAGGATCTGAAAGCAAGGCAGAATTGCAGGAAACAGATTTCAGGAGGGAGATTCGAATCGCCTTTAAAGCACAGGAAAAGCGGCAAAACCTCGACAATGATGCCCTTGGCCAAAAAGGGCGTATGCGTTTTTTCCTGAATATATTCAGGAAAAAACGCATACGCCCTTTTTGTCCAACCAAGCAACCTGGAAAGGCAAATCAGCGCTACAAAGAAGTCTCGCTTCCCATCGGTCAAAAGGGCCATGCTGAATAAAGTGTCAAAACCAGAAATGCAGGACAGGCCATGGAGAAACGGGAGCCTGGCTACGCTGATGGGCGGGATGTAAATTGCCAACAGCCACTCTGGAGAAGTGCACGGTGTGTCCTGAAACATCTACAAAACTCAGCTTAGGGAGCATAGGGCACATCCACTCATGGGCGTATAAATTGGGAAAACTAAAAATCAGCAAGACACAGGCACCCCAAAGTTTAGGGCTGCTCTGTTGACAAGAATCTCCACTTCGTTACACCTTAAATATCCCAGGAAAGAGAAAAATGGATAAAGAAGTTGTGGTCCTTATGTACAATGGAATATCACTCAGCCATGAAATCAACGTCATAAGGTTAGTAGCAGCATGATGAGTGGATTTAGGTACGAAGATTCTAAGTGAAATAAGTCACACAGAAAAAGACACTTATCATAAGATATGACTTATAGAGGGAATGTAAAAACCGCTACCCTTGAACTGAATTACAAAACAGAATAGAGTCACACGTTTAGAAAACACACTATGGCTGCTTAACGGGAAAGGTGAGGTGGGGTGATGCATACAACAAGGGTTTCAAATTAGCTCAGATACCGTTCCATAAACCCAATATGTAATAGACAAGCCCTACTCCTTCCTCAATGAATTGGACTCAACACCCCCTATTCAGCGCCCAAGAATATATCTGACTAGTAAGAATCTTGAAACCTATGCATTGATATCTCTCTGTAAGTGAGTCAAGTGGGTGTAAAGCGGCAAAATCACAGCAGTGAAAAGCAGGTAAACCCCATTATAAAAATCAATTACTTTTAAAAACCCGTGAAACAAAGACAGTGAAAGAGAGAGAAATTCTTACAAAATTCGTTCAGGGGCTGTGATGCCACCTGGATTTACCATATCTAGACCCACAGCTGATTGAGACATAAGGGTGGACACTCTTGGGGCTGAGAGGTTTGGTGAGGTTGGGTGAGCAAACGCAGACCCTATAAAGTAATACTGCGTGGTACCCATCCCATGGGTCCCAAATCTCCAGGTTCAAGGGCATCTTCCTACATCGAAAACATTCATGAGAAACCCAGAAGATGGTACACCGTGTGATCGGGAAAGGTTTCTAAAACGCACCTCATTTCTCATCTCCTTGTGCTTGGGTTCGCCATTCCAGCCGCTTTACTAGCAATCTCCCTCCTTGGAGAATCAGCACCTTTAACCTCCTGTTCCGTACAGCTTGCAATTTGTCCTGAGGATGAACGGGAAGAGGGGGAACCAATGAGAGACTAGCTCTAGGTGTTGGGACAGGCACAGGTCACTCTATTTTCCCCTCAAGAAGAAGAATTAACCACAGGCTCAGCCTGCCGCCTGGGACCAGAATAGGGCCTGAAGCAATCCTGAGCTTTTGCGGCCAGCTCCCAAGAAAGCGAGTTGAAAAATGGAGCTCAGGGACACTGCAATTCACAAACCTGCAGACTTATAAATGATGACTCTCGTCCACAAATATATTGAGGGAAGGCAACGAAGAGGATCTGAAAGCAAGGCAGAATTGCAGGAAACAGATTTCAGGAGGGAGATTCGAATCGCCTTTAAAGCACAGGAAAAGCGGCAAAACCTCGACAATGATGCCCTTGGCCAAAAAGGGCGTATGCGTTTTTTCCTGAATATATTCAGGAAAAAACGCATACGCCCTTTTTGGCCAACCAAGCAACCTGGAAAGGCAAATCAGCGCTACAAAGAAGTCTCGCTTCCCATCGGTCAAAAGGGCCATGCTGAATAAAGTGTCAAAACCAGAAATGCAGGGCAGGCCATGGAGAAACGGGAGCCTGGCTACGCTGATGGGCGGGATGTAAATTGCCAACAGCCACTCTGGAGAAGTGCACGGTGTGTCCTGAAACATCTAAAAAACTGAGCTTAGGGAGCATAGGGCACATCCACTCATGGGCGTATAAATTGGGAAAACTAAAAATCAGCAAGACACAGGCACCCCAAAGTTTAGGGCTGCTCTGTTGACAAGAATCTCCACTTCGTTACACCTTAAATATCCCAGGAAAGAGAAAAATGGATAAAGAAGTTGTGGTCCTTATGTACAATGGAATATCACTCAGCCATGAAATCAACGTCATAAGGCTAGTAGCAGCATGATGAGTGGATTTAGGTACGACGATTCTAAGTGAAATAAGTCACACAGAAAAAGACACTTATCATAAGATATGACTTATAGAGGGAATGTAAAAACCGCTACCCTTGAACTGAATTACAAAACAGAATAGAGTCACACGTTTAGAAAACACACTATGGCTGCTTAACGGGAAAGGTGAGGTGGGGTGATGCATACAACAAGGGTTTCAAATTATCTCAGATACCGTTCCATAAACCCAATATGTAATAGACAAGCCCTACTCCTTCCTCAATGAATTGGACTCAACACCCCCAATTCACCGCCCAAGAATATATCTGACTAGTAAGAATCTTGAAACCTATGCATTGATATCTCTCTGTAAGTGAGTCAAGTGAGTGTAAAGCGGCAAAATCACAGCAGTGAAAAGCAGGTAAACCCCATTATAAAAATCAATTACTTTTAAAAACCCGTGAAACAAAGACAGTGAAAGAGAGAGAAATTCTTACAAAATTCGTTCAGCGGCTGTAATGCCACCTGGATTGACCATATCTAGACCCACAGCTGATTGAGACATAAGGGTGGACACTCTTGGGGCTGAGAGGTTTGGTGAGGTTGGGTGAGCAAACGCAGACCCTTTAAAGTAATACTGCGTGGTACCCATCCCATGGGTCCCAAATCTCCAGGTTCAAGGGCATCTTCCTACATCGAAAACATGCATGAGAAACCCAGAAGATGGTACACCGTGTGATCGGGAAAGGTTTCTAAAACGCACCTCATTTCTCATCTCCTTGTGCTCGGGTTCGCCATTCCAGCCGCTTTACTAGCAATCTCCCTCCTTGGAGAATCAGCACCTTTAACCTCCTGTTCCGTACAGCTTGCAATTTGTCCTGAGGATGAAAGGGAAGAGGGGGAACCAATGAGAGACTAGCTCCAGGTGTTGGGACAGGCAGAGGTCACTCTATTTTCCCATCAGGAAGAAGAATTAACCACAGGCTCAGCCTGCCGCCTGGGACCAGAATAGGGCCTGAAGCAATCCTGCGCTTTTGCGGCCAGCACCCAAGAAAGCGAGTTGAAAAATGGAGCTCAGGGGCACTGCAATTCACAAACCTGCAGACTTATAAATGATGACTCTCGTCCACAAATATATTGAGGGAAGGCAACGAAGAGGATTTGAAAGCAAGGCAGAATTGCAGGAAACAGATTTCAGGAGGGAGATTCGAATCGCCTTTAAAGCACAGGAAAAGCGGCAAAACCTCGACAATGATGCCCTTAGCCAAAAAGGGCGTATGCGTTTTTTCCTGAATATATTCAGGAAAAAACGCATACGCCCTTTTTGGCCAACCAAGCAACCTGGAAAGGCAAATCAGCGCTACAAAGAAGTCTCGCTTCCCATCGGTCAAAAGGGCCATGCTGAATAAAGTGTCAAAACCAGAAATGCAGGACAGGCCATGGAGAAACGGGAGCCTGGCTACGCTGATGGGCGGGATGTAAATTGCCAACAGCCACTCTGGAGAAGTGTACGGTGTGTCCTGAAACATCTAAAAAACTGAGCTTAGGGAGCATAGGGCACATCCACTCATGGGCGTATAAATTGGGAAAACTAAAAATCAGCAAGACACAGGCACCCCAAAGTTTAGGGCTGCTCTGTTGACAAGAATCTCCACTTCGTTACACCTTAAATATCCCAGGAAAGAGAAAAATGGATAAAGAAGTTGTGGTCCTTATGTACAATGGAATATCACTCAGCCATGAAATCAACGTCATAAGGCTAGTAGCAGCATGATGATTGGATTTAGGTACGACGATTCTAAGTGAAATAAGTCACACAGAAAAAGACACTTATCATAAGATATGACTTATAGAGGGAATGTAAAAACCGCTACCCTTGAACTGAATTACAAAACAGAATAGAGTCACACGTTTAGAAAACACACTATGGCTGCTTAACGGGAAAGGTGAGGTGGGGTGATGCATACAACAAGGGTTTCAAATTATCTCAGATACCGTTCCATAAACCCAATATGTAATAGACAAGCCCTACTCCTTCCTCAATGAATTGGACTCAACACCCCCAATTCACCGCCCAAGAATATATCTGACTAGTAAGAATCTTGAAACCTATGCATTGATATCTCTCTGTAAGTGAGTCAAGTGGGTGTAAAGCGGCAAAATCACAGCAGTGAAAAGCAGGTAAACCCCATTATAAAAATCAATTACTTTTAAAAACCCGTGAAACAAAGACAGTGAAAGAGAGAGAAATTCTTACAAAATTCGTTCAGCGGCTGTAATGCCACCTGGATTGACCATATCTAGACCCACAGCTGATTGAGACATAAGGGTGGACACTCTTGGGGCTGAGAGGTTTGGTGAGGTTGGGTGAGCAAACGCAGACCCTTTAAAGTAATACTGCGTGGTACCCATCCCATGGGTCCCAAATCTCCAGGTTCAAGGGCATCTTCCTACATCGAAAACATGCATGAGAAACCCAGAAGATGGTACACCGTGTGATCGGGAAAGGTTTCTAAAACGCACCTCATTTCTCATCTCCTTGTGCTCGGGTTCGCCATTCCAGCCGCTTTACTAGCAATCTCCCTCCTTGGAGAATCAGCACCTTTAACCTCCTGTTCCGTACAGCTTGCAATTTGTCCTGAGGATGAAAGGGAAGAGGGGGAACCAATGAGAGACTAGCTCCAGGTGTTGGGACAGGCAGAGGTCACTCTATTTTCCCATCAGGAAGAAGAATTAACCACAGGCTCAGCCTGCCGCCTGGGACCAGAATAGGGCCTGAAGCAATCCTGCGCTTTTGCGGCCAGCACCCAAGAAAGCGAGTTGAAAAATGGAGCTCAGGGGCACTGCAATTCACAAACCTGCAGACTTATAAATGATGACTCTCGACCACAAATATATTGATGGAAGGAAACGAAGAGGATTTGAAAGCAAGGCAGAATTGCAGGAAACAGATTTCAGGAGGGAGATTCGAATCGCCTTTAAAGCACAGGAAAAGCGGCAAAACCTCGACAATGATGCCCTTGGCCAAAAAGGGCGTATGCGTTTTTTCCTGAATATATTCAGGAAAAAACGCATACGCCCTTTTTGGCCAACCAAGCAACCTGGAAAGGCAAATCAGCGCTACAAAGAAGTCTCGCTTCCCATCGGTCAAAAGGGCCATGCTGAATAAAGTGTCAAAACCAGAAATGCAGGACAGGCCATGGAGAAACGGGAGCCTGGCTACGCTGATGGGCGGGATGTAAATTGCCAACAGCCACTCTGGAGAAGTGCACGGTGTGTCCTGAAACATCTAAAAAACTGAGCTTAGGGAGCATAGGGCACATCCACTCATGGGCGTATAAATTGGGAAAACTAAAAATCAGCAAGACACAGGCACCCCAAAGTTTAGGGCTGCTCTGTTGACAAGAATCTCCACTTCGTTACACCTTAAATATCCCAGGAAAGAGAAAAATGGATAAAGAAGTTGTGGTCCTTATGTACAATGGAATATCACTCAGCCATGAAATCAACGTCATAAGGCTAGTAGCAGCATGATGATTGGATTTAGGTACGACGATTCTAAGTGAAATAAGTCACACAGAAAAAGACACTTATCATAAGATATGACTTATAGAGGGAATGTAAAAACCGCTACCCTTGAACTGAATTACAAAACAGAATAGAGTCACACGTTTAGAAAACACACTATGGCTGCTTAACGGGAAAGGTGAGGTGGGGTGATGCATACAACAAGGGTTTCAAATTATCTCAGATACCGTTCCATAAACCCAATATGTAATAGACAAGCCCTACTCCTTCCTCAATGAATTGGACTCAACACCCCCAATTCACCGCCCAAGAATATATCTGACTAGTAAGAATCTTGAAACCTATGCATTGATATCTCTCTGTAAGTGAGTCAAGTGAGTGTAAAGCGGCAAAATCACAGCAGTGAAAAGCAGGTAAACCCCATTATAAAAATCAATTACTTTTAAAAACCCGTGAAACAAAGACAGTGAAAGAGAGAGAAATTCTTACAAAATTCGTTCAGCGGCTGTAATGCCACCTGGATTGACCATATCTAGACCCACAGCTGATTGAGACATAAGGGTGGACACTCTTGGGGCTGAGAGGTTTGGTGAGGTTGGGTGAGCAAACGCAGACCCTTTAAAGTAATACTGCGTGGTACCCATCCCATGGGTCCCAAATCTCCAGGTTCAAGGGCATCTTCCTACATCGAAAACATGCATGAGAAACCCAGAAGATGGTACACCGTGTGATCGGGAAAGGTTTCTAAAACGCACCTCATTTCTCATCTCCTTGTGCTCGGGTTCGCCATTCCAGCCGCTTTACTAGCAATCTCCCTCCTTGGAGAATCAGCACCTTTAACCTCCTGTTCCGTACAGCTTACAATTTGTCCTGAGGATGAAAGGGAAGAGGGGGAACCAATGAGAGACTAGCTCCAGGTGTTGGGACAGGCAGAGGTCACTCTATTTTCCCATCAGGAAGAAGAATTAACCACAGGCTCAGCCTGCCGCCTGGGACCAGAATAGGGCCTGAAGCAATCCTGCGCTTTTGCGGCCAGCGCCCAAGAAAGCGAGTTGAAAAATGGAGCTCAGGGGCACTGCAATTCACAAACCTGCAGACTTATAAATGATGACTCTCGTCCACAAATATATTGAGGGAAGGCAACGAAGAATATTTGAAAGCAAAGCAGAATTGCAGGAAACAGATTTCAGGAGGGAGATTCGAATCGCCTTTAAAGCACAGGAAAAGCGGCAAAACCTCGACAATGATGCCCTTGGCCAAAAAGGGCGTATGCGTTTTTTCCTGAATATATTCAGGAAAAAACGCATACGCCCTTTTTGGCCAACCAAGCAACCTGGAAAGGCAAATCAGCGCTACAAAGAAGTCTCGCTTCCCATCGGTCAAAAGGGCCATGCTGAATAAAGTGTCAAAACCAGAAATGCAGGACAGGCCATGGAGAAACGGGAGCCTGGCTACGCTGATGGGCGGGATGTAAATTGCCAACAGCCACTCTGGAGAAGTGCACGGTGTGTCCTGAAACATCTAAAAAACTGAGCTTAGGGAGCATAGGGCACATCCACTCATGGGCGTATAAATTGCGAAAACTAAAAATCAGCAAGACACAGGCACCCCACAGTTTAGGGCTGCTCTGTTGACAAGAATCTCCACTTCGTTACACCTTAAATATCCCAGGAAAGAGAAAAATGGATAAAGAAGTTGTGGTCCTTATGTACAATGGAATATCACTCAGCCATGAAATCAACGTCATAAGGCTAGTAGCAGCATGATGAGTGGATTTAGGTACGAAGATTCTAAGTGAAATAAGTTACACAGAAAAAGACACTTATCATAAGATATGACTTATAGAGGGAATGTAAAAACCGCTACCCTTGAACTGAATTACAAAACAGAATAGAGTCACACGTTTAGAAAACACACTATGGCTGCTTAACGGGAAAGGTGAGGTGGGGTGATGCATACAACAAGGGTTTCAAATTATCTCAGATACCGTTCCATAAACCCAATATGTAATAGACAAGCCCTACTCCTTCCTCAGTGAATTGGACTCAACACCCCCAATTCACCGCCCAAGAATATATCTGACTAGTAAGAATCTTGAAACCTATGCATTGATATCTCTCTGTAAGTGAGTCAAGTGGGTGTAAAGCGGCAAAATCACAGCAGTGAAAAGCAGGTAAACCCCATTATAAAAATCAATTACTTTTAAAAACCCGTGAAACAAAGACAGTGAAAGAGAGAGAAATTCTTACAAAATTCGTTCAGCGGCTGTAATGCCACCTGGATTGACCATATCTAGACCCACAGCTGATTGAGACATAAGGGTGGACACTCTTGGGGCTGAGAGGTTTGGTGAGGTTGGGTGAGCAAACGCAGACCCTTTAAAGTAATACTGCGTGGTACCCATCCCATGGGTCCCAAATCTCCAGGTTCAAGGGCATCTTCCTACATCGAAAACATGCATGAGAAACCCAGAAAATGGTACACCGTGTGATCGGGAAAGGTTTCTAAAACGCACCTCATTTCTCATCTCCTTGTGCTCGGGTTCGCCATTCCAGCCGCTTTACTAGCAATCTCCCTCCTTGGAGAATCAGCACCTTTAACCTCCTGTTCCGTACAGCTTACAATTTGTCCTGAGGATGAAAGGGAAGAGGGGGAACCAATGAGAGACTAGCTGCAGGTGTTGGGACAGGCAGAGGTCACTCTATTTTCCCATCAGGAAGAAGAATTAACCACAGGCTCAGCCTGCCGCCTGGGACCAGAATAGGGCCTGAAGCAATCCTGCGCTTTTGCAGCCAGCGCCCAGAAAGCGAGTTGAAAAATGGAACTCAGGGGCACTGCAATTCACAAACCTGCAGACTTATAAATGATGACACTCGTCCACAAATATATTGAGGGAAGGCAACGAAGAGGATTTGAAAGCAAGGCAGAATTGCAGGAAACAGATTTCAGGAGGGAGATTCGAATCGCCTTTAAAGCACAGGAAAAGCGGCAAAACCTCGACAATGATGTCCTTGGCCAAAAAGGGCGTATGCGTTTTTTCCTGAATATATTCAGGAAAAAACGCATACGCCCTTTTTGGCCAACCAAGCAACCTGGAAAGGCAAATCAGCGCTACAAAGAAGTCTCGCTTCCCATCGGTCAAAAGGGCCATGCTGAATAAAGTGTCAAAACCAGAAATGCAGGACAGGCCATGGAGAAACGGGAGCCTGGCTACGCTGATGGGCGGGATGTAAATTGCCAACAGCCACTCTGGAGAAGTGCACGGTGTGTCCTGAAACATCTAAAAAACTGAGCTTAGGGAGCATAGGGCACATCCACTCATGGGCGTATAAATTGGGAAAACTAAAAATCAGCAAGACACAGGCACCCCAAAGTTTAGGGCTGCTCTGTTGACAAGAATCTCCACTTCGTTACACCTTAAATATCCCAGGAAAGAGAAAAATGGATAAAGAAGTTGTGGTCCTTATGTACAATGGAATATCACTCAGCCATGAAATCAACGTCATAAGGCTAGTAGCAGCATGATGATTGGATTTAGGTACGACGATTCTAAGTGAAATAAGTCACACAGAAAAAGACACTTATCATAAGATATGACTTATAGAGGGAATGTAAAAACCGCTACCCTTGAACTGAATTACAAAACAGAATAGAGTCACACGTTTAGAAAACACACTATGGCTGCTTAACGGGAAAGTTGAGGTGGGGTGATGCATACAACAAGGGTTTCAAATTATCTCAGATACCGTTCCATAAACCCAATATGTAATAGACAAGCCCTACTCCTTCCTCAATGAATTGGACTCAACACCCCCAATTCACCGCCCAAGAATATATCTGACTAGTAAGAATCTTGAAACCTATGCATTGATATCTCTCTGTAAGTGAGTCAAGTGGGTGTAAAGCGGCAAAATCACAGCAGTGAAAAGCAGGTAAACCCCATTATA
Organism: Balaenoptera physalus; assembly: GCF_965194825.1. Taxonomy (NCBI): domain Eukaryota; kingdom Metazoa; phylum Chordata; class Mammalia; order Artiodactyla; family Balaenopteridae; genus Balaenoptera; species Balaenoptera physalus. The sequence goes on along the minus strand of NW_028126060.1, from coordinate 108,099 downwards.
AAAATCAATTACTTTTAAAAACCCGTGAAACAAAGACAGTGAAAGAGAGAGAAATACTTACAAAATTCGTTCAACGGCTGTAATGCCACCTGGATTGACCATATCTAGACCCACAGCTGATTGAGACATAAGGGTGGACACTCTTGGGGCTGAGAGGTTTGGTGAGGTTGGGTGAGCAAACGCAGACCCTTTAAAGTAATACTGCGTGGTACCCATCCCATGGGTCCCAAATCTCCAGGTTCAAGGGCATCTTCCTACATCGAAAACATGCATGAGAAACCCAGAAGATGGTACACCGTGTGATCGGGAAAGGTTTCTAAAACGCACCTCATTTCTCATCTCCTTGTGCTCGGGTTCGCCATTCCAGCCGCTTTACTAGCAATCTCCCTCCTTGGAGAATCAGCACCTTTAACCTCCTGTTCCGTACAGCTTGCAATTTGTCCTGAGGATGAAAGGGAAGAGGGGGAACCAATGAGAGACTAGCTGCAGGTGTTGGGACAGGCAGAGGTCACTCTATTTTCCCATCAGGAAGAAGAATTAACCACAGGCTCAGCCTGCCGCCTGGGACCAGAATAGGGCCTGAAGCAATCCTGCGCTTTTGCAGCCAGCGCCCAAGAAAGCGAGTTGAAAAATGGAGCTCAGGGGCACTGCAATTCACAAACCTGCAGACTTATAAATGATGACACTCGTCCACAAATATATTGAGGGAAGGCAACGAAGAGGATTTGAAAGCAAGGCAGAATTGCAGGAAACAGATTTCAGGAGGGAGATTCGAATCGCCTTTAAAGCACAGGAAAAGCGGCAAAACCTCGACAATGATGCCCTTGGCCAAAAAGGGCGTATGCGTTTTTTCCTGAATATATTCAGGAAAAAACGCATACGCCCTTTTTGGCCAACCAAGCAACCTGGAAAGGCAAATCAGCGCTACAAAGAAGTCTCGCTTCCCATCGGTCAAAAGGGCCATGCTGAATAAAGTGTCAAAACCAGAAATGCAGGACAGGCCATGGAGAAACGGGAGCCTGGCTACGCTGATGGGCGGGATGTAAATTGCCAACAGCCACTCTGGAGAAGTGCACGGTGTGTCCTGAAACATCTAAAAAACTCAGCTTAGGGAGCATAGGGCACATCCACTCATGGGCGTATAAATTGGGAAAACTAAAAATCAGCAAGACACAGGCACCCCAAAGTTTAGGGCTGCTCTGTTGACAAGAATCTCCACTTCGTTACACCTTAAATATCCCAGGAAAGAGAAAAATGGATAAAGAAGTTGTGGTCCTTATGTACAATGGAATATCACTCAGCCATGAAATCAACGTCATAAGGCTAGTAGCAGCATGATGATTGGATTTAGGTACGACGATTCTAAGTGAAATAAGTCACACAGAAAAAGACACTTATCATAAGATATGACTTATAGAGGGAATGTAAAAACCGCTACCCTTGAACTGAATTACAAAACAGAATAGAGTCACACGTTTAGAAAACACACTATGGCTGCTTAACGGGAAAGGTGAGGTGGGGTGATGCATACAACAAGGGTTTCAAATTATCTCAGATACCGTTCCATAAACCCAATATGTAATAGACAAGCCCTACTCCTTCCTCAATGAATTGGACTCAACACCCCCAATTCACCGCCCAAGAATATATCTGACTAGTAAGAATCTTGAAACCTATGCATTGATATCTCTCTGTAAGTGAGTCAAGTGGGTGTAAAGCGGCAAAATCACAGCAGTGAAAAGCAGGTAAACCCCATTATAAAAATCAATTACTTTTAAAAACCCGTGAAACAAAGACAGTGAAAGAGAGAGAAATTCTTACAAAATTCGTTCAGCGGTTGTAATGCCACCTGGATTGACCATATCTAGACCCACAGCTGATTGAGACATAAGGGTGGACACTCTTGGGGCTGAGAGGTTTGGTGAGGTTGGGTGAGCAAACGCAGACCCTTTAAAGTAATACTGCGTGGTACCCATCCCATGGGTCCCAAATCTCCAGGTTCAAGGGCATCTTCCTACATCGAAAACATGCATGAGAAACCCAGAAGATGGTACACCGTGTGATCGGGAAAGGTTTCTAAAACGCACCTCATTTCTCATCTCCTTGTGCTCGGGTTCGCCATTCCAGCCGCTTTACTAGCAATCTCCCTCCTTGGAGAATCAGCACCTTTAACCTCCTGTTCCGTACAGCTTACAATTTGTCCTGAGGATGAAAGGGAAGAGGGGGAACCAATGAGAGACTAGCTCCAGGTGTTGGGACAGGCAGAGGTCACTCTATTTTCCCATCAGGAAGAAGAATTAACCACAGGCTCAGCCTGCCGCCTGGGACCAGAATAGGGCCTGAAGCAATCCTGCGCTTTTGCGGCCAGCGCCCAAGAAAGCGAGTTGAAAAATGGAGCTCAGGGGCACTGCAATTCACAAACCTGCAGACTTATAAATGATGACTCTCGTCCACAAATATATTGAGGGAAGGCAACGAAGAATATTTGAAAGCAAAGCAGAATTGCAGGAAACAGATTTCAGGAGGGAGATTCGAATCGCCTTTAAAGCACAGGAAAAGCGGCAAAACCTCGACAATGATGCCCTTGGCCAAAAAGGGCGTATGCGTTTTTTCCTGAATATATTCAGGAAAAAACGCATACGCCCTTTTTGGCCAACCAAGCAACCTGGAAAGGCAAATCAGCGCTACAAAGAAGTCTCGCTTCCCATCGGTCAAAAGGGCCATGCTGAATAAAGTGTCAAAACCAGAAATGCAGGACAGGCCATGGAGAAACGGGAGCCTGGCTACGCTGATGGGCGGGATGTAAATTGCCAACAGCCACTCTGGAGAAGTGCACGGTGTGTCCTGAAACATCTAAAAAACTGAGCTTAGGGAGCATAGGGCACATCCACTCATGGGCGTATAAATTGCGAAAACTAAAAATCAGCAAGACACAGGCACCCCACAGTTTAGGGCTGCTCTGTTGACAAGAATCTCCACTTCGTTACACCTTAAATATCCCAGGAAAGAGAAAAATGGATAAAGAAGTTGTGGTCCTTATGTACAATGGAATATCACTCAGCCATGAAATCAACGTCATAAGGCTAGTAGCAGCATGATGAGTGGATTTAGGTACGAAGATTCTAAGTGAAATAAGTTACACAGAAAAAGACACTTATCATAAGATATGACTTATAGAGGGAATGTAAAAACCGCTACCCTTGAACTGAATTACAAAACAGAATAGAGTCACACGTTTAGAAAACACACTATGGCTGCTTAACGGGAAAGGTGAGGTGGGGTGATGCATACAACAAGGGTTTCAAATTATCTCAGATACCGTTCCATAAACCCAATATGTAATAGACAAGCCCTACTCCTTCCTCAGTGAATTGGACTCAACACCCCCAATTCACCGCCCAAGAATATATCTGACTAGTAAGAATCTTGAAACCTATGCATTGATATCTCTCTGTAAGTGAGTCAAGTGGGTGTAAAGCGGCAAAATCACAGCAGTGAAAAGCAGGTAAACCCCATTATAAAAATCAATTACTTTTAAAAACCCGTGAAACAAAGACAGTGAAAGAGAGAGAAATTCTTACAAAATTCGTTCAGCGGCTGTAATGCCACCTGGATTGACCATATCTAGACCCACAGCTGATTGAGACATAAGGGTGGACACTCTTGGGGCTGAGAGGTTTGGTGAGGTTGGGTGAGCAAACGCAGACCCTTTAAAGTAATACTGCGTGGTACCCATCCCATGGGTCCCAAATCTCCAGGTTCAAGGGCATCTTCCTACATCGAAAACATGCATGAGAAACCCAGAAAATGGTACACCGTGTGATCGGGAAAGGTTTCTAAAACGCACCTCATTTCTCATCTCCTTGTGCTCGGGTTCGCCATTCCAGCCGCTTTACTAGCAATCTCCCTCCTTGGAGAATCAGCACCTTTAACCTCCTGTTCCGTACAGCTTACAATTTGTCCTGAGGATGAAAGGGAAGAGGGGGAACCAATGAGAGACTAGCTGCAGGTGTTGGGACAGGCAGAGGTCACTCTATTTTCCCATCAGGAAGAAGAATTAACCACAGGCTCAGCCTGCCGCCTGGGACCAGAATAGGGCCTGAAGCAATCCTGCGCTTTTGCAGCCAGCGCCCAGAAAGCGAGTTGAAAAATGGAACTCAGGGGCACTGCAATTCACAAACCTGCAGACTTATAAATGATGACACTCGTCCACAAATATATTGAGGGAAGGCAACGAAGAGGATTTGAAAGCAAGGCAGAATTGCAGGAAACAGATTTCAGGAGGGAGATTCGAATCGCCTTTAAAGCACAGGAAAAGCGGCAAAACCTCGACAATGATGTCCTTGGCCAAAAAGGGCGTATGCGTTTTTTCCTGAATATATTCAGGAAAAAACGCATACGCCCTTTTTGGCCAACCAAGCAACCTGGAAAGGCAAATCAGCGCTACAAAGAAGTCTCGCTTCCCATCGGTCAAAAGGGCCATGCTGAATAAAGTGTCAAAACCAGAAATGCAGGACAGGCCATGGAGAAACGGGAGCCTGGCTACGCTGATGGGCGGGATGTAAATTGCCAACAGCCACTCTGGAGAAGTGCACGGTGTGTCCTGAAACATCTAAAAAACTGAGCTTAGGGAGCATAGGGCACATCCACTCATGGGCGTATAAATTGGGAAAACTAAAAATCAGCAAGACACAGGCACCCCAAAGTTTAGGGCTGCTCTGTTGACAAGAATCTCCACTTCGTTACACCTTAAATATCCCAGGAAAGAGAAAAATGGATAAAGAAGTTGTGGTCCTTATGTACAATGGAATATCACTCAGCCATGAAATCAACGTCATAAGGCTAGTAGCAGCATGATGATTGGATTTAGGTACGACGATTCTAAGTGAAATAAGTCACACAGAAAAAGACACTTATCATAAGATATGACTTATAGAGGGAATGTAAAAACCGCTACCCTTGAACTGAATTACAAAACAGAATAGAGTCACACGTTTAGAAAACACACTATGGCTGCTTAACGGGAAAGTTGAGGTGGGGTGATGCATACAACAAGGGTTTCAAATTATCTCAGATACCGTTCCATAAACCCAATATGTAATAGACAAGCCCTACTCCTTCCTCAATGAATTGGACTCAACACCCCCAATTCACCGCCCAAGAATATATCTGACTAGTAAGAATCTTGAAACCTATGCATTGATATCTCTCTGTAAGTGAGTCAAGTGGGTGTAAAGCGGCAAAATCACAGCAGTGAAAAGCAGGTAAACCCCATTATAAAAATCAATTACTTTTAAAAACCCGTGAAACAAAGACAGTGAAAGAGAGAGAAATACTTACAAAATTCGTTCAACGGCTGTAATGCCACCTGGATTGACCATATCTAGACCCACAGCTGATTGAGACATAAGGGTGGACACTCTTGGGGCTGAGAGGTTTGGTGAGGTTGGGTGAGCAAACGCAGACCCTTTAAAGTAATACTGCGTGGTACCCATCCCATGGGTCCCAAATCTCCAGGTTCAAGGGCATCTTCCTACATCGAAAACATGCATGAGAAACCCAGAAGATGGTACACCGTGTGATCGGGAAAGGTTTCTAAAACGCACCTCATTTCTCATCTCCTTGTGCTCGGGTTCGCCATTCCAGCCGCTTTACTAGCAATCTCCCTCCTTGGAGAATCAGCACCTTTAACCTCCTGTTCCGTACAGCTTGCAATTTGTCCTGAGGATGAAAGGGAAGAGGGGGAACCAATGAGAGACTAGCTGCAGGTGTTGGGACAGGCAGAGGTCACTCTATTTTCCCATCAGGAAGAAGAATTAACCACAGGCTCAGCCTGCCGCCTGGGACCAGAATAGGGCCTGAAGCAATCCTGCGCTTTTGCAGCCAGCGCCCAAGAAAGCGAGTTGAAAAATGGAGCTCAGGGGCACTGCAATTCACAAACCTGCAGACTTATAAATGATGACACTCGTCCACAAATATATTGAGGGAAGGCAACGAAGAGGATTTGAAAGCAAGGCAGAATTGCAGGAAACAGATTTCAGGAGGGAGATTCGAATCGCCTTTAAAGCACAGGAAAAGCGGCAAAACCTCGACAATGATGCCCTTGGCCAAAAAGGGCGTATGCGTTTTTTCCTGAATATATTCAGGAAAAAACGCATACGCCCTTTTTGGCCAACCAAGCAACCTGGAAAGGCAAATCAGCGCTACAAAGAAGTCTCGCTTCCCATCGGTCAAAAGGGCCATGCTGAATAAAGTGTCAAAACCAGAAATGCAGGACAGGCCATGGAGAAACGGGAGCCTGGCTACGCTGATGGGCGGGATGTAAATTGCCAACAGCCACTCTGGAGAAGTGCACGGTGTGTCCTGAAACATCTAAAAAACTCAGCTTAGGGAGCATAGGGCACATCCACTCATGGGCGTATAAATTGGGAAAACTAAAAATCAGCAAGACACAGGCACCCCAAAGTTTAGGGCTGCTCTGTTGACAAGAATCTCCACTTCGTTACACCTTAAATATCCCAGGAAAGAGAAAAATGGATAAAGAAGTTGTGGTCCTTATGTACAATGGAATATCACTCAGCCATGAAATCAACGTCATAAGGCTAGTAGCAGCATGATGATTGGATTTAGGTACGACGATTCTAAGTGAAATAAGTCACACAGAAAAAGACACTTATCATAAGATATGACTTATAGAGGGAATGTAAAAACCGCTACCCTTGAACTGAATTACAAAACAGAATAGAGTCACACGTTTAGAAAACACACTATGGCTGCTTAACGGGAAAGGTGAGGTGGGGTGATGCATACAACAAGGGTTTCAAATTATCTCAGATACCGTTCCATAAACCCAATATGTAATAGACAAGCCCTACTCCTTCCTCAATGAATTGGACTCAACACCCCCAATTCACCGCCCAAGAATATATCTGACTAGTAAGAATCTTGAAACCTATGCATTGATATCTCTCTGTAAGTGAGTCAAGTGGGTGTAAAGCGGCAAAATCACAGCAGTGAAAAGCAGGTAAACCCCATTATAAAAATCAATTACTTTTAAAAACCCGTGAAACAAAGACAGTGAAAGAGAGAGAAATACTTACAAAATTCGTTCAACGGCTGTAATGCCACCTGGATTGACCATATCTAGACCCACAGCTGATTGAGACATAAGGGTGGACACTCTTGGGGCTGAGAGGTTTGGTGAGGTTGGGTGAGCAAACGCAGACCCTTTAAAGTAATACTGCGTGGTACCCATCCCATGGGTCCCAAATCTCCAGGTTCAAGGGCATCTTCCTACATCGAAAACATGCATGAGAAACCCAGAAGATGGTACACCGTGTGATCGGGAAAGGTTTCTAAAACGCACCTCATTTCTCATCTCCTTGTGCTCGGGTTCGCCATTCCAGCCGCTTTACTAGCAATCTCCCTCCTTGGAGAATCAGCACCTTTAACCTCCTGTTCCGTACAGCTTGCAATTTGTCCTGAGGATGAAAGGGAAGAGGGGGAACCAATGAGAGACTAGCTGCAGGTGTTGGGACAGGCAGAGGTCACTCTATTTTCCCATCAGGAAGAAGAATTAACCACAGGCTCAGCCTGCCGCCTGGGACCAGAATAGGACCTGAAGCAATCCTGCGCTTTTGCGGCCAGCGCCCAAGATAGCGAGTTGAAAAATGGAGCTCAGGGGCACTGCAATTCACAAACCTGCAGACTTATAAATGATGACTCTCGTCCACAAATATATTGAGGGAAGGCAACGAAGAGGATTTGAAAGCAAGGCAGAATTGCAGGAAACAGATTTCAAGAGGGAGATTCGAATCGCCTTTAAAGCACAGGAAAAGCGGCAAAACCTCGACAATGATGCCCTTGGCCAAAAAGGGCGTATGCGTTTTTTCCTGAATATATTCAGGAAAAAACGCATACGCCCTTTTTGGCCAACCAAGCAACCTGGAAAGGCAAATCAGCGCTACAAAGAAGTCTCGCTTCCCATCGGTCAAAAGGGCCATGCTGAATAAAGTGTCAAAACCAGAAATGCAGGACAGGCCATGGAGAAACGGGAGCCTGGCTACGCTGATGGGCGGGATGTAAATTGCCAACAGCCACTCTGGAGAAGTGTACGGTGTGTCCTGAAACATCTAAAAAACTCAGCTTAGGGAGCATAGGGCACATCCACTCATGGGCGTATAAGTTGGGAAAACTAAAAATCAGCAAGACACAGGCACCCCAAAGTTTAGGGCTGCTCTGTTGAAAAGAATCTCCACTTCGTTACACCTTAAATATCCCAGGAAAGAGAAAAATGGATAAAGAAGTTGTGGTCCTTATGTACAATGGAATATCACTCAGCCATGAAATCAACGTCATAAGGCTAGTAGCAGCATGATGATTGGATTTAGGTACGACGATTCTAAGTGAAATAAGTCACACAGAAAAAGACACTTATCATAAGACATGACTTATAGAGGGAATGTAAAAACCGCTACCCTTGAACTGAATTACAAAACAGAATAGAGTCACACGTTTAGAAAACACACTATGGCTGCTTAACGGGAAAGGTGAGGTGGGGTGATGCATACAACAAGGGTTTCAAATTATCTCAGATACCGTTCCATAAACCCAATATGTAATAGACAAGCCCTACTCCTTCCTCAATGAATTGGACTCAACACCCCCAATTCACCGCCCAAGAATATATCTGACTAGTAAGAATCTTGAAACCTATGCATTGATATCTCTCTGTAAGTGAGTCAAGTGGGTGTAAAGCGGCAAAATCACAGCAGTGAAAAGCAGGTAAACCCCATTATAAAAATCAATTACTTTTAAAAACCCGTGAAACAAAGACAGTGAAAGAGAGAGAAATACTTACAAAATTCGTTCAACGGCTGTAATGCCACCTGGATTGACCATATCTAGACCCACAGCTGATTGAGACATAAGGGTGGACACTCTTGGGGCTGAGAGGTTTGGTGAGGTTGGGTGAGCAAACGCAGACCCTTTAAAGTAATACTGCGTGGTACCCATCCCATGGGTCCCAAATCTCCAGGTTCAAGGGCATCTTCCTACATCGAAAACATGCATGAGAAACCCAGAAGATGGTACACCGTGTGATCGGGAAAGGTTTCTAAAACGCACCTCATTTCTCATCTCCTTGTGCTCGGGTTCGCCATTCCAGCCGCTTTACTAGCAATCTCCCTCCTTGGAGAATCAGCACCTTTAACCTCCTGTTCCGTACAGCTTGCAATTTGTCCTGAGGATGAAAGGGAAGAGGGGGAACCAATGAGAGACTAGCTGCAGGTGTTGGGACAGGCAGAGGTCACTCTATTTTCCCATCAGGAAGAAGAATTAACCACAGGCTCAGCCTGCCGCCTGGGACCAGAATAGGACCTGAAGCAATCCTGCGCTTTTGCGGCCAGCGCCCAAGATAGCGAGTTGAAAAATGGAGCTCAGGGGCACTGCAATTCACAAACCTGCAGACTTATAAATGATGACTCTCGTCCACAAATATATTGAGGGAAGGCAACGAAGAGGATTTGAAAGCAAGGCAGAATTGCAGGAAACAGATTTCAGGAGGGAGATTCGAATCGCCTTTAAAGCACAGGAAAAGCGGCAAAACCTCGACAATGATGCCCTTGGCCAAAAAGGGCGTATGCGTTTTTTCCTGAATATATTCAGGAAAAAACGCATACGCCCTTTTTGGCCAACCAAGCAACCTGGAAAGGCAAATCAGCGCTACAAAGAAGTCTCGCTTCCCATCGGTCAAAAGGGCCATGCTGAATAAAGTGTCAAAACCAGAAATGCAGGACAGGCCATGGAGAAACGGGAGCCTGGCTACGCTGATGGGCGGGATGTAAATTGCCAACAGCCACTCTGGAGAAGTGTACGGTGTGTCCTGAAACATCTAAAAAACTCAGCTTAGGGAGCATAGGGCACATCCACTCATGGGCGTATAAGTTGGGAAAACTAAAAATCAGCAAGACACAGGCACCCCAAAGTTTAGGGCTGCTCTGTTGAAAAGAATCTCCACTTCGTTACACCTTAAATATCCCAGGAAAGAGAAAAATGGATAAAGAAGTTGTGGTCCTTATGTACAATGGAATATCACTCAGCCATGAAATCAACGTCATAAGGCTAGTAGCAGCATGATGATTGGATTTAGGTACGACGATTCTAAGTGAAATAAGTCACACAGAAAAAGACACTTATCATAAGACATGACTTATAGAGGGAATGTAAAAACCGCTACCCTTGAACTGAATTACAAAACAGAATAGAGTCACACGTTTAGAAAACACACTATGGCTGCTTAACGGGAAAGGTGAGGTGGGGTGATGCATACAACAAGGGTTTCAAATTATCTCAGATACCGTTCCATAAACCCAATATGTAATAGACAAGCCCTACTCCTTCCTCAATGAATTGGACTCAACACCCCCAATTCACCGCCCAAGAATATATCTGACTAGTAAGAATCTTGAAACCTATGCATTGATATCTCTCTGTAAGTGAGTCAATTGGGTGTAAAGCGGCAAAATCACAGCAGTGAAAAGCAGGTAAACCCCATTATAAAAATCAATTACTTTTAAAAACCCGTGAAACAAAGACAGTGAAAGAGAGAGAAATTCTTACAAAATTCGTTCAGCGGCTGTAATGCCACCTGGATTGACCATATCTAGACCCACAGCTGATTGAGACATAAGGGTGGACACTCTTGGGGCTGAGAGGTTTGGTGAGGTTGGGTGAGCAAACGCAGACCCTTTAAAGTAATACTGCGTGGTACCCATCCCATGGGTCCCAAATCTCCAGGTTCAAGGGCATGTTCCTACATCGAAAACATGCATGAGAAACCCAGAAGATGGTACACCGTGTGATCGGGAAAGGTTTCTAAAACGCACCTCATTTCTCATCTCCTTGTGCTCGGGTTCGCCATTCCAGCCGCTTTACTAGCAATCTCCCTCCTTGGAGAATCAGCACCTTTAACCTCCTGTTCCGTACAGCTTGCAATTTGTCCTGAGGATGAAAGGGAAGAGGGGGAACCAATGAGGGACTAGCTCTAGGTGTTGGGACAGGCACAGGTCACTCTATTTTCCCATCAGGAAGAAGAATTAACCACAGGCTCAGCCTGCCGCCTGGGACCAGAATAGGGCCTGAAGCAATCCTGCGCTTTTGCGGCCAGCGCCCAAGAAAGCGAGTTGAAAAATGGAGCTCAGGGGCACTGCAATTCACAAACCTGCAGACTTATAAATGATGACTCTCGTCCACAAATATATTGAGGGAAGGCAACGAAGAGGATTTGAAAGCAAGGCAGAATTGCAGGAAACAGATTTCAGGAGGGAGATTCGAATCGCCTTTAAAGCACAGGAAAAGCGGCAAAACCTCGACAATGATGCCCTTGGCCAAAAAGGGCGTATGCGTTTTTTCCTGAATATATTCAGGAAAAAACGCATACGCCCTTTTTGGCCAACCAAGCAACCTGGAAAGGCAAATCAGCGCTACAAAGAAGTCTCGCTTCCCATCGGTCAAAAGGGCCATGCTGAATAAAGTGTCAAAACCAGAAATGCAGGACAGGCCATGGAGAAACGGGAGCCTGGCTACGCTGATGGGCGGGATGTAAATTGCCAACAGCCACTCTGGAGAAGTGCACGGTGTGTCCTGAAACATCTAAAAAACTGAGCTTAGGGAGCATAGGGCACATCCACTCATGGGCGTATAAATTGGGAAAACTAAAAATCAGCAAGACACAGGCACCCCAAAGTTTAGGGCTGCTCTGTTGACAAGAATCTCCACTTCGTTACACCTTAAATATCCCAGGAAAGAGAAAAATGGATAAAGAAGTTGTGGTCCTTATGTACAATGGAATATCACTCAGCCATGAAATCAACGTCATAAGGCTAGTAGCAGCATGATGATTGGATTTAGGTACGACGATTCTAAGTTAAATAAGTCACACAGAAAAAGACACTTATCATAAGATATGACTTATAGAGGGAATGTAAAAACCGCTACCCTTGAACTGAATTACAAAACAGAATAGAGTCACACGTTTAGAAAACACACTATGGCTGCTTAACGGGAAAGGTGAGGTGCGGTGATGCATACAACAAGGGTTTCAAATTATCTCAGATACCGTTCCATAAACCCAATATGTAATAGACAAGCCCTACTCCTTCCTCAATGAATTGGACTCAACACCCCCAATTCACCGCCCAAGAATATATCTGACTAGTAAGAATCTTGAAACCTATGCATTGATATCTCTCTGTAAGTGAGTCAAGTGGGTGTAAAGCGGCAAAATCACAGCAGTGAAAAGCAGGTAAACCCCATTATAAAAATCAATTACTTTTAAAAACCCGTGAAACAAAGACAGTGAAAGAGAGAGAAATTCTTACAAAATTCGTTCAGCGGCTGTAATGCCACCTGGATTGACCATATCTAGACCCACAGCTGATTGAGACATAAGGGTGGACACTCCTGGGGCTGAGAGGTTTGGTGAGGTTGGGTGAGCAAACGCAGACCCTTTAAAGTAATACTGCGTGGTACCCATCCCATGGGTCCCAAATCTCCAGGTTCAAGGGCATCTTCCTACATCGAAAACATGCATGAGAAACCCAGATGATGGTACACCGTGTGATCGGGAAAGGTTTCTAAAACGCACCTCATTTCTCATCTCCTTGTGCTCGGGTTCGCCATTCCAGCCGCTTTACTAGCAATCTCCCTCCTTGGAGAATCAGCACCTTTAACCTCCTGTTCCGTACCGCTTGCAATTTGTCCTGAGGATGAAAGGGAAGAGGGGGAACCAATGAGAGACTAGCTCTAGGTGTTGGGACAGGCACAGGTCACTCTATTTTCCCCTCAAGAAGAAGAATTAACCACAGGCTCAGCCTGCCGCCTGGGACCAGAAATGGGCCTGAAGCAATCCTGCGCTTTTGCGGCCAGCGCCCAAGAAAGCGAGTTGAAAAATGGAGCTCAGGGACACTGCAATTCACAAACCTGCAGACTTATAAATGATGACTCTCGTCCACAAATATATTGAGGGAAGACAACGAAGAGGATTTGAAAGCAAGGCAGAATTGCAGGAAACAGATTTCAGGAGGGAGATTCGAATCGCCTTTAAAGCACAGGAAAAGCGGCAAAACCTCGACAATGATGCCCTTGGCCAAAAAGGGCGTATGCGTTTTTTCCTGAATATATTCAGGAAAAAACGCATACGCCCTTTTTGGCCAACCAAGCAACCTGGGAAGGCAAATCAGCGCTACAAAGAAGTCTCGCTTCCCATCGGTCAAAAGGGCCATGCTGAATAAAGTGTCAAAACCAGAAATGCAGGGCAGGCCATGGAGAAACGGGAGCCTGGCTACGCTGATGGGCGGGATGTAAATTGCCAACAGCCACTCTGGAGAAGTGCACGGTGTGTCCTGAAACATCTAAAAAACTGAGCTTAGGGAGCATAGGGCACATCCACTCATGGGCGTATAAATTGGGAAAACTAAAAATCAGCAAGACACAGGCACCCCAAAGTTTAGGGCTGCTCTGTTGACAAGAATCTCCACTTCGTTACACCTTAAATATCCCAGGAAAGAGAAAAATGGATAAAGAAGTTGTGGTCCTTATGTACAATGGAATATCACTCAGCCATGAAATCAACGTCATAAGGCTAGTAGCAGCATGATGAGTGGATTTAGGTACGACGATTCTAAGTGAAAGAAGTCACACAGAAAAAGACACTTATCATAAGATATGACTTATAGAGGGAATGTAAAAACCGCTACCCTTGAACTGAATTACAAAACAGAATAGAGTCACACGTTTAGAAAACACACTATGGCTGCTTAACGGGAAAGGTGAGGTGGGGTGATGCATACAACAAGGGTTTCAAATTATCTCAGATACCGTTCCATAAACCCAATATGTAATAGACAAGCCCTACTCCTTCCTCAATGAATTGGACTCAACACCCCCAATTCACCGCCCAAGAATATATCTGACTAGTAAGAATCTTGAAACCTATGCATTGATATCTCTCTGTAAGTGAGTCAAGTGAGTGTAAAGCGGCAAAATCACAGCAGTGAAAAGCAGGTAAACCCCATTATAAAAATCAATTACTTTTAAAAACCCGTGAAACAAAGACAGTGAAAGAGAGAGAAATTCTTACAAAATTCGTTCAGCGGCTGTAATGCCACCTGGATTGACCATATCTAGACCCACAGCTGATTGAGACATAAGGGTGGACACTCTTGGGGCTGAGAGGTTTGGTGAGGTTGGGTGAGCAAACGCAGACCCTTTAAAGTAATACTGCGTGGTACCCATCCCATGGGTCCCAAATCTCCAGGTTCAAGGGCATCTTCCTACATCGAAAACATGCATGAGAAACCCAGAAGATGGTACACCGTGTGATCGGGAAAGGTTTCTAAAACGCACCTCATTTCTCATCTCCTTGTGCTCGGGTTCGCCATTCCAGCCGCTTTACTAGCAATCTCCCTCCTTGGAGAATCAGCACCTTTAACCTCCTGTTCCGTACAGCTTGCAATTTGTCCTGAGGATGAAAGGGAAGAGGGGGAACCAATGAGAGACTAGCTCCAGGTGTTGGGACAGGCAGAGGTCACTCTATTTTCCCATCAGGAAGAAGAATTAACCACAGGCTCAGCCTGCCGCCTGGGACCAGAATAGGGCCTGAAGCAATCCTGCGCTTTTGCGGCCAGCACCCAAGAAAGCGAGTTGAAAAATGGAGCTCAGGGGCACTGCAATTCACAAACCTGCAGACTTATAAATGATGACTCTCGTCCACAAATATATTGAGGGAAGGCAACGAAGAGGATTTGAAAGCAAGGCAGAATTGCAGGAAACAGATTTCAGGAGGGAGATTCGAATCGCCTTTAAAGCACAGGAAAAGCGGCAAAACCTCGACAATGATGCCCTTGGCCAAAAAGGGCGTATGCGTTTTTTCCTGAATATATTCAGGAAAAAACGCATACGCCCTTTTTGGCCAACCAAGCAACCTGGAAAGGCAAATCAGCGCTACAAAGAAGTCTCGCTTCCCATCGGTCAAAAGGGCCATGCTGAATAAAGTGTCAAAACCAGAAATGCAGGACAGGCCATGGAGAAACGGGAGCCTGGCTACGCTGGTGGGCGGGATGTAAATTGCCAACAGCCACTCTGGAGAAGTGTACGGTGTGTCCTGAAACATCTAAAAAACTGAGCTTAGGGAGCATAGGGCACATCCACTCATGGGCGTATAAATTGGGAAAACTAAAAATCAGCAAGACACAGGCACCCCAAAGTTTAGGGCTGCTCTGTTGACAAGAATCTCCACTTCTTTACACCTTAAATATCCCAGGAAAGAGAAAAATGGATAAAGAAGTTGTGGTCCTTATGTACAATGGAATATCACTCAGCCATGAAATCAACGTCATAAGGCTAGTAGCAGCATGATGATTGGATTTAGGTACGACGATACTAAGTGAAATAAGTCACAAAGAAAAAGACACTTATCATAAGATATGACTTATAGAGGGAATGTAAAAACCGCTACCCTTGAACTGAATTACAAAACAGAATAGAGTCACAAGTTTAGAAAACACACTATGGCTGCTTAACGGGAAAGGTGAGGTGGGGTGATGCATACAACAAGGGTTTCAAATTATCTCAGATACCGTTCCATAAACCCAATATGTAATAGACAAGCCCTACTCCTTCCTCAATGAATTGGACTCAACACCCCCAATTCATCGCCCAAGAATATATCTGACTAGTAAGAATCTTGAAACCTATGCATTGATATCTCTCTGTAAGTGAGTCAAGTGGGTGTAAAGCGGCAAAATCACAGCAGTGAAAAGCAGGTAAACCCCATTATAAAAATCAATTACTTTTAAAAACCCGTGAAACAAAGACAGTGAAAGAGAGAGAAATTCTTACAAAATTCGTTCAGCGGTTGTAATGCCACCTGGATTGACCATATCTAGACCCACAGCTGATTGAGACATAAGGGTGGACACTCTTGGGGCTGAGAGGTTTGGTGAGGTTGGGTGAGCAAACGCAGACCCTTTAAAGTAATACTGCGTGGTACCCATCCCATGGGTCCCAAATCTCCAGGTTCAAGGGCATCTTCCTACATCGAAAACATGCATGAGAAACCCAGAAGATGGTACACCGTGTGATCGGGAAAGGTTTCTAAAACGCACCTCATTTCTCATCTCCTTGTGCTCGGGTTCGCCATTCCAGCCGCTTTACTAGCAATCTCCCTCCTTGGAGAATCAGCACCTTTAACCTCCTGTTCCGTACCGCTTGCAATTTGTCCTGAGGATGAAAGGGAAGAGGGGGAACCAATGAGAGACTGGCTCTAGGTGTTGGGACAGGCACAGGTCACTCTATTTTCCCCGCAAGAAGAAGAATTAACCACAGGCTCAGCCTGCCGCCTGGGACCAGAATAGGGCCTGAAGCAATCCTGCGCTTTTGCGGCCAGCGCCCAAGAAAGCGAGTTGAAAAATGGAGCTCAGGGACACTGCAATTCACAAACCTGCAGACTTATAAATGATGACTCTCGTCCACAAATATATTGAGGGAAGACAACGAAGAGGATTTGAAAGCAAGGCAGAATTGCAGGAAACAGATTTCAGGAGGGAGATTCGAATCGCCTTTAAAGCACAGGAAAAGCGGCAAAACCTCGACAATGATGCCCTTGGCCAAAAAGGGCGTATGCGTTTTTTCCTGAATATATTCAGGAAAAAACGCATACGCCCTTTTTGGCCAACCAAGCAACCTGGGAAGGCAAATCAGCGCTACAAAGAAGTCTCGCTTCCCATCGGTCAAAAGGGCCATGCTGAATAAAGTGTCAAAACTAGAAATGCAGGACAGGCCATGGAGAAACGGGAGCCTGGCTACGCTGATGGGCGGGATGTAAATTGCCAACAGCCACTCTGGAGAAGTGCACGGTGTGTCCTGAAACATCTAAAAAACTGAGCTTAGGGAGCATAGGGCACATCCACTCATGGGCGTATAAATTGGGAAAACTAAAAATCAGCAAGACACAGGCACCCCAAAGTTTAGGGCTGCTCTGTTGACAAGAATCTCCACTTCGTTACACCTTAAATATCCCAGGAAAGAGAAAAATGGATAAAGAAGTTGTGGTCCTTATGTACAATGGAATATCACTCAGCCATGAAATCAACGTCATAAGGCTAGTAGCAGCATGATGAGTGGATTTAGGTACGACGATTCTAAGTGAAAGAAGTCACACAGAAAAAGACACTTATCATAAGATATGACTTATAGAGGGAATGTAAAAACCGCTACCCTTGAACTGAATTACAAAACAGAATAGAGTCACACGTTTAGAAAACACACTATGGCTGCTTAACGGGAAAGGTGAGGTGGGGTGATGCATACAACAAGGGTTTCAAATTATCTCAGATACCGTTCCATAAACCCAATATGTAATAGACAAGCCCTACTCCTTCCTCAATGAATTGGACTCAACACCCCCAATTCACCGCCCAAGAATATATCTGACTAGTAAGAATCTTGAAACCTATGCATTGATATCTCTCTGTAAGTGAGTCAAGTGAGTGTAAAGCGGCAAAATCACAGCAGTGAAAAGCAGGTAAACCCCATTATAAAAATCAATTACTTTTAAAAACCCGTGAAACAAAGACAGTGAAAGAGAGAGAAATTCTTACAAAATTCGTTCAGCGGCTGTAATGCCACCTGGATTGACCATATCTAGACCCACAGCTGATTGAGACATAAGGGTGGACACTCTTGGGGCTGAGAGGTTTGGTGAGGTTGGGTGAGCAAACGCAGACCCTTTAAAGTAATACTGCGTGGTACCCATCCCATGGGTCCCAAATCTCCAGGTTCAAGGGCATCTTCCTACATCGAAAACATGCATGAGAAACCCAGAAGATGGTACACCGTGTGATCGGGAAAGGTTTCTAAAACGCACCTCATTTCTCATCTCCTTGTGCTCGGGTTCGCCATTCCAGCCGCTTTACTAGCAATCTCCCTCCTTGGAGAATCAGCACCTTTAACCTCCTGTTCCGTACCGCTTGCAATTTGTCCTGAGGATGAAAGGGAAGAGGGGGAACCAATGAGAGACTAGCTCCAGGTGTTGGGACAGGCAGAGGTCACTCTATTTTCCCATCAGGAAGAAGAATTAACCACAGGCTCAGCCTGCCGCCTGGGACCAGAATAGGGCCTGAAGCAATCCTGCGCTTTTGCGGCCAGCGCCCAAGAAAGCGAGTTGAAAAATGGAGCTCAGGGGCACTGCAATTCACAAACCTGCAGACTTATAAATGATGACTCTCGTCCACAAATATATTGAGGGAAGGCAACGAAGAGGATTTGAAAGCAAGGCAGAATTGCAGGAAACAGATTTCAGGAGGGAGATTCGAATCGCCTTTAAAGCACAGGAAAAGCGGCAAAACCTCGACAATGATGCCCTTGGCCAAAAAGGGCGTATGCGTTTTTTCCTGAATATATTCAGGAAAAAACGCATACGCCCTTTTTGGCCAACCAAGCAACCTGGAAAGGCAAATCAGCGCTACAAAGAAGTCTCGCTTCCCATCGGTCAAAAGGGCCATGCTGAATAAAGTGTCAAAACCAGAAATGCAGGACAGGCCATGGAGAAACGGGAGCCTGGCTACGCTGATGGGCGGGATGTAAATTGCCAACAGCCACTCTGGAGAAGTGTACGGTGTGTCCTGAAACATCTAAAAAACTGAGCTTAGGGAGCATAGGGCACATCCACTCATGGGCGTATAAATTGGGAAAACTAAAAATCAGCAAGACACAGGCACCCCAAAGTTTAGGGCTGCTCTGTTGACAAGAATCTCCACTTCGTTACACCTTAAATATCCCAGGAAAGAGAAAAATGGATAAAGAAGTTGTGGTCCTTATGTACAATGGAATATCACTCAGCCATGAAATCAACGTCATAAGGCTAGTAGCAGCATGATGATTGGATTTAGGTACGACGATACTAAGTAAAATAAGTCACAAAGAAAAAGACACTTATCATAAGATATGACTTATAGAGGGAATGTAAAAACCGCTACCCTTGAACTGAATTACAAAACAGAATAGAGTCACACGTTTAGAAAACACACTATGGCTGCTTAACGGGAAAGGTGAGGTGGGGTGATGCATACAACAAGGGTTTCAAATTATCTCAGATACCGTTCCATAAACCCAATATGTAATAGACAAGCCCTACTCCTTCCTCAATGAATTGGACTCAACACCCCCAATTCACCGCCCAAGAATATATCTGACTAGTAAGAATCTTGAAACCTATGCATTGATATCTCTCTGTAAGTGAGTCAAGTGAGTGTAAAGCGGCAAAATCACAGCAGTGAAAAGCAGGTAAACCCCATTATAAAAATCAATTACTTTTAAAAACCCGTGAAACAAAGACAGTGAAAGAGAGAGAAATTCTTACAAAATTCGTTCAGCGGCTGTAATGCCACCTGGATTGACCATATCTAGACCCACAGCTGATTGAGACATAAGGGTGGACACTCTTGGGGCTGAGAGGTTTGGTGAGGTTGGGTGAGCAAACGCAGACCCTTTAAAGTAATACTGCGTGGTACCCATCCCATGGGTCCCAAATCTCCAGGTTCAAGGGCATCTTCCTACATCGAAAACATGCATGAGAAACCCAGAAGATGGTACACCGTGTGATCGGGAAAGGTTTCTAAAACGCACCTCATTTCTCATCTCCTTGTGCTCGGGTTCGCCATTCCAGCCGCTTTACTAGCAATCTCCCTCCTTGGAGAATCAGCACCTTTAACCTCCTGTTCCGTACAGCTTGCAATTTGTCCTGAGGATGAAAGGGAAGAGGGGGAACCAATGAGAGACTAGCTCCAGGTGTTGGGACAGGCAGAGGTCACTCTATTTTCCCATCAGGAAGAAGAATTAACCACAGGCTCAGCCTGCCGCCTGGGACCAGAATAGGGCCTGAAGCAATCCTGCGCTTTTGCGGCCAGCGCCCAAGAAAGCGAGTTGAAAAATGGAGCTCAGGGGCACTGCAATTCACAAACCTGCAGACTTATAAATGATGACTCTCGTCCACAAATATATTGAGGGAAGGCAACGAAGAGGATTTGAAAGCAAGGCAGAATTGCAGGAAACAGATTTCAGGAGGGAGATTCGAATCGCCTTTAAAGCACAGGAAAAGCGGCAAAACCTCGACAATGATGCCCTTGGCCAAAAAGGGCGTATGCGTTTTTTCCTGAATATATTCAGGAAAAAACGCATACTCCCTTTTTGGCCAACCAAGCAACCTGGAAAGGCAAATCAGCGCTACAAAGAAGTCTCGCTTCCCATCGGTCAAAAGGGCCATGCTGAATAAAGTGTCAAAACCAGAAATGCAGGACAGGCCATGGAGAAACGGGAGCCTGGCTACGCTGATGGGCGGGATGTAAATTGCCAACAGCCACTCTGGAGAAGTGTACGGTGTGTCCTGAAACATCTAAAAAACTGAGCTTAGGGAGCATAGGGCACATCCACTCATGGGCGTATAAATTGGGAAAACTAAAAATCAGCAAGACACAGGCACCCCAAAGTTTAGGGCTGCTCTGTTGACAAGAATCTCCACTTCGTTACACCTTAAATAT
This sequence comes from Balaenoptera physalus, assembly GCF_965194825.1. Classification (NCBI taxonomy): domain Eukaryota; kingdom Metazoa; phylum Chordata; class Mammalia; order Artiodactyla; family Balaenopteridae; genus Balaenoptera; species Balaenoptera physalus. The sequence goes on along the minus strand of NW_028126060.1, from coordinate 87,502 downwards.
CCCAGGAAAGAGAAAAATGGATAAAGAAGTTGTGGTCCTTATGTACAATGGAATATCACTCAGCCATGAAATCAACGTCATAAGGCTAGTAGCAGCATGATGATTGGATTTAGGTACGACGATACTAAGTGAAATAAGTCACAAAGAAAAAGACACTTATCATAAGATATGACTTATAGAGGGAATGTAAAAACCGCTACCCTTGAAATGAATTACAAAACAGAATAGAGTCACAAGTTTAGAAAACACACTATGGCTGCTTAACGGGAAAGGTGAGGTGGGGTGATGCATACAACAAGGGTTTCAAATTATCTCAGATACCGTTCCATAAACCCAATATGTAATAGACAAGCCCTACTCCTTCCTCAATGAATTGGACTCAACACCCCCAATTCATCGCCCAAGAATATATCTGACTAGTAAGAATCTTGAAACCTATGCATTGATATCTCTCTGTAAGTGAGTCAAGTGGGTGTAAAGCGGCAAAATCACAGCAGTGAAAAGCAGGTAAACCCCATTATAAAAATCAATTACTTTTAAAAACCCGTGAAACAAAGACAGTGAAAGAGAGAGAAATTCTTACAAAATTCGTTCAGCGGTTGTAATGCCACCTGGATTGACCATATCTAGACCCACAGCTGATTGAGACATAAGGGTGGACACTCTTGGGGCTGAGAGGTTTGGTGAGGTTGGGTGAGCAAACGCAGACCCTTTAAAGTAATACTGCGTGGTACCCATCCCATGGGTCCCAAATCTCCAGGTTCAAGGGCATCTTCCTACATCGAAAACATGCATGAGAAACCCAGAAGATGGTACACCGTGTGATCGGGAAAGGTTTCTAAAACGCACCTCATTTCTCATCTCCTTGTGCTCGGGTTCGCCATTCCAGCCGCTTTACTAGCAATCTCCCTCCTTGGAGAATCAGCACCTTTAACCTCCTGTTCCGTACCGCTTGCAATTTGTCCTGAGGATGAAAGGGAAGAGGGGGAACCAATGAGAGACTAGCTCTAGGTGTTGGGACAGGCACAGGTCACTCTATTTTCCCCGCAAGAAGAAGAATTAACCACAGGCTCAGCCTGCCGCCTGGGACCAGAATAGGGCCTGAAGCAATCCTGCGCTTTTGCGGCCAGCGCCCAAGAAAGCGAGTTGAAAAATGGAGCTCAGGGACACTGCAATTCACAAACCTGCAGACTTATAAATGATGACTCTCGTCCACAAATATATTGAGGGAAGACAACGAAGAGGATTTGAAAGCAAGGCAGAATTGCAGGAAACAGATTTCAGGAGGGAGATTCGAATCGCCTTTAAAGCACAGGAAAAGCGGCAAAACCTAGACAATGATGCCCTTGGCCAAAAAGGGCGTATGCGTTTTTTCCTGAATATATTCAGGAAAAAACGCATACTCCCTTTTTGGCCAACCAAGCAACCTGGAAAGGCAAATCAGCGCTACAAAGAAGTCTCGCTTCCCATCGGTCAAAAGGGCCATGCTGAATAAAGTGTCAAAACCAGAAATGCAGGACAGGCCATGGAGAAACGGGAGCCTGGCTACGCTGATGGGCGGGATGTAAATTGCCAACAGCCACTCTGGAGAAGTGTACGGTGTGTCCTGAAACATCTAAAAAACTGAGCTTAGGGAGCATAGGGCACATCCACTCATGGGCGTATAAATTGGGAAAACTAAAAATCAGCAAGACACAGGCACCCCAAAGTTTAGGGCTGCTCTGTTGACAAGAATCTCCACTTCGTTACACCTTAAATATCCCAGGAAAGAGAAAAATGGATAAAGAAGTTGTGGTCCTTATGTACAATGGAATATCACTCAGCCATGAAATCAACGTCATAAGGCTAGTAGCAGCATGATGATTGGATTTAGGTACGACGATTCTAAGTGAAATAAGTCACACAGAAAAAGACACTTATCATAAGATATGACTTATAGAGGGAATGTAAAAACCGCTACCCTTGAAATGAATTACAAAACAGAATAGAGTCACACGTTTAGAAAACACACTATGGCTGCTTAACGGGAAAGGTGAGGTGGGGTGATGCATACAACAAGGGTTTCAAATTATCTCAGATACCGTTCCATAAACCCAATATGTAATAGACAAGCCCTACTCCTTCCTCAATGAATTGGACTCAACACCCCCAATTCACCGCCCAAGAATATATCTGACTAGTAAGAATCTTGAAACCTATGCATTGATATCTCTCTGTAAGTGAGTCAAGTGGGTGTAAAGCGGCAAAATCACAGCAGTGAAAAGCAGGTAAACCCCATTATAAAAATCAATTACTTTTAAAAACCCGTGAAACAAAGACAGTGAAAGAGAGAGAAATTCTTACAAAATTCGTTCAGCGGCTGTAATGCCACCTGGATTGACCATATCTAGACCCACAGCTGATTGAGACATAAGGGTGGACACTCTTGGGGCTGAGAGGTTTGGTGAGGTTGGGTGAGCAAACGCAGACCCTTTAAAGTAATACTGCGTGGTACCCATCCCATGGGTCCCAAATCTCCAGGTTCAAGGGCATCTTCCTACATCGAAAACATGCATGAGAAACCCAGAAGATGGTACACCGTGTGATCGGGAAAGGTTTCTAAAACGCACCTCATTTCTCATCTCCTTGTGCTCGGGTTCGCCATTCCAGCCGCTTTACTAGCAATCTCCCTCCTTGGAGAATCAGCACCTTTAACCTCCTGTTCCGTACAGGTTTCAATTTGTCCTGAGGATGAACGGGAAGAGGGGGAACCAATGAGAGACTAGCTCCAGGTGTTGGGACAGGCAGAGGTCACTCTATTTTCCCATCAGGAAGAAGAATTAACCACAGGCTCAGCCTGCCGCCTGGGACCAGAATAGGGCCTGAAGCAATCCTGCGCTTTTGCGGCCAGCGCCCAAGAAAGCGAGTTGAAAAATGGAGCTCAGGGGCACTGCAATTCACAAACCTGCAGACTTATAAATGATGACTCTCGTCCACAAATATATTGAGGGAAGGCAACGAAGAGGATTTGAAAGCAAGGCAGAATTGCAGGAAACAGATTTCAGGAGGGAGATTCGAATCGCCTTTAAAGCACAGGAAAAGCGGCAAAACCTCGACAATGATGCCCTTGGCCAAAAAGGGCGTATGCGTTTTTTCCTGAATATATTCAGGAAAAAACGCATACGCCCTTTTTGGCCAACCAAGCAACCTGGAAAGGCAAATCAGCGCTACAAAGAAGTCTCGCTTCCCATCGGTCAAAAGGGCCATGCTGAATAAAGTGTCAAAACCAGAAATGCAGGACAGGCCATGGAGAAACGGGAGCCTGGCTACGCTGATGGGCGGGATGTAAATTGCCAACAGCCACTCTGGAGAAGTGTACGGTGTGTCCTGAAACATCTAAAAAACTGAGCTTAGGGAGCATAGGGCACATCCACTCATGGGCGTATAAATTGGGAAAACTAAAAATCAGCAAGACACAGGCACCCCAAAGTTTAGGGCTGCTCTGTTGACAAGAATCTCCACTTCGTTACACCTTAAATATCCCAGGAAAGAGAAAAATGGATAAAGAAGTTGTGGTCCTTATGTACAATGGAATATCACTCAGCCATGAAATCAACGTCATAAGGCTAGTAGCAGCATGATGATTGGATTTAGGTACGACGATACTAAGTGAAATAAGTCACAAAGAAAAAGACACTTATCATAAGATATGACTTATAGAGGGAATGTAAAAACCGCTACCCTTGAAATGAATTACAAAACAGAATAGAGTCACAAGTTTAGAAAACACACTATGGCTGCTTAACGGGAAAGGTGAGGTGGGGTGATGCATACAACAAGGGTTTCAAATTATCTCAGATACCGTTCCATAAACCCAATATGTAATAGACAAGCCCTACTCCTTCCTCAATGAATTGGACTCAACACCCCCAATTCATCGCCCAAGAATATATCTGACTAGTAAGAATCTTGAAACCTATGCATTGATATCTCTCTGTAAGTGAGTCAAGTGGGTGTAAAGCGGCAAAATCACAGCAGTGAAAAGCAGGTAAACCCCATTATAAAAATCAATTACTTTTAAAAACCCGTGAAACAAAGACAGTGAAAGAGAGAGAAATTCTTACAAAATTCGTTCAGCGGTTGTAATGCCACCTGGATTGACCATATCTAGACCCACAGCTGATTGAGACATAAGGGTGGACACTCTTGGGGCTGAGAGGTTTGGTGAGGTTGGGTGAGCAAACGCAGACCCTTTAAAGTAATACTGCGTGGTACCCATCCCATGGGTCCCAAATCTCCAGGTTCAAGGGCATCTTCCTACATCGAAAACATGCATGAGAAACCCAGAAGATGGTACACCGTGTGATCGGGAAAGGTTTCTAAAACGCACCTCATTTCTCATCTCCTTGTGCTCGGGTTCGCCATTCCAGCCGCTTTACTAGCAATCTCCCTCCTTGGAGAATCAGCACCTTTAACCTCCTGTTCCGTACCGCTTGCAATTTGTCCTGAGGATGAAAGGGAAGAGGGGGAACCAATGAGAGACTAGCTCTAGGTGTTGGGACAGGCACAGGTCACTCTATTTTCCCCGCAAGAAGAAGAATTAACCACAGGCTCAGCCTGCCGCCTGGGACCAGAATAGGGCCTGAAGCAATCCTGCGCTTTTGCGGCCAGCGCCCAAGAAAGCGAGTTGAAAAATGGAGCTCAGGGACACTGCAATTCACAAACCTGCAGACTTATAAATGATGACTCTCGTCCACAAATATATTGAGGGAAGACAACGAAGAGGATTTGAAAGCAAGGCAGAATTGCAGGAAACAGATTTCAGGAGGGAGATTCGAATCGCCTTTAAAGCACAGGAAAAGCGGCAAAACCTAGACAATGATGCCCTTGGCCAAAAAGGGCGTATGCGTTTTTTCCTGAATATATTCAGGAAAAAACGCATACTCCCTTTTTGGCCAACCAAGCAACCTGGAAAGGCAAATCAGCGCTACAAAGAAGTCTCGCTTCCCATCGGTCAAAAGGGCCATGCTGAATAAAGTGTCAAAACCAGAAATGCAGGACAGGCCATGGAGAAACGGGAGCCTGGCTACGCTGATGGGCGGGATGTAAATTGCCAACAGCCACTCTGGAGAAGTGTACGGTGTGTCCTGAAACATCTAAAAAACTGAGCTTAGGGAGCATAGGGCACATCCACTCATGGGCGTATAAATTGGGAAAACTAAAAATCAGCAAGACACAGGCACCCCAAAGTTTAGGGCTGCTCTGTTGACAAGAATCTCCACTTCGTTACACCTTAAATATCCCAGGAAAGAGAAAAATGGATAAAGAAGTTGTGGTCCTTATGTACAATGGAATATCACTCAGCCATGAAATCAACGTCATAAGGCTAGTAGCAGCATGATGATTGGATTTAGGTACGACGATTCTAAGTGAAATAAGTCACACAGAAAAAGACACTTATCATAAGATATGACTTATAGAGGGAATGTAAAAACCGCTACCCTTGAAATGAATTACAAAACAGAATAGAGTCACACGTTTAGAAAACACACTATGGCTGCTTAACGGGAAAGGTGAGGTGGGGTGATGCATACAACAAGGGTTTCAAATTATCTCAGATACCGTTCCATAAACCCAATATGTAATAGACAAGCCCTACTCCTTCCTCAATGAATTGGACTCAACACCCCCAATTCACCGCCCAAGAATATATCTGACTAGTAAGAATCTTGAAACCTATGCATTGATATCTCTCTGTAAGTGAGTCAAGTGGGTGTAAAGCGGCAAAATCACAGCAGTGAAAAGCAGGTAAACCCCATTATAAAAATCAATTACTTTTAAAAACCCGTGAAACAAAGACAGTGAAAGAGAGAGAAATTCTTACAAAATTCGTTCAGCGGCTGTAATGCCACCTGGATTGACCATATCTAGACCCACAGCTGATTGAGACATAAGGGTGGACACTCTTGGGGCTGAGAGGTTTGGTGAGGTTGGGTGAGCAAACGCAGACCCTTTAAAGTAATACTGCGTGGTACCCATCCCATGGGTCCCAAATCTCCAGGTTCAAGGGCATCTTCCTACATCGAAAACATGCATGAGAAACCCAGAAGATGGTACACCGTGTGATCGGGAAAGGTTTCTAAAACGCACCTCATTTCTCATCTCCTTGTGCTCGGGTTCGCCATTCCAGCCGCTTTACTAGCAATCTCCCTCCTTGGAGAATCAGCACCTTTAACCTCCTGTTCCGTACCGCTTGCAATTTGTCCTGAGGATGAAAGGGAAGAGGGGGAACCAATGAGAGACTAGCTCTAGGTGTTGGGACAGGCACAGGTCACTCTATTTTCCCCTCAAGAAGAAGAATTAACCACAGGCTCAGCCTGCCGCCTGGGACCAGAATAGGGCCTGAAGCAATCCTGCGCTTTTGCGGCCAGCGCCCAAGAAAGCGAGTTGAAAAATGGAGCTCAGGGACACTGCAATTCACAAACCTGCAGACTTATAAATGATGACTCTCGTCCACAAATATATTGAGGGAAGACAACGAAGAGGATTTGAAAGCAAGGCAGAATTGCAGGAAACAGATTTCAGGAGGGAGATTCGAATCGCCTTTAAAGCACAGGAAAAGCGGCAAAACCTCGACAATGATGCCCTTGGCCAAAAAGGGCGTATGCGTTTTTTCCTGAATATATTCAGGAAAAAACGCATACGCCCTTTTTGGCCAACCAAGCAACCTGGGAAGGCAAATCAGCGCTACAAAGAAGTCTCGCTTCCCATCGGTCAAAAGGGCCATGCTGAATAAAGTGTCAAAACCAGAAATGCAGGACAGGCCATGGAGAAACGGGAGCCTGGCTACGCTGATGGGCGGGATGTAAATTGCCAACAGCCACTCTGGAGAAGTGCACGGTGTGTCCTGAAACATCTAAAAAACTGAGCTTAGGGAGCATAGGGCACATCCACTCATGGGCGTATAAATTGGGAAAACTAAAAATCAGCAAGACACAGGCACCCCAAAGTTTAGGGCTGCTCTGTTGACAAGAATCTCCACTTCGTTACACCTTAAATATCCCAGGAAAGAGAAAAATGGATAAAGAAGTTGTGGTCCTTATGTACAATGGAATATCACTCAGCCATGAAATCAACGTCATAAGGCTAGTAGCAGCATGATGAGTGGATTTAGGTACGACGATTCTAAGTGAAATAAGTCACACAGAAAAAGACACTTATCATAAGATATGACTTATAGAGGGAATGTAAAAACCGCTACCCTTGAACTGAATTACAAAACAGAATAGAGTCACACGTTTAGAAAACACACTATGGCTGCTTAACGGGAAAGGTGAGGTGGGGTGATGCATACAACAAGGGTTTCAAATTATCTCAGATACCGTTCCATAAACCCAATATGTAATAGACAAGCCCTACTCCTTCCTCAATGAATTGGACTCAACACCCCCAATTCACCGCCCAAGAATATATCTGACTAGTAAGAATCTTGAAACCTATGCATTGATATCTCTCTGTAAGTGAGTCAAGTGGGTGTAAAGCGGCAAAATCACAGCAGTGAAAAGCAGGTAAACCCCATTATAAAAATCAATTACTTTTAAAAACCCGTGAAACAAAGACAGTGAAAGAGAGAGAAATTCTTACAAAATTCGTTCAGCGGCTGTAATGCCACCTGGATTGACCATATCTAGACCCACAGCTGATTGAGACATAAGGGTGGACACTCTTGGGGCTGAGAGGTTTGGTGAGGTTGGGTGAGCAAACGCAGACCCTTTAAAGTAATACTGCGTGGTACCCATCCCATGGGTCCCAAATCTCCAGGTTCAAGGGCATCTTCCTACATCGAAAACATGCATGAGAAACCCAGAAGATGGTACACCGTGTGATCGGGAAAGGTTTCTAAAACGCACCTCATTTCTCATCTCCTTGTGCTCGGGTTCGCCATTCCAGCCGCTTTACTAGCAATCTCCCTCCTTGGAGAATCAGCACCTTTAACCTCCTGTTCCGTACAGCTTGCAATTTGTCCTGAGGATGAAAGGGAAGAGGGGGAACCAATGAGAGACTAGCTCCAGGTGTTGGGACAGGCAGAGGTCACTCTATTTTCCCATCAGGAAGAAGAATTAACCACAGGCTCAGCCTGCCGCCTGGGACCAGAATAGGGCCTGAAGCAATCCTGCGCTTTTGCGGCCAGCGCCCAAGAAAGCGAGTTGAAAAATGGAGCTCAGGGGCACTGCAATTCACAAACCTGCAGACTTATAAATGATGACTCTCGTCCACAAATATATTGAGGGAAGGCAACGAAGAGGATTTGAAAGCAAGGCAGAATTGCAGGAAACAGATTTCAGGAGGGAGATTCGAATCGCCTTTAAAGCACAGGAAAAGAGGCAAAACCTCGACAATGATGCCCTTGGCCAAAAAGGGCGTATGCGTTTTTTCCTGAATATATTCAGGAAAAAACGCATACGCCCTTTTTGGCCAACCAAGCAACCTGGAAAGGCAAATCAGCGCTACAAAGAAGTCTCGCTTCCCATCGGTCAAAAGGGCCATGCTGAATAAAGTGTCAAAACCAGAAATGCAGGACAGGCCATGGAGAAACGGGAGCCTGGCTACGCTGATGGGCGGGATGTAAATTGCCAACAGCCACTCTGGAGAAGTGCACGGTGTGTCCTGAAACATCTAAAAAACTGAGCTTAGGGAGCATAGGGCACATCCACTCATGGGCGTATAAATTGGGAAAACTAAAAATCAGCAAGACACAGGCACCCCAAAGTTTAGGGCTGCTCTGTTGACAAGAATCTCCACTTCGTTACACCTTAAATATCCCAGGAAAGAGAAAAATGGATAAAGAAGTTGTGGTCCTTATGTACAATGGAATATCACTCAGCCATGAAATCAACGTCATAAGGCTAGTAGCAGCATGATGATTGGATTTAGGTACGACGATTCTAAGTGAAATAAGTCACACAGAAAAAGACACTTATCATAAGATATGACTTATAGAGGGAATATAAAAACCGCTACCCTTGAACTGAATTACAAAACAGAATAGAGTCACACGTTTAGAAAACACACTATGGCTGCTTAACGGGAAAGGTGAGGTGGGGTGATGCATACAACAAGGGTTTCAAATTATCTCAGATACCGTTCCATAAACCCAATATGTAATAGACAAGCCCTACTCCTTCCTCAATGAATTGGACTCAACACCCCCAATTCACCGCCCAAGAATATATCTGACTAGTAAGAATCTTGAAACCTATGCATTGATATCTCTCTGTAAGTGAGTCAAGTGGGTGTAAAGCGGCAAAATCACAGCAGTGAAAAGCAGGTAAACCCCATTATAAAAATCAATTACTTTTAAAAACCCGTGAAACAAAGACAGTGAAAGAGAGAGAAATACTTACAAAATTCGTTCAACGGCTGTAATGCCACCTGGATTGACCATATCTAGACCCACAGCTGATTGAGACATAAGGGTGGACACTCTTGGGGCTGAGAGGTTTGGTGAGGTTGGGTGAGCAAACGCAGACCCTTTAAAATAATACTGCGTGGTACCCATCCCATGGGTCCCAAATCTCCAGGTTCAAGGGCATCTTCCTACATCGAAAACATGCATGAGAAACCCAGAAGATGGTACACCGTGTGATCGGGAAAGGTTTCTAAAACGCACCTCATTTCTCATCTCCTTGTGCTCGGGTTCGCCATTCCAGCCGCTTTACTAGCAATCTCCCTCCTTGGAGAATCAGCACCTTTAACCTCCTGTTCCGTACAGCTTGCAATTTGTCCTGAGGATGAAAGGGAAGAGGGGGAACCAATGAGAGACTAGCTCCAGGTGTTGGGACAGGCAGAGGTCACTCTATTTTCCCATCAGGAAGAAGAATTAACCACAGGCTCAGCCTGCCGCCTGGGACCAGAATAGGGCCTGAAGCAATCCTGCGCTTTTGCGGCCAGCGCCCAAGAAAGCGAGTTGAAAAATGGAGCTCAGGGGCACTGCAATTCACAAACCTGCAGACTTATAAATGATGACTCTCGACCACAAATATATTGATGGAAGGAAACGAAGAGGATTTGAAAGCAAGGCAGAATTGCAGGAAACAGATTTCAGGAGGGAGATTCGAATCGCCTTTAAAGCACAGGAAAAGCGGCAAAACCTCGACAATGATGCCCTTGGCCAAAAAGGGCGTATGCGTTTTTTCCTGAATATATTCAGGAAAAAACGCATACGCCCTTTTTGGCCAACCAAGCAACCTGGAAAGGCAAATCAGCGCTACAAAGAAGTCTCGCTTCCCATCGGTCAAAAGGGCCATGCTGAATAAAGTGTCAAAACCAGAAATGCAGGACAGGCCATGGAGAAACGGGAGCCTGGCTACGCTGATGGGCGGGATGTAAATTGCCAACAGCCACTCTGGAGAAGTGCACGGTGTGTCCTGAAACATCTAAAAAACTGAGCTTAGGGAGCATAGGGCACATCCACTCATGGGCGTATAAATTGGGAAAACTAAAAATCAGCAAGACACAGGCACCCCAAAGTTTAGGGCTGCTCTGTTGACAAGAATCTCCACTTCGTTACACCTTAAATATCCCAGGAAAGAGAAAAATGGATAAAGAAGTTGTGGTCCTTATGTACAATGGAATATCACTCAGCCATGAAATCAACGTCATAAGGCTAGTAGCAGCATGATGATTGGATTTAGGTACGACGATTCTAAGTGAAATAAGTCACACAGAAAAAGACACTTATCATAAGATATGACTTATAGAGGGAATGTAAAAACCGCTACCCTTGAACTGAATTACAAAACAGAATAGAGTCACACGTTTAGAAAACACACTATGGCTGCTTAACGGGAAAGGTGAGGTGGGGTGATGCATACAACAAGGGTTTCAAATTATCTCAGATACCGTTCCATAAACCCAATATGTAATAGACAAGCCCTACTCCTTCCTCAATGAATTGGACTCAACACCCCCAATTCACCGCCCAAGAATATATCTGACTAGTAAGAATCTTGAAACCTATGCATTGATATCTCTCTGTAAGTGAGTCAAGTGGGTGTAAAGCGGCAAAATCACAGCAGTGAAAAGCAGGTAAACCCCATTATAAAAATCAATTACTTTTAAAAACCCGTGAAACAAAGACAGTGAAAGAGAGAGAAATACTTACAAAATTCGTTCAACGGCTGTAATGCCACCTGGATTGACCATATCTAGACCCACAGCTGATTGAGACATAAGGGTGGACACTCTTGGGGCTGAGAGGTTTGGTGAGGTTGGGTGAGCAAACGCAGACCCTTTAAAGTAATACTGCGTGGTACCCATCCCATGGGTCCCAAATCTCCAGGTTCAAGGGCATCTTCCTACATCGAAAACATGCATGAGAAACCCAGAAGATGGTACACCGTGTGATCGGGAAAGGTTTCTAAAACGCACCTCATTTCTCATCTCCTTGTGCTCGGGTTCGCCATTCCAGCCGCTTTACTAGCAATCTCCCTCCTTGGAGAATCAGCACCTTTAACCTCCTGTTCCGTACAGCTTGCAATTTGTCCTGAGGATGAAAGGGAAGAGGGGGAACCAATGAGAGACTAGCTCCAGGTGTTGGGACAGGCAGAGGTCACTCTATTTTCCCATCAGGAAGAAGAATTAACCACAGGCTCAGCCTGCCGCCTGGGACCAGAATAGGGCCTGAAGCAATCCTGCGCTTTTGCGGCCAGCGCCCAAGAAAGCGAGTTGAAAAATGGAGCTCAGGGGCACTGCAATTCACAAACCTGCAGACTTATAAATGATGACTCTCGACCACAAATATATTGATGGAAGGAAACGAAGAGGATTTGAAAGCAAGGCAGAATTGCAGGAAACAGATTTCAGGAGGGAGATTCGAATCGCCTTTAAAGCACAGGAAAAGCGGCAAAACCTCGACAATGATGCCCTTGGCCAAAAAGGGCGTATGCGTTTTTTCCTGAATATATTCAGGAAAAAACGCATACGCCCTTTTTGGCCAACCAAGCAACCTGGAAAGGCAAATCAGCGCTACAAAGAAGTCTCGCTTCCCATCGGTCAAAAGGGCCATGCTGAATAAAGTGTCAAAACCAGAAATGCAGGACAGGCCATGGAGAAACGGGAGCCTGGCTACGCTGATGGGCGGGATGTAAATTGCCAACAGCCACTCTGGAGAAGTGCACGGTGTGTCCTGAAACATCTAAAAAACTGAGCTTAGGGAGCATAGGGCACATCCACTCATGGGCGTATAAATTGGGAAAACTAAAAATCAGCAAGACACAGGCACCCCAAAGTTTAGGGCTGCTCTGTTGACAAGAATCTCCACTTCGTTACACCTTAAATATCCCAGGAAAGAGAAAAATGGATAAAGAAGTTGTGGTCCTTATGTACAATGGAATATCACTCAGCCATGAAATCAACGTCATAAGGCTAGTAGCAGCATGATGATTGGATTTAGGTACGACGATTCTAAGTGAAATAAGTCACACAGAAAAAGACACTTATCATAAGATATGACTTATAGAGGGAATGTAAAAACCGCTACCCTTGAACTGAATTACAAAACAGAATAGAGTCACACGTTTAGAAAACACACTATGGCTGCTTAACGGGAAAGGTGAGGTGGGGTGATGCATACAACAAGGGTTTCAAATTATCTCAGATACCGTTCCATAAACCCAATATGTAATAGACAAGCCCTACTCCTTCCTCAATGAATTGGACTCAACACCCCCAATTCACCGCCCAAGAATATATCTGACTAGTAAGAATCTTGAAACCTATGCATTGATATCTCTCTGTAAGTGAGTCAAGTGGGTGTAAAGCGGCAAAATCACAGCAGTGAAAAGCAGGTAAACCCCATTATAAAAATCAATTACTTTTAAAAACCCGTGAAACAAAGACAGTGAAAGAGAGAGAAATTCTTACAAAATTCGTTCAGCGGCTGTAATGCCACCTGGATTGACCATATCTAGACCCACAGCTGATTGAGACATAAGGGTGGACACTCTTGGGGCTGAGAGGTTTGGTGAGGTTGGGTGAGCAAACGCAGACCCTTTAAAGTAATACTGCGTGGTACCCATTCCATGGGTCCCAAATCTCCAGGTTCAAGGGCATCTTCCTACATCGAAAACATGCATGAGAAACCCAGAAGATGGTACACCGTGTGATCGGGAAAGGTTTCTAAAACGCACCTCATTTCTCATCTCCTTGTGCTCGGGTTCGCCATTCCAGCCGCTTTACTAGCAATCTCCCTCCTTGGAGAATCAGCACCTTTAACCTCCTGTTCCGTACCGCTTGCAATTTGTCCTGAGGATGAAAGGGAAGAGGGGGAACCAATGAGAGACTAGCTCCAGGTGTTGGGACAGGCAGAGGTCACTCTATTTTCCCATCAGGAAGAAGAATTAACCACAGGCTCAGCCTGCCGCCTGGGACCAGAATAGGGCCTGAAGCAATCCTGCGCTTTTGCGGCCAGCGCCCAAGAAAGCGAGTTGAAAAATGGAGCTCAGGGGCACTGCAATTCACAAACCTGCAGACTTATAAATGATGACTCTCGTCCACAAATATATTGAGGGAAGGCAACGAAGAGGATTTGAAAGCAAGGCAGAATTGCAGGAAACAGATTTCAGGAGGGAGATTCGAATCGCCTTTAAAGCACAGGAAAAGCGGCAAAACCTCGACAATGATGCCCTTGGCCAAAAAGGGCGTATGCGTTTTTTCCTGAATATATTCAGGAAAAAACGCATACGCCCTTTTTGGCCAACCAAGCAACCTGGGAAGGCAAATCAGCGCTACAAAGAAGTCTCGCTTCCCATCGGTCAAAAGGGCCATGCTGAATAAAGTGTCAAAACCAGAAATGCAGGACAGGCCATGGAGAAACGGGAGCCTGGCTACGCTGATGGGCGGGATGTAAATTGCCAACAGCCACTCTGGAGAAGTGCACGGTGTGTCCTGAAACATCTAAAAAACTGAGCTTAGGGAGCATAGGGCACATCCACTCATGGGCGTATAAATTGGGAAAACTAAAAATCAGCAAGACACAGGCACCCCAAAGTTTAGGGCTGCTCTGTTGACAAGAATCTCCACTTCGTTACACCTTAAATATCCCAGGAAAGAGAAAAATGGATAAAGAAGTTGTGGTCCTTATGTACAATGGAATATCACTCAGCCATGAAATCAACGTCATAAGGCTAGTAGCAGCATGATGAGTGGATTTAGGTACGACGATTCTAAGTGAAATAAGTCACACAGAAAAAGACACTTATCATAAGATATGACTTATAGAGGGAATGTAAAAACCGCTACCCTTGAACTGAATTACAAAACAGAATAGAGTCACACGTTTAGAAAACACACTATGGCTGCTTAATGGGAAAGGTGAGGTGGGGTGATGCATACAACAAGGGTTTCAAATTATCTCAGATACCGTTCCATAAACCCAATATGTAATAGACAAGCCCTACTCCTTCCTCAATGAATTGGACTCAACACCCCCAATTCACCGCCCAAGAATATATCTGACTAGTAAGAATCTTGAAACCTATGCATTGATATCTCTCTGTAAGTGAGTCAAGTGAGTGTAAAGCGGCAAAATCACAGCAGTGAAAAGCAGGTAAACCCCATTATAAAAATCAATTACTTTTAAAAACCCGTGAAACAAAGACAGTGAAAGAGAGAGAAATTCTTACAAAATTCGTTCAGCGGCTGTAATGCCACATGGATTGACCATATCTAGACCCACAGCTGATTGAGACATAAGGGTGGACACTCTTGGGGCTGAGAGGTTTGGTGAGGTTGGGTGAGCAAACGCAGACCCTTTAAAGTAATACTGCGTGGTACCCATCCCATGGGTCCCAAATCTCCAGGTTCAAGGGCATCTTCCTACATCGAAAACATGCATGAGAAACCCAGAAGATGGTACACCGTGTGATCGGGAAAGGTTTCTAAAACGCACCTCATTTCTCATCTCCTTGTGCTCGGGTTCGCCATTCCAGCCGCTTTACTAGCAATCTCCCTCCTTGGAGAATCAGCACCTTTAACCTCCTGTTCCGTAGAGCTTGCAATTTGTCCTGAGGATGAAAGGGAAGAGGGGGAACCAATGAGAGACTAGCTCCAGGTGTTGGGACAGGCAGAGGTCACTCTATTTTCCCATCAGGAAGAAGAATTAACCACAGGCTCAGCCTGCCGCCTGGGACCAGAATAGGGCCTGAAGCAATCCTGCGCTTTTGCGGCCAGCACCCAAGAAAGCGAGTTGAAAAATGGAGCTCAGGGGCACTGCAATTCACAAACCTGCAGACTTATAAATGATGACTCTCGTCCACAAATATATTGAGGGAAGGCAACGAAGAGGATTTGAAAGCAAGGCAGAATTGCAGGAAACAGATTTCAGGAGGGAGATTCGAATCGCCTTTAAAGCACAGGAAAAGCGGCAAAACCTCGACAATGATGCCCTTGGCCAAAAAGGGCGTATGCGTTTTTTCCTGAATATATTCAGGAAAAAACGCATACGCCCTTTTTGGCCAACCAAGCAACCTGGGAAGGCAAATCAGCGCTACAAAGAAGTCTCGCTTCCCATCGGTCAAAAGGGCCATGCTGAATAAAGTGTCAAAACCAGAAATGCAGGACAGGCCATGGAGAAACGGGAGCCTGGCTACGCTGATGGGCGGGATGTAAATTGCCAACAGCCACTCTGGAGAAGTGCACGGTGTGTCCTGAAACATCTAAAAAACTGAGCTTAGGGAGCATAGGGCACATCCACTCATGGGCGTATAAATTGGGAAAACTAAAAATCAGCAAGACACAGGCACCCCAAAGTTTAGGGCTGCTCTGTTGACAAGAATCTCCACTTCGTTACACCTTAAATATCCCAGGAAAGAGAAAAATGGATAAAGAAGTTGTGGTCCTTATGTACAATGGAATATCACTCAGCCATGAAATCAACGTCATAAGGCTAGTAGCAGCATGATGAGTGGATTTAGGTACGACGATTCTAAGTGAAATAAGTCACACAGAAAAAGACACTTATCATAAGATATGACTTATAGAGGGAATGTAAAAACCGCTACCCTTGAACTGAATTACAAAACAGAATAGAGTCACACGTTTAGAAAACACACTATGGCTGCTTAACGGGAAAGGTGAGGTGGGGTGATGCATACAACAAGGGTTTCAAATTATCTCAGATACCGTTCCATAAACCCAATATGTAATAGACAAGCCCTACTCCTTCCTCAATGAATTGGACTCAACACCCCCAATTCACCGCCCAAGAATATATCTGACTAGTAAGAATCTTGAAACCTATGCATTGATATCTCTCTGTAAGTGAGTCAAGTGAGTGTAAAGCGGCAAAATCACAGCAGTGAAAAGCAGGTAAACCCCATTATAAAAATCAATTACTTTTAAAAACCCGTGAAACAAAGACAGTGAAAGAGAGAGAAATTCTTACAAAATTCGTTCAGCGGCTGTAATGCCACCTGGATTGACCATATCTAGACCCACAGCTGATTGAGACATAAGGGTGGACACTCTTGGGGCTGAGAGGTTTGGTGAGGTTGGGTGAGCAAACGCAGACCCTTTAAAGTAATACTGCGTGGTACCCATCCCATGGGTCCCAAATCTCCAGGTTCAAGGGCATCTTCCTACATCGAAAACATGCATGAGAAACCCAGAAGATGGTACACCGTGTGATCGGGAAAGGTTTCTAAAACGCACCTCATTTCTCATCTCCTTGTGCTCGGGTTCGCCATTCCAGCCGCTTTACTAGCAATCTCCCTC
The DNA here is from genome assembly GCF_965194825.1 of Balaenoptera physalus. Classification (NCBI taxonomy): domain Eukaryota; kingdom Metazoa; phylum Chordata; class Mammalia; order Artiodactyla; family Balaenopteridae; genus Balaenoptera; species Balaenoptera physalus. Next base: position 70,750 of record NW_028126060.1, on the reverse strand, counting down.
CTTGGAGAATCAGCACCTTTAACCTCCTGTTCCGTACAGCTTGCAATTTGTCCTGAGGATGAAAGGGAAGAGGGGGAACCAATGAGAGACTAGCTCCAGGTGTTGGGACAGGCAGAGGTCACTCTATTTTCCCATCAGGAAGAAGAATTAACCACAGGCTCAGCCTGCCGCCTGGGACCAGAATAGGGCCTGAAGCAATCCTGCGCTTTTGCGGCCAGCACCCAAGAAAGCGAGTTGAAAAATGGAGCTCAGGGGCACTGCAATTCACAAACCTGCAGACTTATAAATGATGACTCTCGTCCACAAATATATTGAGGGAAGGCAACGAAGAGGATTTGAAAGCAAGGCAGAATTGCAGGAAACAGATTTCAGGAGGGAGATTCGAATCGCCTTTAAAGCACAGGAAAAGCGGCAAAACCTCGACAATGATGCCCTTGGCCAAAAAGGGCGTATGCGTTTTTTCCTGAATATATTCAGGAAAAAACGCATACTCCCTTTTTGTCCAACCAAGCAACCTGGAAAGGCAAATCAGCGCTACAAAGAAGTCTCGCTTCCCATCGGTCAAAAGGGCCATGCTGAATAAAGTGTCAAAACCAGAAATGCAGGACAGGCCATGGAGAAACGGGAGCCTGGCTACGCTGATGGGCGGGATGTAAATTGCCAACAGCCACTCTGGAGAAGTGTACGGTGTGTCCTGAAACATCTAAAAAACTGAGCTTAGGGAGCATAGGGCACATCCACTCATGGGCGTATAAATTGGGAAAACTAAAAATCAGCAAGACACAGGCACCCCAAAGTTTAGGGCTGCTCTGTTGACAAGAATCTCCACTTCGTTACACCTTAAATATCCCAGGAAAGAGAAAAATGGATAAAGAAGTTGTGGTCCTTATGTACAATGGAATATCACTCAGCCATGAAATCAACGTCATAAGGCTAGTAGCAGCATGATGAGTGGATTTAGGTACGACGATTCTAAGTGAAATAAGTCACACAGAAAAAGACACTTATCATAAGATATGACTTATAGAGGGAATGTAAAAACCGCTACCCTTGAACTGAATTACAAAACAGAATAGAGTCACACGTTTAGAAAACACACTATGGCTGCTTAACGGGAAAGGTGAGGTGGGGTGATGCATACAACAAGGGTTTCAAATTATCTCAGATACCGTTCCATAAACCCAATATGTAATAGACAAGCCCTACTCCTTCCTCAATGAATTGGACTCAACACCCCCAATTCACCGCCCAAGAATATATCTGACTAGTAAGAATCTTGAAACCTATGCATTGATATCTCTCTGTAAGTGAGTCAAGTGGGTGTAAAGCGGCAAAATCACAGCAGTGAAAAGCAGGTAAACCCCATTATAAAAATCAATTACTTTTAAAAACCCGTGAAACAAAGACAGTGAAAGAGAGAGAAATTCTTACAAAATTCGTTCAGCGGCTGTAATGCCACCTGGATTGACCATATCTAGACCCACAGCTGATTGAGACATAAGGGTGGACACTCTTGGGGCTGAGAGGTTTGGTGAGGTTGGGTGAGCAAACGCAGACCCTTTAAAGTAATACTGCGTGGTACCCATCCCATGGGTCCCAAATCTCCAGGTTCAAGGGCATCTTCCTACATCGAAAACATGCATGAGAAACCCAGAAGATGGTACACCGTGTGATCGGGAAAGGTTTCTAAAACGCACCTCATTTCTCATCTCCTTGTGCTCGGGTCCGCCATTCCAGCCGCTTTACTAGCAATCTCCCTCCTTGGAGAATCAGCACCTTTAACCTCCTGTTCCGTACAGCTTGCAATTTGTCCTGAGGATGAAAGGGAAGAGGGGGAACCAATGAGAGACTAGCTCCAGGTGTTGGGACAGGCAGAGGTCACTCTATTTTCCCATCAGGAAGAAGAATTAACCACAGGCTCAGCCTGCCGCCTGGGACCAGAATAGGGCCTGAAGCAATCCTGCGCTTTTGCGGCCAGCGCCCAAGAAAGCGAGTTGAAAAATGGAGCTCAGGGGCACTGCAATTCACAAACCTGCAGACTTATAAATGATGACTCTCGACCACAAATATATTGAGGGAAGGCAACGAAGAGGATTTGAAAGCAAGGCAGAATTGCAGGAAACAGATTTCAGGAGGGAGATTCGAATCGCCTTTAAAGCACAGGAAAAGCGGCAAAACCTCGACAATGATGCCCTTGGCCAAAAAGGGCGTATGCGTTTTTTCCTGAATATATTCAGGAAAAAACGCATACTCCCTTTTTGTCCAACCAAGCAACCTGGAAAGGCAAATCAGCGCTACAAAGAAGTCTCGCTTCCCATCGGTCAAAAGGGCCATGCTGAATAAAGTGTCAAAACCAGAAATGCAGGACAGGCCATGGAGAAACGGGAGCCTGGCTACGCTGATGGGCGGGATGTAAATTGCCAACAGCCACTCTGGAGAAGTGCACGGTGTGTCCTGAAACATCTAAAAAACTCAGCTTAGGGAGCATAGGGCACATCCACTCATGGGCGTATAAATTGGGAAAACTAAAAATCAGCAAGACACAGGCACCCCAAAGTTTAGGGCTGCTCTGTTGACAAGAATCTCCACTTCGTTACACCTTAAATATCCCAGGAAAGAGAAAAATGGATAAAGAAGTTGTGGTCCTTATGTACAATGGAATATCACTCAGCCATGAAATCAACGTCATAAGGCTAGTAGCAGCATGATGAGTGGATTTAGGTACGACGATTCTAAGTGAAATAAGTCACACAGAAAAAGACACTTATCATAAGATATGACTTATAGAGGGAATGTAAAAACCGCTACCCTTGAACTGAATTACAAAACAGAATAGAGTCACACGTTTAGAAAACACACTATGGCTGCTTAACGGGAAAGGTGAGGTGGGGTGATGCATACAACAAGGGTTTCAAATTATCTCAGATACCGTTCCATAAACCCAATATGTAATAGACAAGCCCTACTCCTTCCTCAATGAATTGGACTCAACACCCCCAATTCACCGCCCAAGAATATATCTGACTAGTAAGAATCTTGAAACCTATGCATTGATATCTCTCTGTAAGTGAGTCAAGTGGGTGTAAAGCGGCAAAATCACAGCAGTGAAAAGCAGGTAAACCCCATTATAAAAATCAATTACTTTTAAAAACCCGTGAAACAAAGACAGTGAAAGAGAGAGAAATTCTTACAAAATTCGTTCAGCGGCTGTAATGCCACCTGGATTGACCATATCTAGACCCACAGCTGATTGAGACATAAGGGTGGACACTCTTGGGGCTGAGAGGTTTGGTGAGGTTGGGTGAGCAAACGCAGACCCTTTAAAGTAATACTGCGTGGTACCCATCCCATGGGTCCCAAATCTCCAGGTTCAAGGGCATCTTCCTACATCGAAAACATGCATGAGAAACCCAGAAGATGGTACACCGTGTGATCGGGAAAGGTTTCTAAAACGCACCTCATTTCTCATCTCCTTGTGCTCGGGTCCGCCATTCCAGCCGCTTTACTAGCAATCTCCCTCCTTGGAGAATCAGCACCTTTAACCTCCTGTTCCGTACAGCTTGCAATTTGTCCTGAGGATGAAAGGGAAGAGGGGGAACCAATGAGAGACTAGCTCCAGGTGTTGGGACAGGCAGAGGTCACTCTATTTTCCCATCAGGAAGAAGAATTAACCACAGGCTCAGCCTGCCGCCTGGGACCAGAATAGGGCCTGAAGCAATCCTGCGCTTTTGCGGCCAGCGCCCAAGAAAGCGAGTTGAAAAATGGAGCTCAGGGGCACTGCAATTCACAAACCTGCAGACTTATAAATGATGACTCTCGACCACAAATATATTGAGGGAAGGCAACGAAGAGGATTTGAAAGCAAGGCAGAATTGCAGGAAACAGATTTCAGGAGGGAGATTCGAATCGCCTTTAAAGCACAGGAAAAGCGGCAAAACCTCGACAATGATGCCCTTGGCCAAAAAGGGCGTATGCGTTTTTTCCTGAATATATTCAGGAAAAAACGCATACGCCCTTTTTGGCCAACCAAGCAACCTGGAAAGGCAAATCAGCGCTACAAAGAAGTCTCGCTTCCCATCGGTCAAAAGGGCCATGCTGAATAAAGTGTCAAAACCAGAAATGCAGGACAGGCCATGGAGAAACGGGAGCCTGGCTACGCTGATGGGCGGGATGTAAATTGCCAACAGCCACTCTGGAGAAGTGCACGGTGTGTCCTGAAACATCTAAAAAACTCAGCTTAGGGAGCATAGGGCACATCCACTCATGGGCGTATAAATTGGGAAAACTAAAAATCAGCAAGACACAGGCACCCCAAAGTTTAGGGCTGCTCTGTTGACAAGAATCTCCACTTCGTTACACCTTAAATATCCCAGGAAAGAGAAAAATGGATAAAGAAGTTGTGGTCCTTATGTACAATGGAATATCACTCAGCCATGAAATCAACGTCATAAGGCTAGTAGCAGCATGATGATTGGATTTAGGTACGACGATTCTAAGTGAAATAAGTCACACAGAAAAAGACACTTATCATAAGATATGACTTATAGAGGGAATGTAAAAACCGCTACCCTTGAACTGAATTACAAAACAGAATAGAGTCACACGTTTAGAAAACACACTATGGCTGCTTAACGGGAAAGGTGAGGTGGGGTGATGCATACAACAAGGGTTTCAAATTATCTCAGATACCGTTCCATAAACCCAATATGTAATAGACAAGCCCTACTCCTTCCTCAATGAATTGGACTCAACACCCCCAATTCACCGCCCAAGAATATATCTGACTAGTAAGAATCTTGAAACCTATGCATTGATATCTCTCTGTAAGTGAGTCAAGTGGGTGTAAAGCGGCAAAATCACAGCAGTGAAAAGCAGGTAAACCCCATTATAAAAATCAATTACTTTTAAAAACCCGTGAAACAAAGACAGTGAAAGAGAGAGAAATTCTTACAAAATTCGTTCAGCGGCTGTAATGCCACCTGGATTGACCATATCTAGACCCACAGCTGATTGAGACATAAGGGTGGACACTCTTGGGGCTGAGAGGTTTGGTGAGGTTGGGTGAGCAAACGCAGACCCTTTAAAGTAATACTGCGTGGTACCCATCCCATGGGTCCCAAATCTCCAGGTTCAAGGGCATCTTCCTACATCGAAAACATGCATGAGAAACCCAGAAGATGGTACACCGTGTGATCGGGAAAGGTTTCTAAAACGCACCTCATTTCTCATCTCCTTGTGCTCGGGTTCGCCATTCCAGCCGCTTTACTAGCAATCTCCCTCCTTGGAGAATCAGCACCTTTAACCTCCTGTTCCGTACAGCTTGCAATTTGTCCTGAGGATGAAAGGGAAGAGTGGGAACCAATGAGAGATTAGCTCCAGGTGTTGGGACAGGCAGAGGTCACTCTATTTTCCCATCAGGAAGAAGAATTAACCACAGGCTCAGCCTGCCGCCTGGGACCAGAATAGGGCCTGAAGCAATCCTGCGCTTTTGCGGCCAGCGCCCAAGAAAGCGAGTTGAAAAATGGAGCTCAGGGGCACTGCAATTCACAAACCTGCAGACTTATAAATGATGACTCTCGTCCACAAATATATTGAGGGAAGGCAACGAAGAATATTTGAAAGCAAGGCAGAATTGCAGGAAACAGATTTCAGGAGGGAGATTCGAATCGCCTTTAAAGCACAGGAAAAGCGGCAAAACCTCGACAATGATGCCCTTGGCCAAAAAGGGCGTATGCGTTTTTTCCTGAATATATTCAGGAAAAAACGCATACTCCCTTTTTGGCCAACCAAGCAACCTGGAAAGGCAAATCAGCGCTACAAAGAAGTCTCGCTTCCCATCGGTCAAAAGGGCCATGCTGAATAAAGTGTCAAAACCAGAAATGCAGGACAGGCCATGGAGAAACGGGAGCCAGGCTACGCTGATGGGCGGGATGTAAATTGCCAACATCCACTCTGGAGAAGTGCACGGTGTGTCCTGAAACATCTAAAAAACTGAGCTTAGGGAGCATAGGGCACATCCACTCATGGGCGTATAAATTGGGAAAACTAAAAATCAGCAAGACACAGGCACCCCAAAGTTTAGGGCTGCTCTGTTGACAAGAATCTCCACTTCGTTACACCTTAAATATCCCAGGAAAGAGAAAAATGGATAAAGAAGTTGTGGTACTTATGTACAATGGAATATCACTCAGCCATGAAATCAACGTCATAAGGCTAGTAGCAGCATGATGAGTGGATTTAGGTACGACGATTCTAAGTGAAATAAGTCACATAGAAAAAGACACTTATCATAAGATATGACTTATAGAGGGAATGTAAAAACCGCTACCCTTGAACTGAATTACAAAACAGAATAGAGTCACACGTTTAGAAAACACACTATGGCTGCTTAACGGGAAAGGTGAGGTGCGGTGATGCATACAACAAGGGTTTCAAATTATCTCAGATACCGTTCCATAAACCCAATATGTAATAGACAAGCCCTACTCCTTCCTCAATGAATTGGACTCAACACCCCCAATTCACCGCCCAAGAATATATCTGACTAGTAAGAATCTTGAAACCTATGCATTGATATCTCTCTGTAAGTGAGTCAAGTGGGTGTAAAGCGGCAAAATCACAGCAGTGAAAAGCAGGTAAACCCCATTATAAAAATCAATTACTTTTAAAAACCCGTGAAACAAAGACAGTGAAAGAGAGAGAAATTCTTACAAAATTCGTTCAGCGGCTGTAATGCCACCTGGATTGACCATATCTAGACCCACAGCTGATTGAGACATAAGGGTGGACACTCCTGGGGCTGAGAGGTTTGGTGAGGTTGGGTGAGCAAACGCAGACCCTTTAAAGTAATACTGCGTGGTACCCATCCCATGGGTCCCAAATCTCCAGGTTCAAGGGCATCTTCCTACATCGAAAACATGCATGAGAAACCCAGATGATGGTACACCGTGTGATCGGGAAAGGTTTCTAAAACGCACCTCATTTCTCATCTCCTTGTGCTCGGGTTCGCCATTCCAGCCGCTTTACTAGCAATCTCCCTCCTTGGAGAATCAGCACCTTTAACCTCCTGTTCCGTACAGCTTGCAATTTGTCCTGAGGATGAAAGGGAAGAGGGGGAACCAATGAGAGACTAGCTCCAGGTGTTGGGACAGGCAGAGGTCACTCTATTTTCCCATCAGGAAGAAGAATTAACCACAGGCTCAGCCTGCCGCCTGGGACCAGAATAGGGCCTGAAGCAATCCTGCGCTTTTGCGGCCAGCGCCCAAGAAAGCGAGTTGAAAAATGGAGCTCAGGGGCACTGCAATTCACAAACCTGCAGACTTATAAATGATGACTCTCGTCCTCAAATATATTGAGGGAAGGCAACGAAGAGGATTTGAAAGCAAGGCAGAATTGCAGGAAACAGATTTCAGGAGGGAGATTCGAATCGCCTTTAAAGCACAGGAAAAGCGGCAAAACCTCGACAATGATGCCCTTGGCCAAAAAGGGCGTATGCGTTTTTTCCTGAATATATTCAGGAAAAAACGCATACGCCCTTTTTGTCCAACCAAGCAACCTGGAAAGGCAAATCAGCGCTACAAAGAAGTCTCGCTTCCCATCGGTCAAAAGGGCCATGCTGAATAAAGTGTCAAAACCAGAAATGCAGGACAGGCCATGGAGAAACGGGAGCCTGGCTACGCTGATGGGCGGGATGTAAATTGCCAACAGCCACTCTGGAGAAGTGCACGGTGTGTCCTGAAACATCTACAAAACTCAGCTTAGGGAGCATAGGGCACATCCACTCATGGGCGTATAAATTGGGAAAACTAAAAATCAGCAAGACACAGGCACCCCAAAGTTTAGGGCTGCTCTGTTGACAAGAATCTCCACTTCGTTACACCTTAAATATCCCAGGAAAGAGAAAAATGGATAAAGAAGTTGTGGTCCTTATGTACAATGGAATATCACTCAGCCATGAAATCAACGTCATAAGGCTAGTAGCAGCATGATGAGTGGATTTAGGTACGAAGATTCTAAGTGAAATAAGTCACACAGAAAAAGACACTTATCATAAGATATGACTTATAGAGGGAATGTAAAAACCGCTACCCTTGAACTGAATTACAAAACAGAATAGAGTCACACGTTTAGAAAACACACTATGGCTGCTTAACGGGAAAGGTGAGGTGGGGTGATGCATACAACAAGGGTTTCAAATTATCTCAGATACCGTTCCATAAACCCAATATGTAATAGACAAGCCCTACTCCTTCCTCAATGAATTGGACTCAACACCCCCTATTCAGCGCCCAAGAATATATCTGACTAGTAAGAATCTTGAAACCTATGCATTGATATCTCTCTGTAAGTGAGTCAAGTGGGTGTAAAGCGGCAAAATCACAGCAGTGAAAAGCAGGTAAACCCCATTATAAAAATCAATTACTTTTAAAAACCCGTGAAACAAAGACAGTGAAAGAGAGAGAAATTCTTACAAAATTCGTTCAGGGGCTGTGATGCCACCTGGATTGACCATATCTAGACCCACAGCTGATTGAGACATAAGGGTGGACACTCTTGGGGCTGAGAGGTTTGGTGAGGTTGGGTGAGCAAACGCAGACCCTTTAAAGTAATACTGCGTGGTACCCATCCCATGGGTCCCAAATCTCCAGGTTCAAGGGCATCTTCCTACATCGAAAACATTCATGAGAAACCCAGAAGATGGTACACCGTGTGATCGGGAAAGGTTTCTAAAACGCACCTCATTTCTCATCTCCTTGTGCTTGGGTTCGCCATTCCAGCCGCTTTACTAGCAATCTCCCTCCTTGGAGAATCAGCACCTTTAACCTCCTGTTCCGTACAGGTTGGAATTTGTCCTGAGGATGAACGGGAAGAGGGGGAACCAATGAGAGACTAGCTCTAGGTGTTGGGACAGGCACAGGTCACTCTATTTTCCCCTCAAGAAGAAGAATTAACCACAGGCTCAGCCTGCCGCCTGGGACCAGAATAGGGCCTGAAGCAATCCTGAGCTTTTGCGGCCAGCTCCCAAGAAAGCGAGTTGAAAAATGGAGCTCAGGGACACTGCAATTCACAAACCTGCAGACTTATAAATGATGACTCTCGTCCACAAATATATTGAGGGAAGGCAACGAAGAGGATCTGAAAGCAAGGCAGAATTGCAGGAAACAGATTTCAGGAGGGAGATTCGAATCGCCTTTAAAGCACAGGAAAAGCGGCAAAACCTCGACAATGATGCCCTTGGCCAAAAAGGGCGTATGCGTTTTTTCCTGAATATATTCAGGAAAAAACGCATACGCCCTTTTTGGCCAACCAAGCAACCTGGAAAGGCAAATCAGCGCTACAAAGAAGTCTCGCTTCCCATCGGTCAAAAGGGCCATGCTGAATAAAGTGTCAAAACCAGAAATGCAGGGCAGGCCATGGAGAAACGGGAGCCTGGCTACGCTGATGGGCGGGATGTAAATTGCCAACAGCCACTCTGGAGAAGTGCACGGTGTGTCCTGAAACATCTAAAAAACTGAGCTTAGGGAGCATAGGGCACATCCACTCATGGGCGTATAAATTGGGAAAACTAAAAATCAGCAAGACACAGGCACCCCAAAGTTTAGGGCTGCTCTGTTGACAAGAATCTCCACTTCGTTACACCTTAAATATCCCAGGAAAGAGAAAAATGGATAAAGAAGTTGTGGTCCTTATGTACAATGGAATATCACTCAGCCATGAAATCAACGTCATAAGGCTAGTAGCAGCATGATGAGTGGATTTAGGTACGACGATTCTAAGTGAAATAAGTCACACAGAAAAAGACACTTATCATAAGATATGACTTATAGAGGGAATGTAAAAACCGCTACCCTTGAACTGAATTACAAAACAGAATAGAGTCACACGTTTAGAAAACACACTATGGCTGCTTAACGGGAAAGGTGAGGTGGGGTGATGCATACAACAAGGGTTTCAAATTATCTCAGATACCGTTCCATAAACCCAATATGTAATAGACAAGCCCTACTCCTTCCTCAATGAATTGGACTCAACACCCCCAATTCACCGCCCAAGAATATATCTGACTAGTAAGAATCTTGAAACCTATGCATTGATATCTCTCTGTAAGTGAGTCAAGTGGGTGTAAAGCGGCAAAATCACAGCAGTGAAAAGCAGGTAAACCCCATTATAAAAATCAATTACTTTTAAAAACCCGTGAAACAAAGACAGTGAAAGAGAGAGAAATTCTTACAAAATTCGTTCAGCGGCTGTAATGCCACCTGGATTGACCATATCTAGACCCACAGCTGATTGAGACATAAGGGTGGACACTCTTGGGGCTGAGAGGTTTGGTGAGGTTGGGTGAGCAAACGCAGACCCTTTAAAGTAATACTGCGTGGTACCCATCCCATGGGTCCCAAATCTCCAGGTTCAAGGGCATCTTCCTACATCGAAAACATGCATGAGAAACCCAGAAGATGGTACACCGTGTGATCGGGAAAGGTTTCTAAAACGCACCTCATTTCTCATCTCCTTGTGCTCGGGTTCGCCATTCCAGCCGCTTTACTAGCAATCTCCCTCCTTGGAGAATCAGCACCTTTAACCTCCTGTTCCGTACAGCTTGCAATTTGTCCTGAGGATGAAAGGGAAGAGGGGGAACCAATGAGAGACTAGCTCCAGGTGTTGGGACAGGCAGAGGTCACTCTATTTTCCCATCAGGAAGAAGAATTAACCACAGGCTCAGCCTGCCGCCTGGGACCAGAATAGGGCCTGAAGCAATCCTGCGCTTTTGCGGCCAGCGCCCAAGAAAGCGAGTTGAAAAATGGAGCTCAGGGGCACTGCAATTCACAAACCTGCAGACTTATAAATGATGACTCTCGACCACAAATATATTGAGGGAAGGCAACGAAGAGGATTTGAAAGCAAGGCAGAATTGCAGGAAACAGATTTCAGGAGGGAGATTCGAATCGCCTTTAAAGCACAGGAAAAGCGGCAAAACCTCGACAATGATGCCCTTGGCCAAAAAGGGCGTATGCGTTTTTTCCTGAATATATTCAGGAAAAAACGCATACGCCCTTTTTGGCCAACCAAGCAACCTGGAAAGGCAAATCAGCGCTACAAAGAAGTCTCGCTTCCCATCGGTCAAAAGGGCCATGCTGAATAAAGTGTCAAAACCAGAAATGCAGGACAGGCCATGGAGAAACGGGAGCCTGGCTACGCTGATGGGCGGGATGTAAATTGCCAACAGCCACTCTGGAGAAGTGCACGGTGTGTCCTGAAACATCTAAAAAACTGAGCTTAGGGAGCATAGGGCACATCCACTCATGGGCGTATAAATTGGGAAAACTAAAAATCAGCAAGACACAGGCACCCCAAAGTTTAGGGCTGCTCTGTTGACAAGAATCTCCACTTCGTTACACCTTAAATATCCCAGGAAAGAGAAAAATGGATAAAGAAGTTGTGGTCCTTATGTACAATGGAATATCACTCAGCCATGAAATCAACGTCATAAGGCTAGTAGCAGCATGATGATTGGATTTAGGTACGACGATTCTAAGTGAAATAAGTCACACAGAAAAAGACACTTATCATAAGATATGACTTATAGAGGGAATGTAAAAACCGCTACCCTTGAACTGAATTACAAAACAGAATAGAGTCACACGTTTAGAAAACACACTATGGCTGCTTAACGGGAAAGGTGAGGTGGGGTGATGCATACAACAAGGGTTTCAAATTATCTCAGATACCGTTCCATAAACCCAATATGTAATAGACAAGCCCTACTCCTTCCTCAATGAATTGGACTCAACACCCCCAATTCACCGCCCAAGAATATATCTGACTAGTAAGAATCTTGAAACCTATGCATTGATATCTCTCTGTAAGTGAGTCAAGTGGGTGTAAAGCGGCAAAATCACAGCAGTGAAAAGCAGGTAAACCCCATTATAAAAATCAATTACTTTTAAAAACCCGTGAAACAAAGACAGTGAAAGAGAGAGAAATTCTTACAAAATTCGTTCAGCGGCTGTAATGCCACCTGGATTGACCATATCTAGACCCACAGCTGATTGAGACATAAGGGTGGACACTCTTGGGGCTGAGAGGTTTGGTGAGGTTGGGTGAGCAAACGCAGACCCTTTAAAGTAATACTGCGTGGTACCCATCCCATGGGTCCCAAATCTCCAGGTTCAAGGGCATCTTCCTACATCGAAAACATGCATGAGAAACCCAGAAGATGGTACACCGTGTGATCGGGAAAGGTTTCTAAAACGCACCTCATTTCTCATCTCCTTGTGCTCGGGTTCGCCATTCCAGCCGCTTTACTAGCAATCTCCCTCCTTGGAGAATCAGCACCTTTAACCTCCTGTTCCGTACAGCTTGCAATTTGTCCTGAGGATGAAAGGGAAGAGGGGGAACCAATGAGAGACTAGCTCCAGGTGTTGGGACAGGCAGAGGTCACTCTATTTTCCCATCAGGAAGAAGAATTAACCACAGGCTCAGCCTGCCGCCTGGGACCAGAATAGGGCCTGAAGCAATCCTGCGCTTTTGCGGCCAGCGCCCAAGAAAGCGAGTTGAAAAATGGAGCTCAGGGGCACGGCAATTCACAAACCTGCAGACTTATAAATGATGACTCTCGACCACAAATATATTGAGGGAAGGCAACGAAGAATATTTGAAAGCAAGGCAGAATTGCAGGAAACAGATTTCAGGAGGGAGATTCGAATCGCCTTTAAAGCACAGGAAAAGTGGCAAAACCTCGACAATGATGCCCTTGGTAAAAAAGGGCGTATGCGTTTTTTCCTGAATATATTCAGGAAAAAACGCATACGCCCTTTTTGGCCAACCAAGCAACCTGGAAAGGCAAATCAGCGCTACAAAGAAGTCTCGCTTCCCATCGGTCAAAAGGGCCATGCTGAATAAAGTGTCAAAACCAGAAATGCAGGACAGGCCATGGAGAAACGGGAGCCTGGCTACGCTGATGGGCGGGATGTAAATTGCCAACAGCCACTCTGGAGAAGTGCACGGTGTGTCCTGAAACATCTAAAAAACTGAGCTTAGGGAGCATAGGGCACATCCACTCATGGGCGTATAAATTGGGAAAACTAAAAATCAGCAAGACACAGGCACCCCAAAGTTTAGGGCTGCTCTGTTGACAAGAATCTCCACTTCGTTACACCTTAAATATCCCAGGAAAGAGAAAAATGGATAAAGAAGTTGTGGTCCTTATGTACAATGGAATATCACTCAGCCATGAAATCAACGTCATAAGGCTAGTAGCAGCATGATGATTGGATTTAGGTACGACGATTCTAAGTGAAATAAGTCACACAGAAAAAGACACTTATCATAAGATATGACTTATAGAGGGAATGTAAAAACCGCTACCCTTGAACTGAATTACAAAACAGAATAGAGTCACACGTTTAGAAAACACACTATGGCTGCTTAACGGGAAAGGTGAGGTGGGGTGATGCATACAACAAGGGTTTCAAATTATCTCAGATACCGTTCCATAAACCCAATATGTAATAGACAAGCCCTACTCCTTCCTCAATGAATTGGACTCAACACCCCCAATTCACCGCCCAAGAATATATCTGACTAGTAAGAATCTTGAAACATATGCATTGATATCTCTCTGTAAGTGAGTCAAGTGGGTGTAAAGCGGCAAAATCACAGCAGTGAAAAGCAGGTAAACCCCATTATAAAAATCAATTACTTTTAAAAACCCGTGAAACAAAGACAGTGAAAGAGAGAGAAATTCTTACAAAATTCGTTCAGCGGCTGTAATGCCACCTGGATTGACCATATCTAGACCCACAGCTGATTGAGACATAAGGGTGGACACTCTTGGGGCTGAAAGGTTTGGTGAGGTTGGGTGAGCAAACGCAGACCCTTTAAAGTAATACTGCGTGGTACCCATCCCATGGGTCCCAAATCTCCAGGTTCAAGGGCATCTTCCTACATCGAAAACATGCATGAGAAACCCAGAAGATGGTACACCGTGTGATCGGGAAAGGTTTCTAAAACGCACCTCATTTCTCATCTCCTTGTGCTCGGGTTCGCCATTCCAGCCGCTTTACTAGCAATCTCCCTCCTTGGAGAATCAGCACCTTTAACCTCCTGTTCCGTACAGCTTGCAATTTGTCCTGAGGATGAAAGGGAAGAGGGGGAACCAATGAGAGACTAGCTCCAGGTGTTGGGACAGGCAGAGGTCACTCTATTTTCCTATCAGGAAGAAGAATTAACCACAGGCTCAGCCTGCCGCCTGGGACCAGAATAGGGCCTGAAGCAATCCTGCGCTTTTGCGGCCAGCGCCCAAGAAAGCGAGTTGAAAAATGGAGCTCAGGGGCACTGCAATTCACAAACCTGCAGACTTATAAATGATGACTCTCGTCCACAAATATATTGAGGGAAGGCAACGAAGAATATGTGAAAGCAAGGCAGAATTGCAGGAAACAGATTTCAGGAGGGAGATTCGAATCGCCTTTAAAGCACAGGAAAAGCGGCAAAACCTCGACAATGATGCCCTTGGCCAAAAAGGGCGTATGCGTTTTTTCCTGAATATATTCAGGAAAAAACGCATACGCCCTTTTTGGCCAACCAAGCAACCTGGAAAGGCAAATCAGCGCTACAAAGAAGTCTCGCTTCCCATCGGTCAAAAGGGCCATGCTGAATAAAGTGTCAAAACCAGAAATGCAGGACAGGCCATGGAGAAACGGGAGCCTGGCTACGCTGATGGGCGGGATGTAAATTGCCAACAGCCACTCTGGAGAAGTGCACGGTGTGTCCTGAAACATCTAAAAAACTCAGCTTAGGGAGCATAGGGCACATCCACTCATGGGCGTATAAATTGGGAAAACTAAAAATCAGCAAGACACAGGCACCCCAAAGTTTAGGGCTGCTCTGTTGACAAGAATCTCCACTTCGTTACACCTTAAATATCCCAGGAAAGAGAAAAATGGATAAAGAAGTTGTGGTCCTTATGTACAATGGAATATCACTCAGCCATGAAATCAACGTCATAAGGCTAGTAGCAGCATGATGAGTGGATTTAGGTACGACGATTCTAAGTGAAATAAGTCACACAGAAAAAGACACTTATCATAAGATATGACTTATAGAGGGAATGTAAAAACCGCTACCCTTGAACTGAATTACAAAACAGAATAGAGTCACACGTTTAGAAAACACACTATGGCTGCTTAACGGGAAAGGTGAGGTGGGGTGATGCATACAACAAGGGTTTCAAATTATCTCAGATACCGTTCCATAAACCCAATATGTAATAGACAAGCCCTACTCCTTCCTCAATGAATTGGACTCAACACCCCCAATTCACCGCCCAAGAATATATCTGACTAGTAAGAATCTTGAAACCTATGCATTGATATCTCTCTGTAAGTGAGTCAAGTGGGTGTAAAGCGGCAAAATCACAGCAGTGAAAAGCAGGTAAACCCCATTATAAAAATCAATTACTTTTAAAAACCCGTGAAACAAAGACAGTGAAAGAGAGAGAAATTCTTACAAAATTCGTTCAGCGGCTGTAATGCCACCTGGATTGACCATATCTAGACCCACAGCTGATTGAGACATAAGGGTGGACACTCTTGGGGCTGAGAGGTTTGGTGAGGTTGGGTGAGCAAACGCAGACCCTTTAAAGTAATACTGCGTGGTACCCATCCCATGGGTCCCAAATCTCCAGGTTCAAGGGCATCTTCCTACATCGAAAACATGCATGAGAAACCCAGAAGATGGTACACCGTGTGATCGGGAAAGGTTTCTAAAACGCACCTCATTTCTCATCTCCTTGTGCTCGGGTTCCCCATTCCAGCCGCTTTACTAGCAATCTCCCTCCTTGGAGAATCAGCACCTTTAACCTCCTGTTCCGTACAGCTTGCAATTTGTCCTGAGGATGAAAGGGAAGAGGGGGAACCAATGAGAGACTAGCTCCAGGTGTTGGGACAGGCAGAGGTCACTCTATTTTCCCATCAGGAAGAAGAATTAACCACAGGCTCAGCCTGCCGCCTGGGACCAGAATAGGGCCTGAAGCAATCCTGCGCTTTTGCGGCCAGCACCCAAGAAAGCGAGTTGAAAAATGGAGCTCAGGGGCACTGCAATTCACAAACCTGCAGACTTATAAATGATGACTCTCGTCCACAAATATATTGAGGGAAGGCAACGAAGAGGATTTGAAAGCAAGGCAGAATTGCAGGAAACAGATTTCAGGAGGGAGATTCGAATCGCCTTTAAAGCACAGGAAAAGCGGCAAAACCTCGACAATGATGCCCTTGGCCAAAAAGGGCGTATGCGTTTTTTCCTGAATATATTCAGGAAAAAACGCATACGCCCTTTTTGGCCAACCAAGCAACCTGGAAAGGCAAATCAGCGCTACAAAGAAGTCTCGCTTCCCATCGGTCAAAAGGGCCATGCTGAATAAAGTGTCAAAACCAGAAATGCAGGACAGGCCATGGAGAAACGGGAGCCTGGCTACGCTGATGGGCGGGATGTAAATTGCCAACAGCCACTCTGGAGAAGTGTACGGTGTGTCCTGAAACATCTAAAAAACTCAGCTTAGGGAGCATAGGGCACATCCACTCATGGGCGTATAAGTTGGGAAAACTAAAAATCAGCAAGACACAGGCACCCCAAAGTTTAGGGCTGCTCTGTTGACAAGAATCTCCACTTCGTTACACCTTAAATATCCCAGGAAAGAGAAAAATGGATAAAGAAGTTGTGGTCCTTATGTACAATGGAATATCACTCAGCCATGAAATCAACGTCATAAGGCTAGTAGCAGCATGATGATTGGATTTAGGTACGACGATTCTAAGTGAAATAAGTCACACAGAAAAAGACACTTATCATAAGATATCACTTATAGAGGGAATGTAAAAACCGCTACCCTTGAACTGAATTACAAAACAGAATAGAGTCACACGTTTAGAAAACACACTATGGCTGCTTAACGGGAAAGGTGAGGTGGGGTGATGCATACAACAAGGGTTTCAAATTATCTCAGATACCGTTCCATAAACCCAATATGTAATAGACAAGCCCTACTCCTTCCTCAATGAATTGGACTCAACACCCCCAATTCACCGCCCAAGAATATATCTGACTAGTAAGAATCTTGAAACCTATGCATTGATATCTCTCTGTAAGTGAGTCAAGTGGGTGTAAAGCGGCAAAATCACAGCAGTGAAAAGCAGGTAAACCCCATTATAAAAATCAATTACTTTTAAAAACCCGTGAAACAAAGACAGTGAAAGAGAGAGAAATACTTACAAAATTCGTTCAGGGGCTGTGGTGCCACCTGGATTGACCATATCTAGACCCACAGCTGATTGAGACATAAGGGTGGACACTCTTGGGGCTGAGAGGTTTGGTGAGGTTGGGTGAGCAAACGCAGACCCTTTAAAGTAATACTGCGTGGTACCCATCCCATGGGTCCCAAATCTCCAGGTTCAAGGGCATCTTCCTACATCGAAAACATGCATGAGAAACCCAGAAGATGGTACACCGTGTGATCGGGAAAGGTTTCTAAAACGCACCTCATTTCTCATCTCCTTGTGCTCGGGTTCGCCATTCAGGCCGCTTTACTAGCAATCTCCCTCCTTGGAGAATCAGCACCTTTAACCTCCTGTTCCGTACAGCTTGCAATTTGTCCTGAGGATGAAAGGGAAGAGGGGGAACCAATGAGAGACTAGCTCCAGGTGTTGGGACAGGCAGAGGTCACTCTATTTTCCCATCAGGAAGAATAATTAACCACAGGCTCAGCCTGCCGCCTGGGACCAGAATAGGGCCTGAAGCAATCCTGCGCTTTTGCGGCCAGCGCCCAAGAAAGCGAGTTGAAAAATGGAGCTCAGGGGCACTGCAATTCACAAACCTGCAGACTTATAAATGATGACTCTCGACCACAAATATATTGATGGAAGGAAACGAAGAGGATTTGAAAGCAAGGCAGAATTGCAGGAAACAGATTTCAGGAGGGAGATTCGAATCGCCTTTAAAGCACAGGAAAAGCGGCAAAACCTCGACAATGATGCCCTTGGTAAAAAAGGGCGTATGCGTTTTTTCCTGAATATATTCAGGAAAAAACGCATACGCCCTTTTTGGCCAACCAAGCAACCTGGAAAGGCAAATCAGCGCTACAAAGAAGTCTCGCTTCCCATCGGTCAAAAGGGCCATGCTGAATAAAGTGTCAAAACCAGAAATGCAGGACAGGCCATGGAGAAACGGGAGCCTGGCTACGCTGATGGGCGGGATGTAAATTGCCAACAGCCACTCTGGAGAAGTGCACGGTGTGTCCTGAAACATCTAAAAAACTGAGCTTAGGGAGCATAGGGCACATCCACTCATGGGCGTATAAATTGGGAAAACTAAAAATCAGCAAGACACAGGCACCCCAAAGTTTAGGGCTGCTCTGTTGACAAGAATCTCCACTTCGTTACACCTTAAATATCCCAGGAAAGAGAAAAATGGATAAAGAAGTTGTGGTCCTTATGTACAATGGAATATCACTCAGCCATGAAATCAACGTCATAAGGCTAGTAGCAGCATGATGATTGGATTTAGGTACGACGATTCTAAGTGAAATAAGTCACACAGAAAAAGACACTTATCATAAGATATGACTTATAGAGGGAATGTAAAAACCGCTACCCTTGAACTGAATTACAAAACAGAATAGAGTCACACGTTTAGAAAACACACTATGGCTGCTTAACGGGAAAGGTGAGGTGGGGTGATGCATACAACAAGGGTTTCAAATTATCTCAGATACCGTTCCATAAACCCAATATGTAATAGACAAGCCCTACTCCTTCCTCAATGAATTGGACTCAACACCCCCAATTCACCGCCCAAGAATATATCTGACTAGTAAGAATATTGAAACCTATGCATTGATATCTCTCTGTAAGTGAGTCAAGTGGGTGTAAAGCGGCAAAATCACAGCAGTGAAAAGCAGGTAAACCCCATTATAAAAATCAATTACTTTTAAAAACCCGTGAAACAAAGACAGTGAAAGAGAGAGAAATTCTTACAAAATTCGTTCAGCGGCTGTAATGCCACCTGGATTGACCATATCTAGACCCACAGCTGATTGAGACATAAGGGTGGACACTCTTGGGGCTGAGAGGTTTGGTGAGGTTGGGTGAGCAAACGCAGACCCTTTAAAGTAATACTGCGTGGTACCCATCCCATGGGTCCCAAATCTCCAGGTTCAAGGGCATCTTCCTACATCGAAAACATGCATGAGAAACCCAGAAGATGGTACACCGTGTGATCGGGAAAGGTTTCTAAAACGCACCTCATTTCTCATCTCCTTGTGCTCGGGTTCGCCATTCCAGCCGCTTTACTAGCAATCTCCCTCCTTGGAGAATCAGCACCTTTAACCTCCTGTTCCGTACAGCTTGCAATTTGTCCTGAGGATGAAAGGGAAGAGGGGGAACCAATGAGAGACTAGCTCCAGGTGTTGGGACAGGCAGAGGTCACTCTATTTTCCCATCAGGAAGAAGAATTAACCACAGGCTCAGCCTGCCGCCTGGGACCAGAATAGGGCCTGAAGCAATCCTGCGCTTTTGCGGCCAGCGCCCAAGAAAGCGAGTTGAAAAATGGAGCTCAGGGGCACTGCAATTCACAAACCTGCAGACTTATAAATGATGACTCTCGTCCACAAATATATTGAGGGAAGGCAACGAAGAATATGTGAAAGCAAGGCAGAATTGCAGGAAACAGATTTCAGGAGGGAGATTCGAATCGCCTTTAAAGCACAGGAAAAGCGGCAAAACCTCGACAATGATGCCCTTGGCCAAAAAGGGCGTATGCGTTTTTTCCTGAATATATTCAGGAAAAAACGCATACGCCCTTTTTGGCCAACCAAGCAACCTGGAAAGGCAAATCAGCGCTACAAAGAAGTCTCGCTTCCCATCGGTCAAAAGGGCCATGCTGAATAAAGTGTCAAAACCAGAAATGCAGGACAGGCCATGGAGAAACGGGAGCCAGGCTACGCTGATGGGTGGGATGTAAATTGCCAACAGCCATTCTGGAGAAGTGCACGGTGTGTCCTGAAACATCTAAAAAACTGAGCTTAGGGAGCATAGGGCACATCCACTCATGGGCGTATAAATTGCGAAAACTAAAAATCAGCAAGACACAGGCACCCCAAAGTTTAGGGCTGCTCTGTTGACAAGAATCTCCACTTCGTTACACCTTAAATATCCCAGGAAAGAGAAAAATGGATAAAGAAGTTGTGGTCCTTATGTACAATGGAATATCACTCAGCCATGAAATCAACGTCATAAGGCTAGTAGCAGCATGATGAGTGGATTTAGGTACGAAGATTCTAAGTGAAATAAGTCACACAGAAAAAGACACTTATCATAAGATATGACTTATAGAGGGAATGTAAAAACCGCTACCCTTGAACTGAATTACAAAACAGAATAGAGTCACACGTTTAGAAAACACACTATGGCTGCTTAACGGGAAAGGTGAGGTGGGGTGATGCATACAACAAGGGTTTCAAATTATCTCAGATACCGTTCCATAAACCCAATATGTAATAGACAAGCCCTACTCCTTCCTCAATGAATTGGACTCAACACCCCCAATTCACCGCCCAAGAATATATCTGACTAGTAAGAATCTTGAAACCTATGCATTGATATCTCTCTGTAAGTGAGTCAAGTGGGTGTAAAGCGGCAAAATCACAGCAGTGAAAAGCAGGTAAACCCCATTATAAAAATCAATTACTTTTAAAAACCCGTGAAACAAAGACAGTGAAAGAGAGAGAAATTCTTACAAAATTCGTTCAGCGGCTGTAATGCCACCTGGATTGACCATATCTAGACCCACAGCTGATTGAGACATAAGGGTGGACACTCTTGGGGCTGAGAGGTTTGGTGAGGTTGGGTGAGCAAACGCAGACCCTTTAAAGTAATACTGCGTGGTACCCATCCCATGGGTCCCAAATCTCCAGGTTCAAGGGCATCTTCCTACATCGAAAACATGCATGAGAAACCCAGAAGATGGTACACCGTGTGATCGGGAAAGGTTTCTAAAACGCACCTCATTTCTCATCTCCTTGTGCTCGGGTTCGCCATTCCAGCCGCTTTACTAGCAATCTCCCTCCTTGGAGAATCAGCACCTTTAACCTCCTGTTCCGTACAGCTTGCAATTTGTCCTGAGGATGAAAGGGAAGAGGGGGAACCAATGAGGGACTAGCTCTAGGTGTTGGGACAGGCAGAGGTCACTCTATTTTCCCATCAGGAAGAAGAATTAACCACAGGCTCAGCCTGCCGCCTGGGACCAGAATAGGGCCTGAAGCAATCCTGCGCTTTTGCGGCCAGCGCCCAAGAAAGCGAGTTGAAAAATGGAGCTCAGGGGCACTGCAATTCACAAACCTGCAGACTTATAAATGATGACTCTCGTCCACAAATATATTGAGGGAAGGCAACGAAGAGGATTTGAAAGCAAGGCAGAATTGCAGGAAACAGATTTCAGGAGGGAGATTCGAATCGCCTTTAAAGCACAGGAAAAGCGGCAAAACCTCGACAATGATGCCCTTGGCCAAAAAGGGCGTATGCGTTTTTTCCTGAATATATTCAGGAAAAAACGCATACGCCCTTTTTGGCCAACCAAGCAACCTGGAAAGGCAAATCAGCGCTACAAAGAAGTCTCGCTTCCCATCGGTCAAAAGGGCCATGCTGAATAAAGTGTCAAAACCAGAAATGCAGGACAGGCCATGGAGAAACGGGAGCCTGGCTACGCTGATGGGCGGGATGTAAATTGCCAACAGCCACTCTGGAGAAGTGCACGGTGTGTCCTGAAACATCTAAAAAACTCAGCTTAGGGAGCATAGGGCACATCCACTCATGGGCGTATAAATTGGGAAAACTAAAAATCAGCAAGACACAGGCACCCCAAAGTTTAGGGCTGCTCTGTTGACAAGAATCTCCACTTCGTTACACCTTAAATATCCCAGGAAAGAGAAAAATGGATAAAGAAGTTGTGGTCCTTATGTACAATGGAATATCACTCAGCCATGAAATCAACGTCATAAGGCTAGTAGCAGCATGATGAGTGGATTTAGGTACGACGATTCTAAGTGAAATAAGTCACACAGAAAAAGACACTTATCATAAGATATGACTTATAGAGGGAATGTAAAAACCGCTACCCTTGAACTGAATTACAAAACAGAATAGAGTCACACGTTTAGAAAACACACTATGGCTGCTTAACGGGAAAGGTGAGGTGGGGTGATGCATACAACAAGGGTTTCAAATTATCTCAGATACCGTTCCATAAACCCAATATGTAATAGACAAGCCCTACTCCTTCCTCAATGAATTGGACTCAACACCCCCAATTCACCGCCCAAGAATATATCTGACTAGTAAGAATCTTGAAACCTATGCATTGATATCTCTCTGTAAGTGAGTCAAGTGGGTGTAAAGCGGCAAAATCACAGCAGTGAAAAGCAGGTAAACCCCATTATAAAAATCAATTACTTTTAAAAACCCGTGAAACAAAGACAGTGAAAGAGAGAGAAATTCTTACAAAATTCGTTCAGCGGCTGTAATGCCACCTGGATTGACCATATCTAGACCCACAGCTGATTGAGACATAAGGGTGGACACTCTTGGGGCTGAGAGGTTTGGTGAGGTTGGGTGAGCAAACGCAGACCCTTTAAAGTAATACTGCGTGGTACCCATCCCATGGGTCCCAAATCTCCAGGTTCAAGGGCATCTTCCTACATCGAAAACATGCATGAGAAACCCAGAAGATGGTACACCGTGTGATCGGGAAAGGTTTCTAAAACGCACCTCATTTCTCATCTCCTTGTGCTCGGGTTCGCCATTCCAGCCGCTTTACTAGCAATCTCCCTCCTTGGAGAATCAGCACCTTTAACCTCCTGTTCCGTACAGCTTGCAATTTGTCCTGAGGATGAAAGGGAAGAGGGGGAACCAATGAGAGACTAGCTCCAGGTGTTGGGACAGGCAGAGGTCACTCTATTTTCCCATCAGGAAGAAGAATTAACCACAGGCTCAGCCTGCCGCCTGGGACCAGAATAGGGCCTGAAGCAATCCTGCGCTTTTGCGGCCAGCACCCAAGAAAGCGAGTTGAAAAATGGAGCTCAGGGGCACTGCAATTCACAAACCTGCAGACTTATAAATGATGACTCTCGTCCACAAATATATTGAGGGAAGGCAACGAAGAGGATTTGAAAGCAAGGCAGAATTGCAGGAAACAGATTTCAGGAGGGAGATTCGAATCGCCTTTAAAGCACAGGAAAAGCGGCAAAACCTCGACAATGATGCCCTTGGCCAAAAAGGGCGTATGCGTTTTTTCCTGAATATATTCAGGAAAAAACGCATACGCCCTTTTTGGCCAACCAAGCAACCTGGAAAGGCAAATCAGCGCTACAAAGAAGTCTCGCTTCCCATCGGTCAAAAGGGCCATGCTGAATAAAGTGTCAAAACCAGAAATGCAGGACAGGCCATGGAGAAACGGGAGCCTGGCTACGCTGATGGGCGGGATGTAAATTGCCAACAGCCACTCTGGAGAAGTGTACGGTGTGTCCTGAAACATCTAAAAAACTCAGCTTAGGGAGCATAGGGCACATCCACTCATGGGCGTATAAGTTGGGAAAACTAAAAATCAGCAAGACAGAGGCACCCCAAAGTTTAGGGCTGCTCTGTTGACAAGAATCTCCACTTCGTTACACCTTAAATATCCCAGGAAAGAGAAAAATGGATAAAGAAGTTGTGGTCCTTATGTACAATGGAATATCACTCAGCCATGAAATCAACGTCATAAGGCTAGTAGCAGCATGATGATTGGATTTAGGTACGACGATTCTAAGTGAAATAAGTCACACAGAAAAAGACACTTATCATAAGATATGACTTATAGAGGGAATGTAAAAACCGCTACCCTTGAACTGAATTACAAAACAGAATAGAGTCACACGTTTAGAAAACACACTATGGCTGCTTAACGGGAAAGGTGAGGTGGGGTGATGCATACAACAAGGGTTTCAAATTATCTCAGATACCGTTCCATAAACCCAATATGTAATAGACAAGCCCTACTCCTTCCTCAATGAATTGGACTCAACACCCCCAATTCACCGCCCAAGAATATATCTGACTAGTAAGAATCTTGAAACCTATGCATTGATATCTCTCTGTAAGTGAGTCAAGTGGGTGTAAAGCGGCAAAATCACAGCAGTGAAAAGCAGGTAAACCCCATTATAAAAATCAATTACTTTTAAAAACCCGTGAAACAAAGACAGTGAAAGAGAGAGAAATACTTACAAAATTCGTTCAACGGCTGTAATGCCACCTGGATTGACCATATCTAGACCCACAGCTGATTGAGACATAAGGGTGGACACTCTTGGGGCTGAGAGGTTTGGTGAGGTTGGGTGAGCAAACGCAGACCCTTTAAAGTAATACTGCGTGGTACCCATCCCATGGGTCCCAAATCTCCAGGTTCAAGGGCATCTTCCTACATCGAAAACATGCATGAGAAACCCAGAAGATGGTACACCGTGTGATCGGGAAAGGTTTCTAAAACGCACCTCATTTCTCATCTCCTTGTGCTCGGGTTCGCCATTCAGGCCGCTTTACTAGCAATCTCCCTCCTTGGAGAATCAGCACCTTTAACCTCCTGTTCCGTACAGCTTGCAATTTGTCCTGAGGATGAAAGGGAAGAGGGGGAACCAATGAGAGACTAGCTCCAGGTGTTGGGACAGGCAGAGGTCACTCTATTTTCCCATCAGGAAGAATAATTAACCACAGGCTCAGCCTGCCGCCTGGGACCAGAATAGGGCCTGAAGCAATCCTGCGCTTTTGCGGCCAGCGCCCAAGAAAGCGAGTTGAAAAATGGAGCTCAGGGGCACTGCAATTCACAAACCTGCAGACTTATAAATGATGACTCTCGACCACAAATATATTGATGGAAGGAAACGAAGAGGATTTGAAAGCAAGGCAGAATTGCAGGAAACAGATTTCAGGAGGGAGATTCGAATCGCCTTTAAAGCACAGGAAAAGCGGCAAAACCTCGACAATGATGCCCTTGGTAAAAAAGGGCGTATGCGTTTTTTCCTGAATATATTCAGGAAAAAACGCATACGCCCTTTTTGGCCAACCAAGCAACCTGGAAAGGCAAATCAGCGCTACAAAGAAGTCTCGCTTCCCATCGGTCAAAAGGGCCATGCTGAATAAAGTGTCAAAACCAGAAATGCAGGACAGGCCATGGAGAAACGGGAGCCTGGCTACGCTGATGGGCGGGATGTAAATTGCCAACAGCCACTCTGGAGAAGTGCACGGTGTGTCCTGAAACATCTAAAAAACTGAGCTTAGGGAGCATAGGGCACATCCACTCATGGGCGTATAAATTGGGAAAACTAAAAATCAGCAAGACACAGGCACCCCAAAGTTTAGGGCTGCTCTGTTGACAAGAATCTCCACTTCGTTACACCTTAAATATCCCAGGAAAGAGAAAAATGGATAAAGAAGTTGTGGTCCTTATGTACAATGGAATATCACTCAGCCATGAAATCAACGTCATAAGGCTAGTAGCAGCATGATGAGTGGATTTAGGTACGACGATTCTAAGTGAAATAAGTCACACAGAAAAAGACACTTATCATAAGATATGACTTATAGAGGGAATGTAAAAACCGCTACCCTTGAACTGAATTACAAAACAGAATAGAGTCACACGTTTAGAAAACACACTATGGCTGCTTAACGGGAAAGGTGAGGTGGGGTGATGCATACAACAAGGGTTTCAAATTATCTCAGATACCGTTCCATAAACCCAATATGTAATAGACAAGCCCTACTCCTTCCTCAATGAATTGGACTCAACACCCCCAATTCACCGCCCAAGAATATATCTGACTAGTAAGAATCTTGAAACCTATGCATTGATATCTCTCTGTAAGTGAGTCAAGTGGGTGTAAAGCGGCAAAATCACAGCAGTGAAAAGCAGGTAAACCCCATTATAAAAATCAATTACTTTTAAAAACCCGTGAAACAAAGACAGTGAAAGAGAGAGAAATTCTTACAAAATTCGTTCAGCGGCTGTAATGCCACCTGGATTGACCATATCTAGACCCACAGCTGATTGAGACATAAGGGTGGACACTCTTGGGGCTGAGAGGTTTGGTGAGGTTGGGTGAGCAAACGCAGACCCTTTAAAGTAATACTGCGTGGTACCCATCCCATGGGTCCCAAATCTCCAGGTTCAAGGGCATCTTCCTACATCGAAAACATGCATGAGAAACCCAGAAGATGGTACACCGTGTGATCGGGAAAGGTTTCTAAAACGCACCTCATTTCTCATCTCCTTGTGCTCGGGTTCGCCATTCCAGCCGCTTTACTAGCAATCTCCCTCCTTGGAGAATCAGCACCTTTAACCTCCTGTTCCGTACAGCTTGCAATTTGTCCTGAGGATGAAAGGGAAGAGGGGGAACCAATGAGGGACTAGCTCTAGGTGTTGGGACAGGCAGAGGTCACTCTATTTTCCCATCAGGAAGAAGAATTAACCACAGGCTCAGCCTGCCGCCTGGGACCAGAATAGGGCCTGAAGCAATCCTGCGCTCTTGCGGCCAGCGCCCAAGAAAGCGAGTTGAAAAATGGAGCTCAGGGGCACTGCAATTCACAAACCTGCAGACTTATAAATGATGACTCTCGTCCACAAATATATTGAGGGAAGGCAACGAAGAGGATTTGAAAGCAAGGCAGAATTGCAGGAAACAGATTTCAGGAGGGAGATTCGAATCGCCTTTAAAGCACAGGAAAAGCGGCAAAACCTCGACAATGATGCCCTTGGCCAAAAAGGGCGTATGCGTTTTTTCCTGAATATATTCAGGAAAAAACGCATACGCCCTTTTTGGCCAACCAAGCAACCTGGAAAGGCAAATCAGCGCTACAAAGAAGTCTCGCTTCCCATCGGTCAAAAGGGCCATGCTGAATAAAGTGTCAAAACCAGAAATGCAGGACAGGCCATGGAGAAACGGGAGCCTGGCTACGCTGATGGGCGGGATGTAAATTGCCAACAGCCACTCTGGAGAAGTGCACGGTGTGTCCTGAAACATCTAAAAAACTCAGCTTAGGGAGCATAGGGCACATCCACTCATGGGCGTATAAATTGGGAAAACTAAAAATCAGCAAGACACAGGCACCCCAAAGTTTAGGGCTGCTCTGTTGACAAGAATCTCCACTTCGTTACACCTTAAATATCCCAGGAAAGAGAAAAATGGATAAAGAAGTTGTGCTCCTTATGTACAATGGAATATCACTCAGCCATGAAATCAACGTCATAAGGCTAGTAGCAGCATGATGATTGGATTTAGGTACGACGATTCTAAGTGAAATAAGTCACACAGAAAAAGACACTTATCATAAGATATGACTTATAGAGGGAATGTAAAAACCGCTACCCTTGAACTGAATTACAAAACAGAATAGAGTCACACGTTTAGAAAACACACTATGGCTGCTTAACGGGAAAGGTGAGGTGGGGTGATGCATACAACAAGGGTTTCAAATTATCTCAGATACCGTTCCATAAACCCAATATGTAATAGACAAGCCCTACTCCTTCCTCAATGAATTGGACTCAACACCCCCAATTCACCGCCCAAGAATATATCTGACTAGTAAGAATCTTGAAACCTATGCATTGATATCTCTCTGTAAGTGAGTCAAGTGGGTGTAAAGCGGCAAAATCACAGCAGTGAAAAGCAGGTAAACCCCATTATAAAAATCAATTACTTTTAAAAACCCGTGAAACAAAGACAGTGAAAGAGAGAGAAATTCTTACAAAATTCGTTCAGCGGCTGTAATGCCACCTGGATTGACCATATCTAGACCCACAGCTGATTGAGACATAAGGGTGGACACTCTTGGGGCTGAGAGGTTTGGTGAGGTTGGGTGAGCAAACGCAGACCCTTTAAAGTAATACTGCGTGGTACCCATCCCATGGGGCCCAAATCTCCAGGTTCAAGGGCATCTTCCTACATCGAAAACATGCATGAGAAACCCAGAAGATGGTACACCGTGTGATCGGGAAAGGTTTCTAAAACGCACCTCATTTCTCATCTCCTTGTGCTCGGGTTCGCCATTCCAGCCGCTTTACTAGCAATCTCCCTCCTTGGAGAATCAGCACCTTTAACCTCCTGTTCCGTACAGCTTGCAATTTGTCCTGAGGATGAAAGGGAAGAGGGGGAACCAATGAGAGACTAGCTCCAGGTGTTGGGACAGGCAGAGGTCACTCTATTTTCCCATCAGGAAGAAGAATTAACCACAGGCTCAGCCTGCCGCCTGGGACCAGAATAGGGCCTGAAGCAATCCTGCGCTTTTGCGGCCAGCGCCCAAGAAAGCGAGTTGAAAAATGGAGCTCAGGGACACTGCAATTCACAAACCTGCAGACTTATAAATGATGACTCTCGTCCACAAATATAT
Source organism: Balaenoptera physalus (assembly GCF_965194825.1). NCBI lineage: Eukaryota > Metazoa > Chordata > Mammalia > Artiodactyla > Balaenopteridae > Balaenoptera > Balaenoptera physalus. The sequence continues at coordinate 42,278 of NW_028126060.1, read as the reverse complement.
TGAGGGAAGGCAACGAAGAGGATTTGAAAGCAAGGCAGAATTGCAGGAAACAGATTTCAGGAGGGAGATTCGAATCGCCTTTAAAGCACAGGAAAAGCGGCAAAACCTCGACAATGATGCCCTTGGCCAAAAAGGGCGTATGCGTTTTTTCCTGAATATATTCAGGAAAAAACGCATACGCCCTTTTTGGCCAACCAAGCAACCTGGAAAGGCAAATCAGCGCTACAAAGAAGTCTCGCTTCCCATCGGTCAAAAGGGCCATGCTGAATAAAGTGTCAAAACCAGAAATGCAGGACAGGCCATGGAGAAACGGGAGCCTGGCTACGCTGATGGGCGGGATGTAAATTGCCAACAGCCACTCTGGAGAAGTGCACGGTGTGTCCTGAAACATCTAAAAAACTCAGCTTAGGGAGCATAGGGCACATCCACTCATGGGCGTATAAATTGGGAAAACTAAAAATCAGCAAGACACAGGCACCCCAAAGTTTAGGGCTGCTCTGTTGACAAGAATCTCCACTTCGTTACACCTTAAATATCCCAGGAAAGAGAAAAATGGATAAAGAAGTTGTGGTCCTTATGTACAATGGAATATCACTCAGCCATGAAATCAACGTCATAAGGCTAGTAGCAGCATGATGAGTGGATTTAGGTACGACGATTCTAAGTGAAATAAGTCACACAGAAAAAGACACTTATCATAAGATATGACTTATAGAGGGAATGTAAAAACCGCTACCCTTGAACTGAATTACAAAACAGAATAGAGTCACACGTTTAGAAAACACACTATGGCTGCTTAACGGGAAAGGTGAGGTGGGGTGATGCATACAACAAGGGTTTCAAATTATCTCAGATACCGTTCCATAAACCCAATATGTAATAGACAAGCCCTACTCCTTCCTCAATGAATTGGACTCAACACCCCCAATTCACCGCCCAAGAATATATCTGACTAGTAAGAATCTTGAAACCTATGCATTGATATCTCTCTGTAAGTGAGTCAAGTGGGTGTAAAGCGGCAAAATCACAGCAGTGAAAAGCAGGTAAACCCCATTATAAAAATCAATTACTTTTAAAAACCCGTGAAACAAAGACAGTGAAAGAGAGAGAAATTCTTACAAAATTCGTTCAGCGGCTGTAATGCCACCTGGATTGACCATATCTAGACCCACAGCTGATTGAGACATAAGGGTGGACACTCTTGGGGCTGAGAGGTTTGGTGAGGTTGGGTGAGCAAACGCAGACCCTTTAAAGTAATACTGCGTGGTACCCATCCCATGGGTCCCAAATCTCCAGGTTCAAGGGCATCTTCCTACATCGAAAACATGCATGAGAAACCCAGAAGATGGTACACCGTGTGATCGGGAAAGGTTTCTAAAACGCACCTCATTTCTCATCTCCTTGTGCTCGGGTTCGCCATTCCAGCCGCTTTACTAGCAATCTCCCTCCTTGGAGAATCAGCACCTTTAACCTCCTGTTCCGTACAGCTTGCAATTTGTCCTGAGGATGAAAGGGAAGAGGGGGAACCAATGAGAGACTAGCTCCAGGTGTTGGGACAGGCAGAGGTCACTCTATTTTCCCATCAGGAAGAAGAATTAACCACAGGCTCAGCCTGCCGCCTGGGACCAGAATAGGGCCTGAAGCAATCCTGCGCTTTTGCGGCCAGCACCCAAGAAAGCGAGTTGAAAAATGGAGCTCAGGGGCACTGCAATTCACAAACCTGCAGACTTATAAATGATGACTCTCGTCCACAAATATATTGAGGGAAGGCAACGAAGAGGATTTGAAAGCAAGGCAGAATTGCAGGAAACAGATTTCAGGAGGGAGATTCGAATCGCCTTTAAAGCACAGGAAAAGCGGCAAAACCTCGACAATGATGCCCTTGGCCAAAAAGGGCGTATGCGTTTTTTCCTGAATATATTCAGGAAAAAACGCATACGCCCTTTTTGGCCAACCAAGCAACCTGGAAAGGCAAATCAGCGCTACAAAGAAGTCTCGCTTCCCATCGGTCAAAAGGGCCATGCTGAATAAAGTGTCAAAACCAGAAATGCAGGACAGGCCATGGAGAAACGGGAGCCTGGCTACGCTGATGGGCGGGATGTAAATTGCCAACAGCCACTCTGGAGAAGTGTACGGTGTGTCCTGAAACATCTAAAAAACTCAGCTTAGGGAGCATAGGGCACATCCACTCATGGGCGTATAAGTTGGGAAAACTAAAAATCAGCAAGACAGAGGCACCCCAAAGTTTAGGGCTGCTCTGTTGACAAGAATCTCCACTTCGTTACACCTTAAATATCCCAGGAAAGAGAAAAATGGATAAAGAAGTTGTGGTCCTTATGTACAATGGAATATCACTCAGCCATGAAATCAACGTCATAAGGCTAGTAGCAGCATGATGATTGGATTTAGGTACGACGATTCTAAGTGAAATAAGTCACACAGAAAAAGACACTTATCATAAGATATGACTTATAGAGGGAATGTAAAAACCGCTACCCTTGAACTGAATTACAAAACAGAATAGAGTCACACGTTTAGAAAACACACTATGGCTGCTTAACGGGAAAGGTGAGGTGGGGTGATGCATACAACAAGGGTTTCAAATTATCTCAGATACCGTTCCATAAACCCAATATGTAATAGACAAGCCCTACTCCTTCCTCAATGAATTGGACTCAACACCCCCAATTCACCGCCCAAGAATATATCTGACTAGTAAGAATCTTGAAACCTATGCATTGATATCTCTCTGTAAGTGAGTCAAGTGGGTGTAAAGCGGCAAAATCACAGCAGTGAAAAGCAGGTAAACCCCATTATAAAAATCAATTACTTTTAAAAACCCGTGAAACAAAGACAGTGAAAGAGAGAGAAATACTTACAAAATTCGTTCAACGGCTGTAATGCCACCTGGATTGACCATATCTAGACCCACAGCTGATTGAGACATAAGGGTGGACACTCTTGGGGCTGAGAGGTTTGGTGAGGTTGGGTGAGCAAACGCAGACCCTTTAAAGTAATACTGCGTGGTACCCATCCCATGGGTCCCAAATCTCCAGGTTCAAGGGCATCTTCCTACATCGAAAACATGCATGAGAAACCCAGAAGATGGTACACCGTGTGATCGGGAAAGGTTTCTAAAACGCACCTCATTTCTCATCTCCTTGTGCTCGGGTTCGCCATTCAGGCCGCTTTACTAGCAATCTCCCTCCTTGGAGAATCAGCACCTTTAACCTCCTGTTCCGTACAGCTTGCAATTTGTCCTGAGGATGAAAGGGAAGAGGGGGAACCAATGAGAGACTAGCTCCAGGTGTTGGGACAGGCAGAGGTCACTCTATTTTCCCATCAGGAAGAATAATTAACCACAGGCTCAGCCTGCCGCCTGGGACCAGAATAGGGCCTGAAGCAATCCTGCGCTTTTGCGGCCAGCGCCCAAGAAAGCGAGTTGAAAAATGGAGCTCAGGGGCACTGCAATTCACAAACCTGCAGACTTATAAATGATGACTCTCGACCACAAATATATTGATGGAAGGAAACGAAGAGGATTTGAAAGCAAGGCAGAATTGCAGGAAACAGATTTCAGGAGGGAGATTCGAATCGCCTTTAAAGCACAGGAAAAGCGGCAAAACCTCGACAATGATGCCCTTGGTAAAAAAGGGCGTATGCGTTTTTTCCTGAATATATTCAGGAAAAAACGCATACGCCCTTTTTGGCCAACCAAGCAACCTGGAAAGGCAAATCAGCGCTACAAAGAAGTCTCGCTTCCCATCGGTCAAAAGGGCCATGCTGAATAAAGTGTCAAAACCAGAAATGCAGGACAGGCCATGGAGAAACGGGAGCCTGGCTACGCTGATGGGCGGGATGTAAATTGCCAACAGCCACTCTGGAGAAGTGCACGGTGTGTCCTGAAACATCTAAAAAACTGAGCTTAGGGAGCATAGGGCACATCCACTCATGGGCGTATAAATTGGGAAAACTAAAAATCAGCAAGACACAGGCACCCCAAAGTTTAGGGCTGCTCTGTTGACAAGAATCTCCACTTCGTTACACCTTAAATATCCCAGGAAAGAGAAAAATGGATAAAGAAGTTGTGGTCCTTATGTACAATGGAATATCACTCAGCCATGAAATCAACGTCATAAGGCTAGTAGCAGCATGATGATTGGATTTAGGTACGACGATTCTAAGTGAAATAAGTCACACAGAAAAAGACACTTATCATAAGATATGACTTATAGAGGGAATGTAAAAACCGCTACCCTTGAACTGAATTACAAAACAGAATAGAGTCACACGTTTAGAAAACACACTATGGCTGCTTAACGGGAAAGGTGAGGTGGGGTGATGCATACAACAAGGGTTTCAAATTATCTCAGATACCGTTCCATAAACCCAATATGTAATAGACAAGCCCTACTCCTTCCTCAATGAATTGGACTCAACACCCCCAATTCACCGCCCAAGAATATATCTGACTAGTAAGAATCTTGAAACCTATGCATTGATATCTCTCTGTAAGTGAGTCAAGTGGGTGTAAAGCGGCAAAATCACAGCAGTGAAAAGCAGGTAAACCCCATTATAAAAATCAATTACTTTTAAAAACCCGTGAAACAAAGACAGTGAAAGAGAGAGAAATTCTTACAAAATTCGTTCAGCGGCTGTAATGCCACCTGGATTGACCATATCTAGACCCACAGCTGATTGAGACATAAGGGTGGACACTCTTGGGGCTGAGAGGTTTGGTGAGGTTGGGTGAGCAAACGCAGACCCTTTAAAGTAATACTGCGTGGTACCCATCCCATGGGTCCCAAATCTCCAGGTTCAAGGGCATCTTCCTACATCGAAAACATGCATGAGAAACCCAGAAGATGGTACACCGTGTGATCGGGAAAGGTTTCTAAAACGCACCTCATTTCTCATCTCCTTGTGCTCGGGTTCGCCATTCCAGCCGCTTTACTAGCAATCTCCCTCCTTGGAGAATCAGCACCTTTAACCTCCTGTTCCGTACAGCTTGCAATTTGTCCTGAGGATGAAAGGGAAGAGGGGGAACCAATGAGAGACTAGCTCCAGGTGTTGGGACAGGCAGAGGTCACTCTATTTTCCCATCAGGAAGAAGAATTAACCACAGGCTCAGCCTGCCGCCTGGGACCAGAATAGGGCCTGAAGCAATCCTGCGCTTTTGCGGCCAGCGCCCAAGAAAGCGAGTTGAAAAATGGAGCTCAGGGGCACTGCAATTCACAAACCTGCAGACTTATAAATGATGACTCTCGTCCACAAATATATTGAGGGAAGGCAACGAAGAATATGTGAAAGCAAGGCAGAATTGCAGGAAACAGATTTCAGGAGGGAGATTCGAATCGCCTTTAAAGCACAGGAAAAGCGGCAAAACCTCGACAATGATGCCCTTGGCCAAAAAGGGCGTATGCGTTTTTTCCTGAATATATTCAGGAAAAAACGCATACGCCCTTTTTGGCCAACCAAGCAACCTGGAAAGGCAAATCAGCGCTACAAAGAAGTCTCGCTTCCCATCGGTCAAAAGGGCCATGCTGAATAAAGTGTCAAAACCAGAAATGCAGGACAGGCCATGGAGAAACGGGAGCCAGGCTACGCTGATGGGCGGGATGTAAATTGCCAACAGCCATTCTGGAGAAGTGCACGGTGTGTCCTGAAACATCTAAAAAACTGAGCTTAGGGAGCATAGGGCACATCCACTCATGGGCGTATAAATTGCGAAAACTAAAAATCAGCAAGACACAGGCACCCCAAAGTTTAGGGCTGCTCTGTGGACAAGAATCTCCACTTCGTTACACCTTAAATATCCCAGGAAAGAGAAAAATGGATAAAGAAGTTGTGGTCCTTATGTACAATGGAATATCACTCAGCCATGAAATCAACGTCATAAGGCTAGTAGCAGCATGATGAGTGGATTTAGGTACGAAGATTCTAAGTGAAATAAGTCACACAGAAAAAGACACTTATCATAAGATATGACTTATAGAGGGAATGTAAAAACCGCTACCCTTGAACTGAATTACAAAACAGAATAGAGTCACACGTTTAGAAAACACACTATGGCTGCTTAACGGGAAAGGTGAGGTGGGGTGATGCATACAACAAGGGTTTCAAATTATCTCAGATACCGTTCCATAAACCCAATATGTAATAGACAAGCCCTACTCCTTCCTCAATGAATTGGACTCAACACCCCCAATTCACCGCCCAAGAATATATCTGACTAGTAAGAATCTTGAAACCTATGCATTGATATCTCTCTGTAAGTGAGTCAAGTGGGTGTAAAGCGGCAAAATCACAGCAGTGAAAAGCAGGTAAACCCCATTATAAAAATCAATTACTTTTAAAAACCCGTGAAACAAAGACAGTGAAAGAGAGAGAAATTCTTACAAAATTCGTTCAGCGGCTGTAATGCCACCTGGATTGACCATATCTAGACCCACAGCTGATTGAGACATAAGGGTGGACACTCTTGGGGCTGAGAGGTTTGGTGAGGTTGGGTGAGCAAACGCAGACCCTTTAAAGTAATACTGCGTGGTACCCATCCCATGGGTCCCAAATCTCCAGGTTCAAGGGCATCTTCCTACATCGAAAACATGCATGAGAAACCCAGAAGATGGTACACCGTGTGATCGGGAAAGGTTTCTAAAACGCACCTCATTTCTCATCTCCTTGTGCTCGGGTTCGCCATTCCAGCCGCTTTACTAGCAATCTCCCTCCTTGGAGAATCAGCACCTTTAACCTCCTGTTCCGTACAGCTTGCAATTTGTCCTGAGGATGAAAGGGAAGAGGGGGAACCAATGAGGGACTAGCTCTAGGTGTTGGGACAGGCAGAGGTCACTCTATTTTCCCATCAGGAAGAAGAATTAACCACAGGCTCAGCCTGCCGCCTGGGACCAGAATAGGGCCTGAAGCAATCCTGCGCTCTTGCGGCCAGCGCCCAAGAAAGCGAGTTGAAAAATGGAGCTCAGGGGCACTGCAATTCACAAACCTGCAGACTTATAAATGATGACTCTCGTCCACAAATATATTGAGGGAAGGCAACGAAGAGGATTTGAAAGCAAGGCAGAATTGCAGGAAACAGATTTCAGGAGGGAGATTCGAATCGCCTTTAAAGCACAGGAAAAGCGGCAAAACCTCGACAATGATGCCCTTGGCCAAAAAGGGCGTATGCGTTTTTTCCTGAATATATTCAGGAAAAAACGCATACGCCCTTTTTGGCCAACCAAGCAACCTGGAAAGGCAAATCAGCGCTACAAAGAAGTCTCGCTTCCCATCGGTCAAAAGGGCCATGCTGAATAAAGTGTCAAAACCAGAAATGCAGGACAGGCCATGGAGAAACGGGAGCCTGGCTACGCTGATGGGCGGGATGTAAATTGCCAACAGCCACTCTGGAGAAGTGCACGGTGTGTCCTGAAACATCTAAAAAACTCAGCTTAGGGAGCATAGGGCACATCCACTCATGGGCGTATAAATTGGGAAAACTAAAAATCAGCAAGACACAGGCACCCCAAAGTTTAGGGCTGCTCTGTTGACAAGAATCTCCACTTCGTTACACCTTAAATATCCCAGGAAAGAGAAAAATGGATAAAGAAGTTGTGGTCCTTATGTACAATGGAATATCACTCAGCCATGAAATCAACGTCATAAGGCTAGTAGCAGCATGATGAGTGGATTTAGGTACGACGATTCTAAGTGAAATAATTCACACAGAAAAAGACACTTATCATAAGATATGACTTATAGAGGGAATGTAAAAACCGCTACCCTTGAACTGAATTACAAAACAGAATAGAGTCACACGTTTAGAAAACACACTATGGCTGCTTAACGGGAAAGGTGAGGTGGGGTGATGCATACAACAAGGGTTTCAAATTATCTCAGATACCGTTCCATAAACCCAATATGTAATAGACAAGCCCTACTCCTTCCTCAATGAATTGGACTCAACACCCCCAATTCACCGCCCAAGAATATATCTGACTAGTAAGAATCTTGAAACCTATGCATTGATATCTCTCTGTAAGTGAGTCAAGTGGGTGTAAAGCGGCAAAATCACAGCAGTGAAAAGCAGGTAAACCCCATTATAAAAATCAATTACTTTTAAAAACCCGTGAAACAAAGACAGTGAAAGAGAGAGAAATTCTTACAAAATTCGTTCAGCGGCTGTAATGCCACCTGGATTGACCATATCTAGACCCACAGCTGATTGAGACATAAGGGTGGACACTCTTGGGGCTGAGAGGTTTGGTGAGGTTGGGTGAGCAAACGCAGACCCTTTAAAGTAATACTGCGTGGTACCCATCCCATGGGGCCCAAATCTCCAGGTTCAAGGGCATCTTCCTACATCGAAAACATGCATGAGAAACCCAGAAGATGGTACACCGTGTGATCGGGAAAGGTTTCTAAAACGCACCTCATTTCTCATCTCCTTGTGCTCGGGTTCGCCATTCCAGCCGCTTTACTAGCAATCTCCCTCCTTGGAGAATCAGCACCTTTAACCTCCTGTTCCGTACAGCTTGCAATTTGTCCTGAGGATGAAAGGGAAGAGGGGGAACCAATGAGAGACTAGCTCCAGGTGTTGGGACAGGCAGAGGTCACTCTATTTTCCCATCAGGAAGAAGAATTAACCACAGGCTCAGCCTGCCGCCTGGGACCAGAATAGGGCCTGAAGCAATCCTGCGCTTTTGCGGCCAGCGCCCAAGAAAGCGAGTTGAAAAATGGAGCTCAGGGACACTGCAATTCACAAACCTGCAGACTTATAAATGATGACTCTCGTCCACAAATATATTGAGGGAAGGCAACGAAGAGGATTTGAAAGCAAGGCAGAATTGCAGGAAACAGATTTCAGGAGGGAGATTCGAATCGCCTTTAAAGCACAGGAAAAGCGGCAAAACCTCGACAATGATGCCCTTGGCCAAAAAGGGCGTATGCGTTTTTTCCTGAATATATTCAGGAAAAAACGCATACGCCCTTTTTGGCCAACCAAGCAACCTGGAAAGGCAAATCAGCGCTACAAAGAAGTCTCGCTTCCCATCGGTCAAAAGGGCCATGCTGAATAAAGTGTCAAAACCAGAAATGCAGGACAGGCCATGGAGAAACGGGAGCCTGGCTACGCTGATGGGCGGGATGTAAATTGCCAACAGCCACTCTGGAGAAGTGCACGGTGTGTCCTGAAACATCTAAAAAACTCAGCTTAGGGAGCATAGGGCACATCCACTCATGGGCGTATAAATTGGGAAAACTAAAAATCAGCAAGACACAGGCACCCCAAAGTTTAGGGCTGCTCTGTTGACAAGAATCTCCACTTCGTTACACCTTAAATATCCCAGGAAAGAGAAAAATGGATAAAGAAGTTGTGGTCCTTATGTACAATGGAATATCACTCAGCCATGAAATCAACGTCATAAGGCTAGTAGCAGCATGATGAGTGGATTTAGGTACGACGATTCTAAGTGAAATAATTCACACAGAAAAAGACACTTATCATAAGATATGACTTATAGAGGGAATGTAAAAACCGCTACCCTTGAACTGAATTACAAAACAGAATAGAGTCACACGTTTAGAAAACACACTATGGCTGCTTAACGGGAAAGGTGAGGTGGGGTGATGCATACAACAAGGGTTTCAAATTAGCTCAGATACCGTTCCATAAAACCAATATGTAATAGACAAGCCCTACTCCTTCCTCAATGAATTGGACTCAACACCCCCAATTCACCGCCCAAGAATATATCTGACTAGTAAGAATCTTGAAACCTATGCATTGATATCTCTCTGTAAGTGAGTCAAGTGGGTGTAAAGCGGCAAAATCACAGCAGTGAAAAGCAGGTAAACCCCATTATAAAAATCAATTACTTTTAAAAACCCGTGAAACAAAGACAGTGAAAGATAGAGAAATACTTACAAAATTCGTTCAGCGGCTGTAATGCCACCTGGATTGACCATATCTAGACCCACAGCTGATTGAGACATAAGGGTGGACACTCTTGGGGCTGAGAGGTTTGGTGAGGTTGGGTGAGCAAACGCAGACCCTTTAAAGTAATACTGCGTGGTACCCATCCCATGGGTCCCAAATCTCCAGGTTCAAGGGCATCTTCCTACATCGAAAACATGCATGAGAAACCCAGAAGATGGTACACCGTGTGATCGGGAAAGGTTTCTAAAACGCACATCATTTCTCATCTCCTTGTGCTCGGGTTCGCCATTCCAGCCGCTTTACTAGCAATCTCCCTCCTTGGAGAATCAGCACCTTTAACCTCCTGTTCCGTACAGCTTGCAATTTGTCCTGAGGATGAAAGGGAACAGGGGGAACCAATGAGAGACTAGCTCTAGGTGTTGGGACAGGCAGAGGTCACTCTATTTTCCCATCAGGAAGAAGAATTAACCACAGGCTCAGCCTGCCGCCTGGGACCAGAATAGGGCCTGAAGCAATCCTGCGCTTTTGCGGCCAGCGCCCAAGAAACCGACTTGAAAAATGGAGCTCAGGGGCACTGCAATTCACAAACCTGCAGACTTATAAATGATGACTCTCGTCCACAAATATATTGAGGGAAGGCAACGAAGAGGATTTGAAAGCAAGGCAGAATTGCAGGAAACAGATTTCAGGAGGGAGATTCGAATCGCCTTTAAAGCACAGGAAAAGCGGCAAAACCTCGACAATGATGCCCTTGGCCAAAAAGGGCGTATGCGTTTTTTCCTGAATATATTCAGGAAAAAACGCATACGCCCTTTTTGGCCAACCAAGCAACCTGGAAAGGCAAATCAGCGCTACAAAGAAGTCTCGCTTCCCATCGGTCAAAAGGGCCATGCTGAATAAAGTGTCAAAACCAGAAATGCAGGACAGGCCATGGAGAAACGGGAGCCTGGCTACGCTGATGGGCGGGATGTAAATTGCCAACAGCCACTCTGGAGAAGTGCACGGTGTGTCCTGAAACATCTAAAAAACTCAGCTTAGGGAGCATAGGGCACATCCACTCATGGGCGTATAAATTGGGAAAACTAAAAATCAGCAAGACACAGGCACCCCAAAGTTTAGGGCTGCTCTGTTGACAAGAATCTCCACTTCGTTACACCTTAAATATCCCAGGAAAGAGAAAAATGGATAAAGAAGTTGTGCTCCTTATGTACAATGGAATATCACTCAGCCATGAAATCAACGTCATAAGGCTAGTAGCAGCATGATGATTGGATTTAGGTACGACGATTCTAAGTGAAATAAGTCACACAGAAAAAGACACTTATCATAAGATATGACTTATAGAGGGAATGTAAAAACCGCTACCCTTGAACTGAATTACAAAACAGAATAGAGTCACACGTTTAGAAAACACACTATGGCTGCTTAACGGGAAAGGTGAGGTGGGGTGATGCATACAACAAGGGTTTCAAATTATCTCAGATACCGTTCCATAAACCCAATATGTAATAGACAAGCCCTACTCCTTCCTCAATGAATTGGACTCAACACCCCCAATTCACCGCCCAAGAATATATCTGACTAGTAAGAATCTTGAAACCTATGCATTGATATCTCTCTGTAAGTGAGTCAAGTGGGTGTAAAGCGGCAAAATCACAGCAGTGAAAAGCAGGTAAACCCCATTATAAAAATCAATTACTTTTAAAAACCCGTGAAACAAAGACAGTGAAAGAGAGAGAAATTCTTACAAAATTCGTTCAGCGGCTGTAATGCCACCTGGATTGACCATATCTAGACCCACAGCTGATTGAGACATAAGGGTGGACACTCTTGGGGCTGAGAGGTTTGGTGAGGTTGGGTGAGCAAACGCAGACCCTTTAAAGTAATACTGCGTGGTACCCATCCCATGGGGCCCAAATCTCCAGGTTCAAGGGCATCTTCCTACATCGAAAACATGCATGAGAAACCCAGAAGATGGTACACCGTGTGATCGGGAAAGGTTTCTAAAACGCACCTCATTTCTCATCTCCTTGTGCTCGGGTTCGCCATTCCAGCCGCTTTACTAGCAATCTCCCTCCTTGGAGAATCAGCACCTTTAACCTCCTGTTCCGTACAGCTTGCAATTTGTCCTGAGGATGAAAGGGAAGAGGGGGAACCAATGAGAGACTAGCTCCAGGTGTTGGGACAGGCAGAGGTCACTCTATTTTCCCATCAGGAAGAAGAATTAACCACAGGCTCAGCCTGCCGCCTGGGACCAGAATAGGGCCTGAAGCAATCCTGCGCTTTTGCGGCCAGCGCCCAAGAAACCGACTTGAAAAATGGAGCTCAGGGGCACTGCAATTCACAAACCTGCAGACTTATAAATGATGACTCTCGTCCACAAATATATTGAGGGAAGGCAACGAAGAGGATTTGAAAGCAAGGCAGAATTGCAGGAAACAGATTTCAGGAGGGAGATTCGAATCGCCTTTAAAGCACAGGAAAAGCGGCAAAACCTCGACAATGATGCCCTTGGCCAAAAAGGGCGTATGCGTTTTTTCCTGAATATATTCAGGAAAAAACGCATACGCCCTTTTTGGCCAACCAAGCAACCTGGAAAGGCAAATCAGCGCTACAAAGAAGTCTCGCTTCCCATCGGTCAAAAGGGCCATGCTGAATAAAGTGTCAAAACCAGAAATGCAGGAAAGGCCATGGAGAAACGGGAGCCTGGCTACGCTGATGGGCGGGATGTAAATTGCCAACAGCCACTCTGGAGAAGTGCACGGTGTGTCCTGAAACATCTAAAAAACTCAGCTTAGGGAGCATAGGGCACATCCACTCATGGGCGTATAAATTGGGAAAACTAAAAATCAGCAAGACACAGGCACCCCAAAGTTTAGGGCTGCTCTGTTGACAAGAATCTCCACTTCGTTACACCTTAAATATCCCAGGAAAGAGAAAAATGGATAAAGAAGTTGTGCTCCTTATGTACAATGGAATATCACTCAGCCATGAAATCAACGTCATAAGGCTAGTAGCAGCATGATGATTGGATTTAGGTACGACGATTCTAAGTGAAATAAGTCACACAGAAAAAGACACTTATCATAAGATATGACTTATAGAGGGAATGTAAAAACCGCTACCCTTGAACTGAATTACAAAACAGAATAGAGTCACACGTTTAGAAAACACACTATGGCTGCTTAACGGGAAAGGTGAGGTGGGGTGATGCATACAACAAGGGTTTCAAATTATCTCAGATACCGTTCCATAAACCCAATATGTAATAGACAAGCCCTACTCCTTCCTCAATGAATTGGACTCAACACCCCCAATTCACCGCCCAAGAATATATCTGACTAGTAAGAATCTTGAAACCTATGCATTGATATCTCTCTGTAAGTGAGTCAAGTGGGTGTAAAGCGGCAAAATCACAGCAGTGAAAAGCAGGTAAACCCCATTATAAAAATCAATTACTTTTAAAAACCCGTGAAACAAAGACAGTGAAAGAGAGAGAAATAATTACAAAATTCGTTCAGCGGCTGTAATGCCACCTGGATTGACCATATCTAGACCCACAGCTGATTGAGACATAAGGGTGGACACTCTTGGGGCTGAGAGGTTTGGTGAGGTTGGGTGAGCAAACGCAGACCCTTTAAAGTAATACTGCGTGGTACCCATCCCATGGGTCCCAAATCTCCAGGTTCAAGGGCATCTTCCTACATCGAAAACATGCATGAGAAACCCAGAAGATGGTACACCGTGTGATCGGGAAAGGTTTCTAAAACGCACCTCATTTCTCATCTCCTTGTGCTCGGGTTCGCCATTCCAGCCGCTTTACTAGCAATCTCCCTCCTTGGAGAATCAGCACCTTTAACCTCCTGTTCCGTACAGCTTGCAATTTGTCCTGAGGATGAAAGGGAAGAGGGGGAACCAATGAGAGACTAGCTCCAGGTGTTGGGACAGGCAGAGGTCACTCTATTTTCCCATCAGGAAGAAGAATTAACCACAGGCTCAGCCTGCCGCCTGGGACCAGAATAGGGCCTGAAGCAATCCTGCGCTTTTGCGGCCAGCGCCCAAGAAAGCGAGTTGAAAAATGGAGCTCAGGGACACTGCAATTCACAAACCTGCAGACTTATAAATGATGACTCTCGTCCACAAATATATTGAGGGAAGGCAACGAAGAGGATTTGAAAGCAAGGCAGAATTGCAGGAAACAGATTTCAGGAGGGAGATTCGAATCGCCTTTAAAGCACAGGAAAAGCGGCAAAACCTCGACAATGATGCCCTTGGCCAAAAAGGGCGTATGCGTTTTTTCCTGAATATATTCAGGAAAAAACGCATACGCCCTTTTTGGCCAACCAAGCAACCTGGAAAGGCAAATCAGCGCTACAAAGAAGTCTCGCTTCCCATCGGTCAAAAGGGCCATGCTGAATAAAGTGTCAAAACCAGAAATGCAGGACAGGCCATGGAGAAACGGGAGCCTGGCTACGCTGATGGGCGGGATGTAAATTGCCAACAGCCACTCTGGAGAAGTGCACGGTGTGTCCTGAAACATCTAAAAAACTCAGCTTAGGGAGCATAGGGCACATCCACTCATGGGCGTATAAATTGGGAAAACTAAAAATCAGCAAGACACAGGCACCCCAAAGTTTAGGGCTGCTCTGTTGACAAGAATCTCCACTTCGTTACACCTTAAATATCCCAGGAAAGAGAAAAATGGATAAAGAAGTTGTGCTCCTTATGTACAATGGAATATCACTCAGCCATGAAATCAACGTCATAAGGCTAGTAGCAGCATGATGATTGGATTTAGGTACGACGATTCTAAGTGAAATAAGTCACACAGAAAAAGACACTTATCATAAGATATGACTTATAGAGGGAATGTAAAAACCGCTACCCTTGAACTGAATTACAAAACAGAATAGAGTCACACGTTTAGAAAACACACTATGGCTGCTTAACGGGAAAGGTGAGGTGGGGTGATGCATACAACAAGGGTTTCAAATTATCTCAGATACCGTTCCATAAACCCAATATGTAATAGACAAGCCCTACTCCTTCCTCAATGAATTGGACTCAACACCCCCAATTCACCGCCCAAGAATATATCTGACTAGTAAGAATCTTGAAACCTATGCATTGATATCTCTCTGTAAGTGAGTCAAGTGGGTGTAAAGCGGCAAAATCACAGCAGTGAAAAGCAGGTAAACCCCATTATAAAAATCAATTACTTTTAAAAACCCGTGAAACAAAGACAGTGAAAGAGAGAGAAATTCTTACAAAATTCGTTCAGCGGCTGTAATGCCACCTGGATTGACCATATCTAGACCCACAGCTGATTGAGACATAAGGGTGGACACTCTTGGGGCTGAGAGGTTTGGTGAGGTTGGGTGAGCAAACGCAGACCCTTTAAAGTAATACTGCGTGGTACCCATCCCATGGGGCCCAAATCTCCAGGTTCAAGGGCATCTTCCTACATCGAAAACATGCATGAGAAACCCAGAAGATGGTACACCGTGTGATCGGGAAAGGTTTCTAAAACGCACCTCATTTCTCATCTCCTTGTGCTCGGGTTCGCCATTCCAGCCGCTTTACTAGCAATCTCCCTCCTTGGAGAATCAGCACCTTTAACCTCCTGTTCCGTACAGCTTGCAATTTGTCCTGAGGATGAAAGGGAAGAGGGGGAACCAATGAGGGACTAGCTCTAGGTGTTGGGACAGGCAGAGGTCACTCTATTTTCCCATCAGGAAGAAGAATTAACCACAGGCTCAGCCTGCCGCCTGGGACCAGAATAGGGCCTGAAGCAATCCTGCGCTCTTGCGGCCAGCGCCCAAGAAAGCGAGTTGAAAAATGGAGCTCAGGGGCACTGCAATTCACAAACCTGCAGACTTATAAATGATGACTCTCGTCCACAAATATATTGAGGGAAGGCAACGAAGAGGATTTGAAAGCAAGGCAGAATTGCAGGAAACAGATTTCAGGAGGGAGATTCGAATCGCCTTTAAAGCACAGGAAAAGCGGCAAAACCTCGACAATGATGCCCTTGGCCAAAAAGGGCGTATGCGTTTTTTCCTGAATATATTCAGGAAAAAACGCATACGCCCTTTTTGGCCAACCAAGCAACCTGGAAAGGCAAATCAGCGCTACAAAGAAGTCTCGCTTCCCATAGGTCAAAAGGGCCATGCTGAATAAAGTGTCAAAACCAGAAATGCAGGACAGGCCATGGAGAAACGGGAGCCTGGCTACGCTGATGGGCGGGATGTAAATTGCCAACAGCCACTCTGGAGAAGTGCACGGTGTGTCCTGAAACATCTAAAAAACTCAGCTTAGGGAGCATAGGGCACATCCACTCATGGGCGTATAAATTGGGAAAACTAAAAATCAGCAAGACACAGGCACCCCAAAGTTTAGGGCTGCTCTGTTGACAAGAATCTCCACTTCGTTACACCTTAAATATCCCAGGAAAGAGAAAAATGGATAAAGAAGTTGTGGTCCTTATGTACAATGGAATATCACTCAGCCATGAAATCAACGTCATAAGGCTAGTAGCAGCATGATGAGTGGATTTAGGTACGACGATTCTAAGTGAAATAATTCACACAGAAAAAGACACTTATCATAAGATATGACTTATAGAGGGAATGTAAAAACCGCTACCCTTGAACTGAATTACAAAACAGAATAGAGTCACACGTTTAGAAAACACACTATGGCTGCTTAACGGGAAAGGTGAGGTGGGGTGATGCATACAACAAGGGTTTCAAATTATCTCAGATACCGTTCCATAAACCCAATATGTAATAGACAAGCCCTACTCCTTCCTCAATGAATTGGACTCAACACCCCCAATTCACCGCCCAAGAATATATCTGACTAGTAAGAATCTTGAAACCTATGCATTGATATCTCTCTGTAAGTGAGTCAAGTGGGTGTAAAGCGGCAAAATCACAGCAGTGAAAAGCAGGTAAACCCCATTATAAAAATCAATTACTTTTAAAAACCCGTGAAACAAAGACAGTGAAAGAGAGAGAAATTCTTACAAAATTCGTTCAGCGGCTGTAATGCCACCTGGATTGACCATATCTAGACCCACAGCTGATTGAGACATAAGGGTGGACACTCTTGGGGCTGAGAGGTTTGGTGAGGTTGGGTGAGCAAACGCAGACCCTTTAAAGTAATACTGCGTGGTACCCATCCCATGGGGCCCAAATCTCCAGGTTCAAGGGCATCTTCCTACATCGAAAACATGCATGAGAAACCCAGAAGATGGTACACCGTGTGATCGGGAAAGGTTTCTAAAACGCACCTCATTTCTCATCTCCTTGTGCTCGGGTTCGCCATTCCAGCCGCTTTACTAGCAATCTCCCTCCTTGGAGAATCAGCACCTTTAACCTCCTGTTCCGTACAGCTTGCAATTTGTCCTGAGGATGAAAGGGAAGAGGGGGAACCAATGAGAGACTAGCTCCAGGTGTTGGGACAGGCAGAGGTCACTCTATTTTCCCATCAGGAAGAAGAATTAACCACAGGCTCAGCCTGCCGCCTGGGACCAGAATAGGGCCTGAAGCAATCCTGCGCTTTTGCGGCCAGCGCCCAAGAAAGCGAGTTGAAAAATGGAGCTCAGGGACACTGCAATTCACAAACCTGCAGACTTATAAATGATGACTCTCGTCCACAAATATATTGAGGGAAGGCAACGAAGAGGATTTGAAAGCAAGGCAGAATTGCAGGAAACAGATTTCAGGAGGGAGATTCGAATCGCCTTTAAAGCACAGGAAAAGCGGCAAAACCTCGACAATGATGCCCTTGGCCAAAAAGGGCGTATGCGTTTTTTCCTGAATATATTCAGGAAAAAACGCATACGCCCTTTTTGGCCAACCAAGCAACCTGGAAAGGCAAATCAGCGCTACAAAGAAGTCTCGCTTCCCATCGGTCAAAAGGGCCATGCTGAATAAAGTGTCAAAACCAGAAATGCAGGACAGGCCATGGAGAAACGGGAGCCTGGCTACGCTGATGGGCGGGATGTAAATTGCCAACAGCCACTCTGGAGAAGTGCACGGTGTGTCCTGAAACATCTAAAAAACTCAGCTTAGGGAGCATAGGGCACATCCACTCATGGGCGTATAAATTGGGAAAACTAAAAATCAGCAAGACACAGGCACCCCAAAGTTTAGGGCTGCTCTGTTGACAAGAATCTCCACTTCGTTACACCTTAAATATCCCAGGAAAGAGAAAAATGGATAAAGAAGTTGTGGTCCTTATGTACAATGGAATATCACTCAGCCATGAAATCAACGTCATAAGGCTAGTAGCAGCATGATGAGTGGATTTAGGTACGACGATTCTAAGTGAAATAATTCACACAGAAAAAGACACTTATCATAAGATATGACTTATAGAGGGAATGTAAAAACCGCTACCCTTGAACTGAATTACAAAACAGAATAGAGTCACACGTTTAGAAAACACACTATGGCTGCTTAACGGGAAAGGTGAGGTGGGGTGATGCATACAACAAGGGTTTCAAATTAGCTCAGATACCGTTCCATAAAACCAATATGTAATAGACAAGCCCTACTCCTTCCTCAATGAATTGGACTCAACACCCCCAATTCACCGCCCAAGAATATATCTGACTAGTAAGAATCTTGAAACCTATGCATTGATATCTCTCTGTAAGTGAGTCAAGTGGGTGTAAAGCGGCAAAATCACAGCAGTGAAAAGCAGGTAAACCCCATTATAAAAATCAATTACTTTTAAAAACCCGTGAAACAAAGACAGTGAAAGATAGAGAAATACTTACAAAATTCGTTCAGCGGCTGTAATGCCACCTGGATTGACCATATCTAGACCCACAGCTGATTGAGACATAAGGGTGGACACTCTTGGGGCTGAGAGGTTTGGTGAGGTTGGGTGAGCAAACGCAGACCCTTTAAAGTAATACTGCGTGGTACCCATCCCATGGGTCCCAAATCTCCAGGTTCAAGGGCATCTTCCTACATCGAAAACATGCATGAGAAACCCAGAAGATGGTACACCGTGTGATCGGGAAAGGTTTCTAAAACGCACATCATTTCTCATCTCCTTGTGCTCGGGTTCGCCATTCCAGCCGCTTTACTAGCAATCTCCCTCCTTGGAGAATCAGCACCTTTAACCTCCTGTTCCGTACAGCTTGCAATTTGTCCTGAGGATGAAAGGGAACAGGGGGAACCAATGAGAGACTAGCTCTAGGTGTTGGGACAGGCAGAGGTCACTCTATTTTCCCATCAGGAAGAAGAATTAACCACAGGCTCAGCCTGCCGCCTGGGACCAGAATAGGGCCTGAAGCAATCCTGCGCTTTTGCGGCCAGCGCCCAAGAAACCGACTTGAAAAATGGAGCTCAGGGGCACTGCAATTCACAAACCTGCAGACTTATAAATGATGACTCTCGTCCACAAATATATTGAGGGAAGGCAACGAAGAGGATTTGAAAGCAAGGCAGAATTGCAGGAAACAGATTTCAGGAGGGAGATTCGAATCGCCTTTAAAGCACAGGAAAAGCGGCAAAACCTCGACAATGATGCCCTTGGCCAAAAAGGGCGTATGCGTTTTTTCCTGAATATATTCAGGAAAAAACGCATACGCCCTTTTTGGCCAACCAAGCAACCTGGAAAGGCAAATCAGCGCTACAAAGAAGTCTCGCTTCCCATCGGTCAAAAGGGCCATGCTGAATAAAGTGTCAAAACCAGAAATGCAGGACAGGCCATGGAGAAACGGGAGCCTGGCTACGCTGATGGGCGGGATGTAAATTGCCAACAGCCACTCTGGAGAAGTGCACGGTGTGTCCTGAAACATCTAAAAAACTCAGCTTAGGGAGCATAGGGCACATCCACTCATGGGCGTATAAATTGGGAAAACTAAAAATCAGCAAGACACAGGCACCCCAAAGTTTAGGGCTGCTCTGTTGACAAGAATCTCCACTTCGTTACACCTTAAATATCCCAGGAAAGAGAAAAATGGATAAAGAAGTTGTGCTCCTTATGTACAATGGAATATCACTCAGCCATGAAATCAACGTCATAAGGCTAGTAGCAGCATGATGATTGGATTTAGGTACGACGATTCTAAGTGAAATAAGTCACACAGAAAAAGACACTTATCATAAGATATGACTTATAGAGGGAATGTAAAAACCGCTACCCTTGAACTGAATTACAAAACAGAATAGAGTCACACGTTTAGAAAACACACTATGGCTGCTTAACGGGAAAGGTGAGGTGGGGTGATGCATACAACAAGGGTTTCAAATTATCTCAGATACCGTTCCATAAACCCAATATGTAATAGACAAGCCCTACTCCTTCCTCAATGAATTGGACTCAACACCCCCAATTCACCGCCCAAGAATATATCTGACTAGTAAGAATCTTGAAACCTATGCATTGATATCTCTCTGTAAGTGAGTCAAGTGGGTGTAAAGCGGCAAAATCACAGCAGTGAAAAGCAGGTAAACCCCATTATAAAAATCAATTACTTTTAAAAACCCGTGAAACAAAGACAGTGAAAGAGAGAGAAATTCTTACAAAATTCGTTCAGCGGCTGTAATGCCACCTGGATTGACCATATCTAGACCCACAGCTGATTGAGACATAAGGGTGGACACTCTTGGGGCTGAGAGGTTTGGTGAGGTTGGGTGAGCAAACGCAGACCCTTTAAAGTAATACTGCGTGGTACCCATCCCATGGGGCCCAAATCTCCAGGTTCAAGGGCATCTTCCTACATCGAAAACATGCATGAGAAACCCAGAAGATGGTACACCGTGTGATCGGGAAAGGTTTCTAAAACGCACCTCATTTCTCATCTCCTTGTGCTCGGGTTCGCCATTCCAGCCGCTTTACTAGCAATCTCCCTCCTTGGAGAATCAGCACCTTTAACCTCCTGTTCCGTACAGCTTGCAATTTGTCCTGAGGATGAAAGGGAAGAGGGGGAACCAATGAGAGACTAGCTCCAGGTGTTGGGACAGGCAGAGGTCACTCTATTTTCCCATCAGGAAGAAGAATTAACCACAGGCTCAGCCTGCCGCCTGGGACCAGAATAGGGCCTGAAGCAATCCTGCGCTTTTGCGGCCAGCGCCCAAGAAACCGACTTGAAAAATGGAGCTCAGGGGCACTGCAATTCACAAACCTGCAGACTTATAAATGATGACTCTCGTCCACAAATATATTGAGGGAAGGCAACGAAGAGGATTTGAAAGCAAGGCAGAATTGCAGGAAACAGATTTCAGGAGGGAGATTCGAATCGCCTTTAAAGCACAGGAAAAGCGGCAAAACCTCGACAATGATGCCCTTGGCCAAAAAGGGCGTATGCGTTTTTTCCTGAATATATTCAGGAAAAAACGCATACGCCCTTTTTGGCCAACCAAGCAACCTGGAAAGGCAAATCAGCGCTACAAAGAAGTCTCGCTTCCCATCGGTCAAAAGGGCCATGCTGAATAAAGTGTCAAAACCAGAAATGCAGGAAAGGCCATGGAGAAACGGGAGCCTGGCTACGCTGATGGGCGGGATGTAAATTGCCAACAGCCACTCTGGAGAAGTGCACGGTGTGTCCTGAAACATCTAAAAAACTCAGCTTAGGGAGCATAGGGCACATCCACTCATGGGCGTATAAATTGGGAAAACTAAAAATCAGCAAGACACAGGCACCCCAAAGTTTAGGGCTGCTCTGTTGACAAGAATCTCCACTTCGTTACACCTTAAATATCCCAGGAAAGAGAAAAATGGATAAAGAAGTTGTGCTCCTTATGTACAATGGAATATCACTCAGCCATGAAATCAACGTCATAAGGCTAGTAGCAGCATGATGATTGGATTTAGGTACGACGATTCTAAGTGAAATAAGTCACACAGAAAAAGACACTTATCATAAGATATGACTTATAGAGGGAATGTAAAAACCGCTACCCTTGAACTGAATTACAAAACAGAATAGAGTCACACGTTTAGAAAACACACTATGGCTGCTTAACGGGAAAGGTGAGGTGGGGTGATGCATACAACAAGGGTTTCAAATTATCTCAGATACCGTTCCATAAACCCAATATGTAATAGACAAGCCCTACTCCTTCCTCAATGAATTGGACTCAACACCCCCAATTCACCGCCCAAGAATATATCTGACTAGTAAGAATCTTGAAACCTATGCATTGATATCTCTCTGTAAGTGAGTCAAGTGGGTGTAAAGCGGCAAAATCACAGCAGTGAAAAGCAGGTAAACCCCATTATAAAAATCAATTACTTTTAAAAACCCGTGAAACAAAGACAGTGAAAGAGAGAGAAATAATTACAAAATTCGTTCAGCGGCTGTAATGCCACCTGGATTGACCATATCTAGACCCACAGCTGATTGAGACATAAGGGTGGACACTCTTGGGGCTGAGAGGTTTGGTGAGGTTGGGTGAGCAAACGCAGACCCTTTAAAGTAATACTGCGTGGTACCCATCCCATGGGTCCCAAATCTCCAGGTTCAAGGGCATCTTCCTACATCGAAAACATGCATGAGAAACCCAGAAGATGGTACACCGTGTGATCGGGAAAGGTTTCTAAAACGCACCTCATTTCTCATCTCCTTGTGCTCGGGTTCGCCATTCCAGCCGCTTTACTAGCAATCTCCCTCCTTGGAGAATCAGCACCTTTAACCTCCTGTTCCGTACAGCTTGCAATTTGTCCTGAGGATGAAAGGGAAGAGGGGGAACCAATGAGAGACTAGCTCCAGGTGTTGGGACAGGCAGAGGTCACTCTATTTTCCCATCAGGAAGAAGAATTAACCACAGGCTCAGCCTGCCGCCTGGGACCAGAATAGGGCCTGAAGCAATCCTGCGCTTTTGCGGCCAGCGCCCAAGAAAGCGAGTTGAAAAATGGAGCTCAGGGACACTGCAATTCACAAACCTGCAGACTTATAAATGATGACTCTCGTCCACAAATATATTGAGGGAAGGCAACGAAGAGGATTTGAAAGCAAGGCAGAATTGCAGGAAACAGATTTCAGGAGGGAGATTCGAATCGCCTTTAAAGCACAGGAAAAGCGGCAAAACCTCGACAATGATGCCCTTGGCCAAAAAGGGCGTATGCGTTTTTTCCTGAATATATTCAGGAAAAAACGCATACGCCCTTTTTGGCCAACCAAGCAACCTGGAAAGGCAAATCAGCGCTACAAAGAAGTCTCGCTTCCCATCGGTCAAAAGGGCCATGCTGAATAAAGTGTCAAAACCAGAAATGCAGGACAGGCCATGGAGAAACGGGAGCCTGGCTACGCTGATGGGCGGGATGTAAATTGCCAACAGCCACTCTGGAGAAGTGCACGGTGTGTCCTGAAACATCTAAAAAACTCAGCTTAGGGAGCATAGGGCACATCCACTCATGGGCGTATAAATTGGGAAAACTAAAAATCAGCAAGACACAGGCACCCCAAAGTTTAGGGCTGCTCTGTTGACAAGAATCTCCACTTCGTTACACCTTAAATATCCCAGGAAAGAGAAAAATGGATAAAGAAGTTGTGCTCCTTATGTACAATGGAATATCACTCAGCCATGAAATCAACGTCATAAGGCTAGTAGCAGCATGATGATTGGATTTAGGTACGACGATTCTAAGTGAAATAAGTCACACAGAAAAAGACACTTATCATAAGATATGACTTATAGAGGGAATGTAAAAACCGCTACCCTTGAACTGAATTACAAAACAGAATAGAGTCACACGTTTAGAAAACACACTATGGCTGCTTAACGGGAAAGGTGAGGTGGGGTGATGCATACAACAAGGGTTTCAAATTATCTCAGATACCGTTCCATAAACCCAATATGTAATAGACAAGCCCTACTCCTTCCTCAATGAATTGGACTCAACACCCCCAATTCACCGCCCAAGAATATATCTGACTAGTAAGAATCTTGAAACCTATGCATTGATATCTCTCTGTAAGTGAGTCAAGTGGGTGTAAAGCGGCAAAATCACAGCAGTGAAAAGCAGGTAAACCCCATTATAAAAATCAATTACTTTTAAAAACCCGTGAAACAAAGACAGTGAAAGAGAGAGAAATTCTTACAAAATTCGTTCAGCGGCTGTAATGCCACCTGGATTGACCATATCTAGACCCACAGCTGATTGAGACATAAGGGTGGACACTCTTGGGGCTGAGAGGTTTGGTGAGGTTGGGTGAGCAAACGCAGACCCTTTAAAGTAATACTGCGTGGTACCCATCCCATGGGGCCCAAATCTCCAGGTTCAAGGGCATCTTCCTACATCGAAAACATGCATGAGAAACCCAGAAGATGGTACACCGTGTGATCGGGAAAGGTTTCTAAAACGCACCTCATTTCTCATCTCCTTGTGCTCGGGTTCGCCATTCCAGCCGCTTTACTAGCAATCTCCCTCCTTGGAGAATCAGCACCTTTAACCTCCTGTTCCGTACAGCTTGCAATTTGTCCTGAGGATGAAAGGGAAGAGGGGGAACCAATGAGAGACTAGCTCCAGGTGTTGGGACAGGCAGAGGTCACTCTATTTTCCCATCAGGAAGAAGAATTAACCACAGGCTCAGCCTGCCGCCTGGGACCAGAATAGGGCCTGAAGCAATCCTGCGCTTTTGCGGCCAGCGCCCAAGAAAGCGAGTTGAAAAATGGAGCTCAGGGACACTGCAATTCACAAACCTGCAGACTTATAAATGATGACTCTCGTCCACAAATATATTGAGGGAAGGCAACGAAGAGGATTTGAAAGCAAGGCAGAATTGCAGGAAACAGATTTCAGGAGGGAGATTCGAATCGCCTTTAAAGCACAGGAAAAGCGGCAAAACCTCGACAATGATGCCCTTGGCCAAAAAGGGCGTATGCGTTTTTTCCTGAATATATTCAGGAAAAAACGCATACGCCCTTTTTGGCCAACCAAGCAACCTGGAAAGGCAAATCAGCGCTACAAAGAAGTCTCGCTTCCCATCGGTCAAAAGGGCCATGCTGAATAAAGTGTCAAAACCAGAAATGCAGGACAGGCCATGGAGAAACGGGAGCCTGGCTACGCTGATGGGCGGGATGTAAATTGCCAACAGCCACTCTGGAGAAGTGCACGGTGTGTCCTGAAACATCTAAAAAACTCAGCTTAGGGAGCATAGGGCACATCCACTCATGGGCGTATAAATTGGGAAAACTAAAAATCAGCAAGACACAGGCACCCCAAAGTTTAGGGCTGCTCTGTTGACAAGAATGTCCACTTCGTTACACCTTAAATATCCCAGGAAAGAGAAAAATGGATAAAGAAGTTGTGGTCCTTATGTACAATGGAATATCACTCAGCCATGAAATCAACGTCATAAGGCTAGTAGCAGCATGATGAGTGGATTTAGGTACGACGATTCTAAGTGAAATAATTCACACAGAAAAAGACACTTATCATAAGATATGACTTATAGAGGGAATGTAAAAACCGCTACCCTTGAACTGAATTACAAAACAGAATAGAGTCACACGTTTAGAAAACACACTATGGCTGCTTAACGGGAAAGGTGAGGTGGCATGATGCATAAAACAAGGGTTTCGAATTATCTCTGATACCGTTCCATAAACCCAATATGTAATAAACAAGGCCTACTCCTTGCTCAATGAATTGGACTCCACACCCCCTATTCACCGCCCAAGAATATATCTGACTAGTAAGAATCTTAAAACCTATGCATTGATATATCTCTGTAAGTGAGTCAAGTGGGTGTAAAGCGGCAAAAACACAGCAGTGAAAAGCAGGTAAACCCCATTATAAAAATCAATTACTTTTAAAAACCCGTGAAACAAAGACAGTGAAAGAGAGAGAAATTCTTACAAAATTCGTTCAGGGGCTGTGATGCCACCTAGATTGACCATATCTAGACCCACAGCTGATTGAGACATAAGGGTGGACACTCTTGGGGCTGAGAGGTTTGTTGAGGTTGGGTGAGCAAACGCAGACCCTTTAAAGTAATACTGCGTGGTACCCATCCCATGGGTCCCAAATCTCCAGGTTCAAGGGCATCTTCCTACATCGAAAACATGCATGAGAAACCCAGAAGATTGTACACTGTGTGACCGGGAAAGGTTTCTAAAACGCACCTCATTTCTCATCTCCTTGTGCTCGGGTTCGCCATTCCAGCCGCTTTACTAGCAATCTCCCTCCTTGGAGAATCAGCACCTATAACCTCCTGTTCCGTACAGGTTGCAATTTCTCCTGAGGATTAACGGGAAGAGGGGGAACCAATGAGAGACTAGCTCTAGGTGTTGGGACAGGCACAGGTCACTCTATTTTCCCATCAGGAAGAAGAATTAGCCACAGGCTCAGCCTGCCGCCTGGAACCAGAATAGAGCCTGAAGCAATCCTGCGCTTTTGCGTCCAGCCCCAGGAAAGCGAGTTGAAAAATGGAGCTCAGGGGCACTGCAATTCAAAAACCTGCAGACTTATAAATGATGACTCTCGTCCACAAATATATTGAGGGAAGGCAACGAATAGGAATTGAAAGCAAGGCAGAATTGCAGGAAACAGATTTCAGGAGGGAGATTCGAATCGCCTTTAAAGCACAGGAAAAGCGGCAAAACCTCGACAATGATGCCCTTGGCCAAAAAGGGCGTATGCGTTTTTTCCTAAATATATTCAGGAAAAAACGCATACGCCCTTTTTGGCCAACAAAACAACCTGGAAAGGCAAAGCAGCACTACAAAGAAGTCTCGCTTCCCATCGGTCAAAAGGGCCATGCTGAATAAAGTGTCAAAACCAGAAATGCAGGACAGGCCATGGAGAAACGGGAGCCTGGCTACGCTGATGGGCGGGATGTAAATTGCCAACAGCCACTCTGGAGAAGTGCACGGTGTGTCCTGAAACATTTAAAAAACTCAGCTTAGGGAGCATAGGGCACTTCCACTCATGGGCGTATAAATTGGGAAAACTAAAAATCAGCAAGACACAGGCACCCCAAAGTTTAGGGCTGCTCTGTAGACAAGAACCTCCACTTCATTACACCTTAAATATCCCAGGAAAGAGAAAAATGGATAAAGAAGTTTTGGTCCTTATGTACAATGGAATATCACTCAGCCATGAAATCAACGTCATAAGGCTAGTAGCAGCATGATGAGTGGATTTAGGTACGACGATTCTAAGTGAGATAAGTCAGACAGGAAAAGACACTTATCATAAGATATCACTTATAGAGGGAATGTAAAAACCGCTACCCTTGAACTGAATTACAAAACAGAATAGAGTCACAACGTTTAGAAAACACACTATGGCTGCTTAACGGGAAAGGTGAGGTGGGGTGATGCATAAAACAAGGGTTTCAAATTATCTCAGATACCGTTCCATAAACACACTATGTAATAGACAAGACCTACTCCTTGCTCAATGAATTTGACTCAGCACCCCCTATTCACCGCCCAAGAATATATCTGACTAGTAAGAATCTTAAAACCTATGCATTGATATCTCTCTGTAAGTGAGTCATGTGGGTGTAAAGCAGCAAAAACACAGCAGTGAAAAGCAGGTAAACCCCATTATAAATATCAATTACTTTTAAAAACCCGTGAAACAAAGACAGTGAAAGAGAGAGAAATTCTTACAAAAGTCGTTCAGGGGCTGTGATGCCACCTGGATTGACCATATCTAGACCCACAGCTGATTGAGACATAAGGGTGGACACTCTTGGGGCTGAGAGTTTTGATGAGGTTGGGTGAGCAAACGCAGACCCTTTAAAGTAATACTGCGTGGTACCCATCCCATGGGTCCCAAATCTCCAGGTTCAAGGGCATCTTCCTACATCAAAAACATGCATGAGAAACCCAGAAGATGGTACACCGTGTGATCAGGAAAGGTTTCTAAAACGCACCTCATTTCTCATCTCCTTGTGCTCGGGTTCGCCATTCCAGCCGCTTTACTAGCAATCTCCCTCCTTGGAGAATCAGCACCTTTAACCTCCTGTTCCGTACAGGTTGCAATTTGTCCTGAGGATGAACGGGAAGAGGGGGAACGAATGAGAGACTAGCTCTAGGTGTTGGGACAGGCACAGGTCACTCTATTTTCCCATCAGGAAGAAGAATTAACCACAGGCTCAGCCTGCCGCCTGGGACCAGAATAGGGCCTGAAGCAATCCTGCGCTTTTGCGGCCAGCGCCCAAGAAAGCGAGTTGAAAACTGGAGCTCAGGGGCACTGCAATTCACAAACCTGCAGACTTATAAATGATGACTCTCGTCCACGAATATATTGAGGGAAGGCAACGAAGAGGATTTGAAAGCAAGGCAGAATTGCAGGAAACAGATTTCAGGAGGGAGATTCGAATCGCCTTTAAAGCACAGGAAAAGCGGCAAAACCTCGACAATGATGCCCTTGGCCAAAAAGGGCGTATGCGTTTTTTCCTGAATATATTCAGGAAAAAACGCATACGCCCTTTTTGGCCAACCAAGCAACCTGGAAAGGCAAATCAGCGCTACAAAGCAGTCTCGCTTCCCATCGGTCAAAAGGGCCATCCTGAATAAAGGGTCAAAACCAGAAATGCAGGACAGGCCATGGAGAAACGGGAGCCTGGCTACGCTGATGGGCGGGATGTAAATTGCCAACATCCACTCTGGAGAAGTGCACGGTGTGTCCTGAAACATCTAAAAAACTCAGCTTAGGGAGCATAGGGCACATCCACTCATGGGCGTATAAATTGGGAAAATTAAAAATCAGAAAGACACAGGCACCCCAAAGTTTAGGGCTGCTCTGTTGACAAGAATCTCCACTTGGTTACACCTTAAATATCCCAGGAAAGAGAAAAATGGATAAAGAAGTTGTGGTCCTTATGTACAATGGAATATCACTCAGCCATGAAATCAACGTCATAAGGCTAGTAGCAGCATGATGATTGGATTTAGGTACGACGATTCTAAGTGAAATAAGTCACACAGAAAAAGACACTTATCATAAGATATCACTTATAGAGGGAATGTAAAAACCGCTACCCTTGAACTGAATTACAAAACAGAATAGAGTCACACGTTTAGAAAACACACTATGGCTGCTTAACGGGAAAGGTGAGGTGGGGTGATGCATACAACAAGGGTTTCACATTAGCTCAGATACCGTTCCATAAACCCAATATGTAATAGACAAGCCCTACTCCTTCCTCAATGAATTGGACTCAACACCCCCTATTCACCGCCCAAGAATATATCTGACTAGTAAGAATCTTAAAACCTATGCATTGATATCTCTCTGTAAGTGAGTCAAGTGGGTGTAAAGCGGCAAAAACACAGCAGTGAAAAGCAGGTAAACCCCATTATAAAAATCAATTACTTTTAAAAACCCGTGAAACAAAGACAGTGAAAGAGAGAGAAATTCTTAAAAAGTCGTTCAGGGGCTGTGATAACACCTGCATTGACCATATCTAGACCCACAGCTGATTGAGACATAAGGGTGGACACTCTTGGGGCTGAGAGGTTTGGTGAGGTTGGGTGAGCAAACTCAGACCCTATAAAGTAATACTGCGTGGTACCCATCCCATGGGTCCCAAATCTCCAGGTTCAAGGGCATCTTCCTACATCGAAAACATGCATGAGAAACCCAGAAGATGGTACACCGTGTGATCGGGAAAGGTTTATAAAACGGACCTAATTTCTCATCTCCTTGTGCTCGGGTTCGCCATTCCAGCCGCTTTACTAGCAATCTCCCTCCTTGGAGAATCAGCACCTTTAACCTCCTGTTCCGTACAGGTTGCAATTTGTCCTGAGGATGAACAGGAAGAGGGGGAACCAATGAGAGACTAGCTCTAGGTGTTGGGACAGGCACAGGTCACTCTATTTTCCCATCAGGAAGAAGAATTAGCCACAGGCTCAGCCTGCCGCCTGGAACCAGAATAGAGCCTGAAGCAATCCTGCGCTTTTGCGGCCAGCCCCAGGAAAGCGAGTTGAAAAATGGAGCTCAGGGGCACTGCAATTCAAAAACCTGCAGACTTATAAATGATGACTCTCGTCCACAAATATATTGAGGGAAGGCAACGAAGAGGAATTGAAAGCAAGGCAGAATTGCAGGAAACAGATTTAAGGACGGAGATTCGAATCGCCTTTAAAGCACAGGAAAAGCGGCAAAACCTCGACAATGATTCCCTTGGCCAAAAAGGGCGTATGCGTTTTTTCCTAAATATATTCATGAAAAAACGCATACGCCCTTTTTGGCCAACCAAGCAACCTGGAAAGGCAAATCAGCGCTACAAAGCAGTCTCGCTTCCCATCGGTCAAAAGGGCCATCCTGAATAAAGGGTCCAAACCAGAAATGCAGGACAGGCCATGGAGAAACGGGAGCCTGGCTACGCTGATGGGCGGGATGTAAATTGCCAACATCCACTCTGGAGAAGTGCACGGTGTGTCCTGAAACATCTAAAAAACTCAGCTTAGGGAGCATAGGGCACATCCACTCATGGGCGTATAAATTGGGAAAACTAAAAATCAGAAAGACACAGGCACCCCAAAGTTTAGGGCTGCTCTGTTGACAAGAATCTCCACTTGGTTACACCTTAAATATCCCAGGAAAGAGAAAAATGGATAAAGAAGTTGTGGTCCTTATGTACAATGGAATATCACTCAGCCATGAAATCAACGTCATAAGGCTAGTAGCAGCATGATGATTGGATTTAGGTACGACGATTCTAAGTGAAATAAGTCACACAGAAAAAGACACTTATCATAAGATATCACTTATAGAGGGAATGTAAAAACCGCTACCCTTGAACTGAATTACAAAACAGAATAGAGTCACACGTTTAGAAAACACACTATGGCTGCTTAACGGGAAAGGTGAGGTGGGGTGATGCATACAACAAGGGTTTCACATTAGCTCAGATACCGTTCCATAAACCCAATATGTAATAGACAAGCCCTACTCCTTCCTCAATGAATTGGACTCAACACCCCCTATTCACCGCCCAAGAATATATCTGACTAGTAAGAATCTTAAAACCTATGCATTGATATCTCTCTGTAAGTGAGTCAAGTGGGTGTAAAGCGGCAAAAACACAGCAGTGAAAAGCAGGTAAACCCCATTATAAAAATCAATTACTTTTAAAAACCCGTGAAACAAAGACAGTGAAAGAGAGAGAAATTCTTAAAAAGTCGTTCAGGGGCTGTGATGCCACCTGGATTGACCATATCTAGACCCACAGCTGATTGAGACATAAGGGTGGACACTCTTGGGGCTGAGAGGTTTGGTGAGGTTGGGTGAGCAAACGCAGACCCTATAAAGTAATACTGCGTGGTACCCATCCCATGGGTCCCAAATCTCCAGGTTCAAGGGCATCTTCCTACATCGAAAACATGCATAAGAAACCCAGAAGATGGTACACCGTGTGATCGGGAAAGGTTTCTAAAACGCACCTCATTTCTCATCTCCTTGTGCTCGGGTTCGCCATTCCAGCCGCTTTACTAGCAATCTCCCTCCTTGGAGAATCAGCACCTTTAACCTCCTGTTCCGTACAGGTTGCAATTTGTCCTAAGGATGAACGGGAAGAGGGGGAACCAATGAGAGACTAGCTCTAGGTGTTGGGACAGGCACAGGTCTATTTTCCCATCAGGAAGAAGAATTAACCACAGGCTCAGCCTGCCGCCCGGGACCAGAATAGGGCCTGAAGCAATCCTGCGCTTTTGCGGCCAGCTCCCAAGAAAGCGAGTTGAAAAATGGAGCTCAGGGGCACTGCAATTCACAAACCTGCAGACTTATAAATGATGACTCTCGTCCACAAATATATTGAGGGAAGGCAATGAAGAGGATTTGAAAGCAAGGCAGAATTGCAGGAAACAGATTTCAGGAGGGAGATTCGAATCGCCTTTAAAACACAGGAAAAGCGGCAAAACCTCGACAATGATGCCCTTGGCCAAAAAGAGCGTATGCGTTTTTTCCTGAATATATTCAGGAAAAAACGCATACGCCCTTTTTGGCCAAGCAAGCAACCTGGAAAGGCAAATCAGCGCTACAAAGAAGTCTCGCTTCCCATCGGTCAAAAGGGCCATGCTGAATAAAGTGTCAAAACCAGAAATGCAGGACAGGCCATGGAGAAACGGGGGCGTGGCTACGCTGAAGGGCGGGATGTAAATTGCCAACAGCCACTCTGGAGAAGTGCCCTGTGTGTCCTGAAACATCTAAAAAACTCAGCTTAGGGAGCATAGGGCACTTCCACTCATGGGCGTATAAATTGGGAAAACTAAAAATCAGCAAGACACAGGCACCGCAAAGTTTCGGGCTGCTCTGTTGACAAGAACCGCCACTTGGTTACACCTTAAATATCCCAGGAAAGAGAAAAATGGATAAAGAAGTTGTGGTCCTTATGTACAATGGAATATCACTCAGCCATGAAATCAACGTCATAAGGCTAGTAGCAGCATGATGAGTGGATTTAGGTACGACGATTCTAAGTGATATAAGTCACACAGAAAAAGACACTTGTCATAAGATATCACTTATAGAGGGAATGTAAAAACCGCTACCCTTGAACTGAATTACAAAACAGAATAGAGTCACACGTTTAGAAAACACACTATGGCTGCTTAACGGGAAAGGTGAGGTGGGGTGATGCATAAAACAAGGGTTTCAAATTATCTCAGATACCGTTCCATAAACCCAATATGTAATAGACAAGACCTACTCCTTGCTCAATGAATTGGACTCAACACCCCCTATTCACCGCCCAAGAATATATCTGACTAGTAAGAATCTTTAAACCTATGCATTGATATCTCTCTGTAAGTGAGTCAAGTGGGTGTAAAGCGGCAAAATCACAGCAGTGAAAAGCAGGTAAACCCCATTATAAAAATCAATTACTTTTAAAAACCCGTGAAACAAAGACAGTGAAAGAGAGAGAAATTCTTACAAAGTTCGCTCAGGGGCTGTGATGCCACCTGTATTGACCATATCTAGACCCACAGCTGATTGAGACATAAGGGTGGACACTCTTGGGGTGAGAGGTTTGGTGAGGTTGGGTGAGCAAACGCAGACCCTTTAAAGTAATACTGCGTGGTACCCATCCCATGGGTCCCAAATCTCCAGGTTCAAGGGCATCTTCCTACATCGAAAACATGCATGAGAAACCCAGAAGATGGTACACCGTGTGATCGGGAAAGGTTTCTAAAACGCACCTCATTTCTCATCTCCTTGTGCTCGGGTTCGCCATTCCAGCCGCTTTACTAGCAAACTCCCTCCTTGGAGAATCAGCACCTTTAACCTCCTGTTCCGTACAGGTTGCAATTTGTCCTGAGGATGAACGGGAAGAGGGGGAACCAATGAGAGACTAGCTCTAGGTGTTGGGACAGGCACAGGTCACTCTATTTTCCCATCAGGAAGAAGAATTAGCCACAGGCTCAGCCTGCCGCCTGGAACCAGAATAGAGCCTGAAGCAATCCTGCGCTTTTGCGGCCAGCTCCAGGAAAGCGAGTTGAAAAATGGAGCTCAGGGGCACTGCAATTCAAAAACCTGCAGACTTATAAATGATGACTCTCGTCCACAAATATATTGAGGGAAGGCAACGAAGAGGAATTGAAATCAAGGCAGAATTGCAGGAAACAGATTTCAGGAGGGAGATTCGAATCGCCTTTAAAGCACAGGAAAAGCGGCAAAACCTCGACAATGATGCCCTTGGCCAAAAAGGGCGTATGCGTTTTTTCCTAAATATATTCATGAAAAAACGCATACGCCCTTTTTGGCCAACCAAGCAACCTGGAAAGGCAAATCAGCGCTACAAAGAAGTCTCGCTTCCCATCGGTCAAAAGGGCCATGCTGAATAAAGTGTCAAAACCAGAAATGCAGGACAGGCCATGGAGAAACGGGGGCGTGGCTATGCTGAAGGGCGGGATGTAAATTGCCAACAGCCACTCTGGAGAAGTGCCCTGTGTGTCCTGAAACATCTAAAAAACTCAGCTTAGGGAGCATAGGGCACTTCCACTCATGGGCGTATAAATTGGGAAAACTAAAAATCAGCAAGACACAGGCACCGCAAAGTTTCGGGCTGCTCTGTTGACAAGAACCGCCACTTGGTTACACCTTAAATATCCCAGGAAAGAGAAAAATGGATAGAGAAGTTGTGGTCCTTATGTACAATGGAATATCACTCAGCCATGAAATCAACGTCATAAGGCTAGTAGCAGCATGATGAGTGGATTTAGGTACGACGATTCTAAGTGATATAAGTCACACAGAAAAAGACACTTGTCATAAGATATCACTTATAGAGGGAATGTAAAAATCGCTACCCTTGAACTGAATTACAAAACAGAATAGAGTCACACGTTTAGAAAACACACTATGGCTGCTTAACGGGAAAGGTGAGGTGGGGTGATGCATAAAACAAGGGTTTCAAATTATCTCAGATACCGTTCCATAAACCCAATATGTAATAGACAAGACCTACTCCTTGCTCAATGAATTGGACTCAACACCCCCTATTCACCGCCCAAGAATATATCTGACTAGTAAGAATCTTAAAACCTATGCATTGATATCTCTCTGTAAGTGAGTCAAGTGGGTGTAAAGCGGCAAAATCACAGCAGTGAAAAGCAGGTAAACCCCATTATAAAACTCAATTACTTTTAAAAACCCGTGAAACAAAGACAGTGAAAGAGAGAGAAATTCTTACAAAGTTCGCTCAGGGGCTGTGATGCCACCTGTATTGACCATATCTAGACCCACAGCTGATTGAGACATAAGGGTGGACACTCTTGGGGTGAGAGGTTTGGTGAGGTTGGGTGAGCAAACGCAGACCCTTTAAAGTAATACTGCGTGGTACCCATCCCATGGGTCCCAAATCTCCAGGTTCAAGGGCATCTTCCTACATCGAAAACATGCATGAGAAACCCAGAAGATGGTACACCGTGTGATCGGGAAAGGTTTTCAAAACGCACCTCATTTCTCATCTCCTTGTGCTCGGGTTCGCCATTCCAGCCGCTTTACTAGCAATCTCCGTCCTTGGAGAATCAGCACCTTAACCTCCTGTTCCGTACAGGTTGCAATTTTTCCTGAGGATGAACGGGAAGAGGGGGAACCAATGAGAGACTAGCTCTAGGTGTTGGGACAGGCACAGTTCTATTTTCCCATCAGGAAGAAGAATTAACCACAGGCTCAGCCTGCCGCCCAGGACCAGAATAGGGCCTGAAGCAATCCTGCGCTTTTGCGGCAGCTCCCAAGAAAGCGAGTTGAAAAATGGAGCTCAGAAGCACTGAAATTCCCAAACCTGCAGACTTATAAATGATGACTCTCCTCCACAAATATATTGAGGGAAGGCAACGAAGAGGATTTGAAAGCAAGGCAGAATTGTAGGAAACAGATTTCAGGAGGGAGATTCGAATCGCCTTTAAAACACAGGAAAAGCGGCAAAACCTCGACAATGATGCCCTTGGCCAAAAAGGGCGTATACGTTTTTTCCTGAATATATTCAGGAAAAAACGCATACGCCCTTTTTGGCCAACCAAGCAACCTGGAAAGGCAAATCAGCGCTACAAAGAAGTCTCGCTTCCCATCGGTCAAAAGGGCCATGCTGTATAAAGTGTCAAAACCAGAAATGCAGGACAGGCCATGGAGAAACGGGGGCGTGGCTACGCTGATGGGCGGGATGTAAATTGCTAACAGCCACTCTGGAGAAATGCACGGTGTGTCCTGAAACATCTAAAAAACTCAGCTTAGGGAGCATAGGGCACTTCCACTCATGGGCGTATAAATTGGGAAAACTAAAAATCAGCAAGACACAGGCACCGCAAAGTTTAGGGCTGCTCTGTTGACAAGAACCTCCACTTCGTTACACCTTAAATATCCCAGGAAAGAGAAAAATGGATAAAGAAGTTGTGGTCCTTATGTACAATGGAATATCACTCAGCCATGAAATCAACGTCATAAGGCTAGTAGCAGCATGATGAGTGGATTTAGGTACGACGATTCTAAGTGAAATAAGTCACACAGAATAAGACACTTGTCATAAGATATCACTTATAGAAGGGACGTAGCCCCCTCACGCATAGTAGACGTGCCCATGGAGTCAAGGCCAAGGCCAGTCCCTCTCCTTGCCAGGAGGGAACCTGAGCTGATAACCCACGGAGGGGACACTGGACAGGCCTTGGGCTCAGCACTCAGTAATTTAGAAGTACTGCCTCACTTAATCCTCACAAATCCCCATGAGCTGGTGCTTTCGTGATGTCCTTCTTACAGAGGCGAGTGGAGAGAAGGATCCACCACAGGCCAAAGCCCGCACGCTCAGTGTGTGAGGCTCTGACCTGATCCACCTGGGCCCTCCTCCTCCTAATAAGCACACACTGTCCGGCAAGGTTTAGGATTTGGCTAAAAGGGCACTGCATGTAAATAAGTGGAAAGGCTTGTTTTTAACCTCCAGAGGTCTCTGATAACACCCTGGAGATATCTCAGGATTAGGAGGCCCCTGAGTGAGCTATCCACTAGGTCATCTCCCAGCCCACCCTGCCTGCAGGTCTCGGGAGGTTCCAGGGTGCACTCAGTAGCTAAGGTGGGCCTCCATCGCCAGATGGAAACTTCTCTGCCTCGAATCCTGGGCTGGAAAGCTGACAGCTCTTGGCTACACAACGAGCAGGTACCTCCCTATTCCCTTCTGTCTTCCCTAACCCGGGCTTTCTACACCAGCTCTAAACCAAAACTACTCAGAACTGCTCACTTGCGTAGGTCTTGATTTTTACTACCAAAGGCATAGCAAAAGGGTGGTTTTGCCCTGATAAAGGAAGCGATGGATTAGCTCATACCACGGGGCAATTATGGTCAATCTGTTTACTTTTGCTGCAGTCACTCAGATTAAGAAATGCCACTGAGGTGTATACATATGTCAACATTTATCAAATAATATATTTAAAGTATCCACAAGTTTATTGTATGCCAATTATATCTCAATAAAGTTGTTAAATCGAAAAAAAAAAAAGATATCACTTATAGAGGGAATGTAAAAACCGCTACCCTTGAACTAAATTACAAAACACAACAGAGTCACACGTTTAGAAAACACACTATGGCTGCTTAACGGGAAAGGTGAGGTGCGGTGATGCATAAAACAAGGGTTTCAAATTAGCTCAGATACCGTTCCATAAACCCAATAGGTAATAGACAAGACGTACTCCTTGCTCAGTGAATTGGACTCAACACCCCCTATTCACCGCCCAAGAATATATCTGATTAGTAAGAATCTTAAAACCTATGCATTGATATCTCTCTGTAAGTGAGTCAAGTGGGTGTAAAGCGGCAAAAACACAGCAGTGAAAAGCAGGTAAACCCCATTATAAAAATCAATTACTTTTAAAAACCCGTGAAACAAAGACAGTGAAAGAGAGATAAATTCTTACAAAATTAGTTCAGGGGCTGTGATGCCACCTGGATTGACCATATCTAGACCCACAGCTGATTGAGGCATAAGGGTGGACACTCTTGGGGCTGAGATGTTTGGTGAGGTTGGGTGAGCAAACGCAGACCCTTTAAAGTAATACTGCGTGGTACCCATCCCATGGGTCCCAAATCTCCAGGTTCAAGGGCATCTTCCTACATCGAAAACATGCATGAGAAACCCAGAAGATGGTACACCGTGTGATCGGGAAAGGTTTTCAAAACGCACCTCATTTCTCATCTCCTTGTGCTCGGGTTCGCCATTCCAGCCGCTTTACTAGCAATCTCCGTCCTTGGAGAATCAGCACCTTAACCTCCTGTTCCGTACAGGTTGCAATTTTTCCTGAGGATGAACGGGAAGAGGGGGAACCAATGAGAGACTAGCTCTAGGTGTTGGGACAGGCACAGTTCTATTTTCCCATCAGGAAGAAGAATTAACCACAGGCTCAGCCTGCCGCCCAGGACCAGAATAGGGCCTGAAGCAATCCTGCGCTTTTGCGGCAGCTCCCAAGAAAGCGAGTTGAAAAATGGAGCTCAGAAGCACTGAAATTCACAAACCTGCAGACTTATAAATGATGACTCTCCTCCACAAATATATTGAGGGAAGGCATCGAAGAGGATTTGAAAGCAAGGCAGAATTGTAGGAAACAGATTTCAGGAGGGAGATTCGAATCGCCTTTAAAACACAGGAAAAGCGGCAAAACCTCGACAATGATGCCCTTGGCCAAAAAGGGCGTATACGTTTTTTCCTGAATATATTCAGGAAAAAACGCATACGCCCTTTTTGGCCAACCAAGCAACCTGGAAAGGCAAATCAGCGCTACAAAGAAGTCTCGCTTCCCATCGGTCAAAAGGGCCATGCTGTATAAAGTGTCAAAACCAGAAATGCAGGACAGGCCATGGAGAAACGGGGGCGTGGCTACGCTGATGGGCGGGATGTAAATTGCTAACAGCCACTCTGGAGAAATGCACGGTGTGTCCTGAAACATCTAAAAAACTCAGCTTAGGGAGCATAGGGCACTTCCACTCATGGGCGTATAAATTGGGAAAACTAAAAATCAGCAAGACACAGGCACCGCAAAGTTTAGGGCTGCTCTGTTGACAAGAACCTCCACTTGGTTACACCTTAAATATCCCAGGAAAGAGAAAAATGGATAAAGAAGTTGTGGTCCTTATGTACAATGGAATATCACTCAGCCATGAAATCAACGTCATAAGGCTAGTAGCAGCATGATGAGTGGATTTAGGTACGACGATTCTAAGTGAAATAAGTCACACAGAAAAAGACACTTATCATAAGATATGACTTAAAGAGGGAATGTAAAAACCGAGACCCTTGAACTGAATTACAAAACAGAATAGAGTCACACGTTTAGAAAACACACTATGGCTGCTTAACGGGAAAGGTGAGGTGGGGTGATGCATAAAACAAGGGTTTCAAATTATCTCAGATACCGTTCCATAAACCCAATATGTAATAGACAAGACCTTCTCCTTGCTCAAGGAATTGGACTCAGCACCCCCTATTCACCGCCCAAGAATATATCTGACTAGTAAGAATCTTAAAACCTATGCATTGATATCTCTCTGTAAGTGAGTCAAGTGGGTGTAAAGCGGCAAAAACACAGCAGTGGAAAGCAGATAAACCCCATTATAAAAATCAATTACTTTTAAAAACCCCTGAAACAAAGACAGTGAAAGAGAGAGAAATTCTTACAAAAGTCGTTCATGGGTTGTGATGCCACCTGGATTGACCATATCTAGACCCACAGCTGATTGAGACATAAGGGTGGACACTCGGGGCTGAGAGGTTTGGTGAGGTTGGGTGAGCAAACGCAGACCCTTTAAAGTAATACTGCGTGGTACCCATCCCATGGGTCCCAAATCTCCAGGTTCAAGGGCATCTTCCTACATCGAAAACATGCATTAGAAACCCAGAAGATGGTACACCGTGTGATCGGGAAAGGTTTCTAAAACGCACCTCATTTCTCATTTCCTTGTGCTCGGGTTCGCCATTCCTCCTGCTTTACTAGCAATCTCCCTCCTTGGAGAATCAGCACCTTTAACCTCCTGTTCCGTACAGGTTGCAATTTGTCCTGAGGATGAACGGGAAGAGGGGGAACCAATGAGAGACTAGCTCTAGGTGTTGGGACAGGCACAGGTCACTCTATTTTCCCCTCAAGAAGAAGAATTAAGCACAGGCTCAGCCTGCCGCTCGGGAACAGAATAGGGCCTGAAGCAATCCTGCGCATTTGCGGCCAGCTCCAAAGAAAGCGAGTTGAAAAATGGAGTTCAGGGGCACTGCAATTCACAAACCTGCAGACTTATAAATGATGACTCTCGTCCACAAATATATTGAGGGAAGGCAACGAAGAGGATTTGAAAGCAAGGCAGAATTGCAGGAAACAGATTTCAGGAGGGAGATTCGAATCGCGTTTAAAGCACAGGAAAAGCGGCAAAACCTCGACAATGATGCCCTTGGCCAAAAAGGGCGTATGCGTTTTTTCCTGAATATATTCAGGAAAAAACGCATACGCCCTTTTTGGCCAACCAAGCAACCTGGAAAGGCAAATCAACGCTACAGAGAAGTCTCGCTTCCCATCGGTCAAAAGGGCCATGCTGAATAAAGTGTCAAAACCAGAAATGCAGGACAGGCCATGGAGAAACGGGAGCCTGGCTATGCTGATGGGTGGGATGTAAATTGCCAACAGCCACTCTGGAGAAGTGCACGGTTTGTCCTGAAACATCTAAAAAACTCAGCTTAGGGAGCATAGGGCACTTCCACTCATGGGCGTATAAATTGGGAAAACTAAAAATCAGCAAGACACAGGCACCGCAAAGTTTAGGGCTGCTCTGTTGACAAGAACCTCCACTTCGTTACACCTTAAATATCCCAGGAAAGAGAAAAATGGATAAAGAAGTTGTGGTCCTTATGTACAATGGAATATCACTCAGCCATGAAATCAACGTCATAAGGCTAGTAGCAGCATGATGAGTGGATTTAGGTACGACGATTCTAAGTGAAATAAGTCACACAGAATAAGACACTTGTCATAAGATATCACTTATAGAAGGGACGTAGCCCCCTCACGCATAGTAGACGTGCCCATGGAGTCAAGGCCAAGGCCAGTCCCTCTCCTTGCCAGGAGGGAACCTGAGCTGATAACCCACGGAGGGGACACTGGACAGGCCTTGGGCTCAGCACTCAGTAATTTAGAAGTACTGCCTCACTTAATCCTCACAAATCCCCATGAGCTGGTGCTTTCGTGATGTCCTTCTTACAGAGGCGAGTGGAGAGAAGGATCCACCACAGGCCAAAGCCCGCACGCTCAGTGTGTGAGGCTCTGACCTGATCCACCTGGGCCCTCCTCCTCCTAATAAGCACACACTGTCCGGCAAGGTTTAGGATTTGGCTAAAAGGGCACTGCATGTAAATAAGTGGAAAGGCTTGTTTTTAACCTCCAGAGGTCTCTGATAACACCCTGGAGATATCTCAGGATTAGGAGGCCCCTGAGTGAGCTATCCACTAGGTCATCTCCCAGCCCACCCTGCCTGCAGGTCTCGGGAGGTTCCAGGGTGCACTCAGTAGCTAAGGTGGGCCTCCATCGCCAGATGGAAACTTCTCTGCCTCGAATCCTGGGCTGGAAAGCTGACAGCTCTTGGCTACACAACGAGCAGGTACCTCCCTATTCCCTTCTGTCTTCCCTAACCCGGGCTTTCTACACCAGCTCTAAACCAAAACTACTCAGAACTGCTCACTTGCGTAGGTCTTGATTTTTACTACCAAAGGCATAGCAAAAGGGTGGTTTTGCCCTGATAAAGGAAGCGATGGATTAGCTCATACCACGGGGCAATTATGGTCAATCTGTTTACTTTTGCTGCAGTCACTCAGATTAAGAAATGCCACTGAGGTGTATACATATGTCAACATTTATCAAATAATATATTTAAAGTATCCACAAGTTTATTGTATGCCAATTATATCTCAATAAAGTTGTTAAATCGAAAAAAAAAAAAAGATATCACTTATAGAGGGAATGTAAAAACCGCTACCCTTGAACTAAATTACAAAACACAACAGAGTCACACGTTTAGAAAACACACTATGGCTGCTTAACGGGAAAGGTGAGGTGCGGTGATGCATAAAACAAGGGTTTCAAATTAGCTCAGATACCGTTCCATAAACCCAATAGGTAATAGACAAGACGTACTCCTTGCTCAGTGAATTGGACTCAACACCCCCTATTCACCGCCCAAGAATATATCTGATTAGTAAGAATCTTAAAACCTATGCATTGATATCTCTCTGTAAGTGAGTCAAGTGGGTGTAAAGCGGCAAAAACACAGCAGTGAAAAGCAGGTAAACCCCATTATAAAAATCAATTACTTTTAAAAACCCGTGAAACAAAGACAGTGAAAGAGAGATAAATTCTTACAAAATTAGTTCAGGGGCTGTGATGCCACCTGGATTGACCATATCTAGACCCACAGCTGATTGAGGCATAAGGGTGGACACTCTTGGGGCTGAGATGTTTGGTGAGGTTGGGTGAGCAAACGCAGACCCTTTAAAGTAATACTGCGTGGTACCCATCCCATGGGTCCCAAATCTCCAGGTTCAAGGGCATCTTCCTACATCGAAAACATGCATGAGAAACCCAGAAGATGGTACACCGTGTGATCGGGAAAGGTTTTCAAAACGCACCTCATTTCTCATCTCCTTGTGCTCGGGTTCGCCATTCCAGCCGCTTTACTAGCAATCTCCGTCCTTGGAGAATCAGCACCTTAACCTCCTGTTCCGTACAGGTTGCAATTTTTCCTGAGGATGAACGGGAAGAGGGGGAACCAATGAGAGACTAGCTCTAGGTGTTGGGACAGGCACAGTTCTATTTTCCCATCAGGAAGAAGAATTAACCACAGGCTCAGCCTGCCGCCCAGGACCAGAATAGGGCCTGAAGCAATCCTGCGCTTTTGCGGCAGC